>NC_141142.1:53305804-53617679 GCF_053477565.2 Lygodium microphyllum
ATGCAAATTAGATTTCCGTATCCAACTTAATTTCTTACAAAGCAATAATGTGGGGCTTGCATCTTTTTATTAGCTTACATAGAAGCTGCTTCTTAACATTTGATACACAACTTTTGACATTCCATGAGCAAAATTTCAATTTTTCCAATAGTGTTAATCACTCACCACATTGGACATGGCAAACCAAGAGAGCAAAGTAATTCTAATCCACCAAGCGGTTCTTGTCCACAACAGCCTCTTGCTAGTATTTTGTTACTAGCCTCCCCACCATTAGACTAGAGGGTCAACATTCTCCTTATCAATGTACTTGCATGCATGTTGGTTCAGCCACTCTAATTCTTATTGGCATGTGGGGGGGCTTTCATCTATTGAGGTGATGGTTTCTTGGTTGGGTCCTTCTCTTTGGGTCTATCATGGTGGGCTGGCTCTTTTTGACAGAATTCCCTCTTCGAGGGATCCTCCATCTCTTGCCCAATGGTCTTGTTGGCTTCGTTGTCACCATCTCCTTCGCCTTTAGAGCCTTCAACCACCTATGTGGCCAAAGTGTCTCTAGACTTCGATGGACAATTTCTAGCAAAGTGACCCTTTTTTTGCATAGGTAGCATGCATCAAGAAACACTGAAAATTTAATGTTGAGAACCACCTCCATAACCCCCATTGATTTGAAGATAGAGGAATGCTTGTGGCTCATTCCTCTTGTCCTAGAGGACACATGTGTGACTAGTAGACTTGAGCGATCCCCAAGTGGTAGCTTGTTTGGGGGTGTATAGAACTTTGCCCAGTGTGCATAAAAATCACTAGAACTTCTTCCAATAGCTAGGAAGGCATGTCACAAAACTCAACCCATATTGGGTATTCATGTGTGAGACCATCAAGGGAAAAGGAGGACGACCATAGGAGGGCATACACTAGGTTGCCTTGATATCCAATCGTAGAAGCTAAAATCCAATCTTGCTCTACTTTCGATCCCAAGATCGCCATGTAAAAACCTTTGCCAACAAACCTAAATTGAAGTAGGTTGGCCTTACCTTGATAGGTTGCTTCAAGCCACCTAGAGAAATCTTTCTCCATAGGAGACCTTCTCATAAAGAAGAAATAAACCCCAATAGCCAACAAAGCTGCATACTGTTGTCGCACCCTGTTAAGCGCTAGTGAGACGAATGCTTTGTGTACCCTCTCTCCCTCTTGTGCCTTCACCTTACAGGATTCATTGTGATGCTGTTGGTCCTTCCTCAAATAGCGGCCTATCTTGGCCATGTCAAATTCATTGCACTAAAGGGCAAGCTTATAGCACCATAGAGATGATTGAGTCTCCTCATGCATGCCCTCTACCCTCTAGTGTTTTACCCAGCGATGCAAACATGCATGCTTGGGTGCCAAGTGGCTTAGTAACAGAGCATAAGTGCACTACCATGTCACTCCATCAATGCTTGGCAAGTGTGTTAAACTCCAAAGTTAATGCCAAATCAGGCTCCATGTTGCCTTATGTAATCAAACAACCTAGAAACTTATATATACAAGAATCTCCATTCAATAAGTAATAAATGTCATTCATACTTGTTCAACCTTATATAAGAGTGTAAAGCTTGCCAAACTATAAGTTGATTTATCATTCAAAGATGCACATCCATGCCATCAAATAACCTTGTAAGGCATGATTTGTAACCTATTGGTAGAAATCTGATAAAGGCTATCATTATTGTACTAGCACCTACCAATAGTTATGATCAACATATACATATGAAGTGGCAATCAAATTAGTATGTTTTTAATTGTGCCTATCATTGCAAAGCTATCATGATTACCATGTGAACGTGACATTAGTTGTGTCCATGCACACACGTGCACATATATTTGTGAAGAATGAGAGGGAGAATCTATATGTGTACTTTTAAATGCACTATGCTCTATATGAGAGAGAGAGAGAGAGAGAGAGAGAGAGAGAGAGAGAGAGAGAGAGAGAGAGAGAGAGAGAGAGAGAGAGAGAGAGAGAGAGAGTGTGTGTGTGTGTGTGTGTGTGTGTGTCCCTATGCAATCGAGTAAGAGCTAAGTGGTGAATGAGGGCATAATAACAAAGTAGGTGTGCTTAGGTCTGTGCATACATGTGTGTGCACCCCTGCAGAGTTTCATTATACAAAAAAGTAAAAATGAGAGAAAACTATGTATGTAAAACACATATAGAAAAAATTATAGAGAGTGTGTGAAAGAGAGGACAATGATAGGAAGCATGCTTTTAGAACAAGGTTTTTTGAAATACCACCATAATTTGTCACACGTTCCTATTATTCCAAGTATATCATTTAACAAACACTACCAAAGGGAGCTAACTACCATTGATGGCATCGTTACCAATATTACATCATCATCATGATTTTTGCTACCATAGCCACCGGTACTACCACCAAATACCTCTCTTTCTAGCACCACTATTGCAACCACCATCACCTCCCACCACCCACCCACACATTGTGTGTGTGTGTGTGTGTGTGTGTGTGTGTGTGTGTGTGTGTGTGTGTGTGTGTGTGTGTGTGTGTGTGTGTGTGTGTGTGTGTGTGTGTGTGTGTGTGCGCGCGCGCGCGCGCGCACACACACACACACATGCATGCATGCATGCATGCATGAGTGCATACATTAGAGCTAGAGGGAAAGATGTTCAATGACTACCTAGCATCCCATAAGATGCTAAGAAATCAAAAAATAAATGGACAACTAACTTGGAGCATTGTGGAGGCTAGCAACATTGGAGGATGGGATGGCAAAAAGAAGTAGAGGATATCCCTTATGCCATAGTGTCTCACTAGTTCTACTCTCAACTTTCCTTCCATGAACCTTTATTAGCATTGGCTCTGAAGGCATGTGATTAAAATGGTTGAGATGAAATATTTATTAGAGAAAATTGAATTCCTCCAAGATAAGTAAAGTCACTAACTAAACTTACTAGGACACATGTTATTGCTATGTTGTCCCTTTCTTTTCTTTTCTGCAAACTTATATATATTTATCTACCTCTCTCTCTCTCTCTCTCTCTCTCTTTGCTCTTTTGTGTTCTCAAAGGGAAATTCTTATGCCCTTGTTTTATAGCTAATGAACAACACCTATGCCACCATCTTGCTAACTCTCATAAAGCTTGCATATCATAAGAATTATCCAATAAAAGATATAAAATTTCCTTCCCATAGTAGTAATGGATCTTTTCTTTCAAAGAAATGACATGCAAGTGTATTATGAAAAATCAACCATCATTGTAATGATAGCAGCTAGTTAACACATACTCGTAATTTTACTTGCTCCCACCATGGCTAGTAAAGCTGAAAGAGGGAAGAATTACCAAAAGTGAAAATGGTTAGACACTTTCTTACACCCAAAAAGGCTTTCTATTGTTGTGTTCATGCAAACATATGCAACACCCTTGTCAACAAAAGATAGAAATGAAAATATGGTGATTGTAGTGCCCAAAACATATGCCATGATTGCTGAAGTTGACAAAGAAAGAGGATGAACCAATAGAACAAAAAACAAGACACTTACTTGGCCCTCTAAAAGCCCTTCTACCATGCAATCTATTTGCACCATTGTAACAAAGCTATGGTGATCATGAGTTTGGATTTTGCTACATGTAGTACGTAAGTAAAGCTTGGAAGGGCATGGATGCTAATGCTTGGAGACTTGGAAGCCTAAAGTTAGAAGATTGTGGACGGCTACACCTAGTAGGTTGAATCTAAATTTAAGAGGTTGTAAATGCACATGTTACCTTCCATTTATAATCAACATGACTTTGGGTTTAAAAGTTGAAAACATGATCTTTAACCATTCAAACGTTCTATCCAAAATTTATGATTTGCTTGTCATTAAACCTTCATTTTTGTGAGCACTACCATAGATTGATGGTGGCTCACATGACACAAAAGGTCACCTCTATTTCATTGTAAAAATCCCATATCATATTCCTTCCTTATAGGTAGATAAGAACTCACTTATTTTAGTGTGCTAATGCTTGATCAAATGCTCTAAGTTGTAAGCAAAGGAAGTAGTCTGATCATCCTTCTTCTCGGCCATAATAGAGACTAGTTATTCCACTTTTATATTGGTGAGCATCTTCTCTAAACCCCTTGAACCTCTTCGTTATCAAGTTTAAAATTGTTCCAAAAGTCTTTCGAACACTTCAACCCCTTATTACGACAAATCTTTTCAACTTAACAAGGTTTATCAAAGATGGGAGGGTGGACATAAATGTTGTAGTTTAAGTCTAGATAGCCATGCTTAGAGCAATTGTCTCTATTATCCTTTGCTCCTCCTTCCAATGGCATACAATAGTAATGGCCTCTCAAGGCTCGAAGCTTGCCTAATTTCAAAGCCACACATTGCAAGCTTTAGTCCTTGGCAAGAAATGGCTTAAGTCTCGTTTACCATTAGGAAGCTTTGCTTTCTTATAAAACCTTACAGCATTTAACCCTAGGGCTGATCTTCACTTAATCTAATTAGCCATTTCCTTACAAGTCTTGAATCTTGTCCTTTCATGATTCAGCACCAAGCCACTCAACACTGAGCCAATCTTCACTCTTTGGCCTTAGAATGTGATACTAGAATATCACATTATTTCTCTTTAAGACTTCGCAAGAACTACTCAAAGAGCCTTTCACGTTTTTACCACACACCTTTACCAAAGGAAAGTGCTAAGGCACCAATTTTTGACAAAGCACCCCTACAAAAGGAAAATACTTAAGGAATCTAACTTTAAAATGGGTGTTAGAGCTTGACTTTACGGTGACCAATTTGCCTACAAAGCTCAAAGGAAAGTTCCCAAAAGTCTTAAGTTTTTGAAGCATCTTATCATGAAACCATTCATATCTTGCCTTGTTGTCAAAAGGAAAAGTGAAGAGGGTATTCAAGGTATCGAAAGTCATTTTGAGGCTTGAAACTTTTATTTTGTAGCCAAATCACATATTCTAATTCGCAATCTATGAGCCAAAACCCAAATATCCTAGACTTGGTACATAACATGAAAAATTAGTAAACTGATCATGATACACCTAGGGCAAGCTCTTGACCAAGATTCAATTATGTTGTGCTTCAATTATGTGAGCAAACACTTGCGATGTAAATATCTTGCCATTAGGGAAACACAAACCTTTAATGTAGGCTCTAGTACCTATCAATATTCCTTAACAAACGTTGTGGAAATTTATTTTATTGCTATGAAAATAAGATGGTATTCATTTATTTATTTTGTGAGTTTGCATTTGACTATTTACCACATAATAATAACTTGTTGCATGTGTTGAAATAACAGAGTGGAAGCGTGAAAGTGTGCACAAGAGGGAGAGAGAGAGCTCAATTACTAGAAGAAAATCTTGCTTAGTGAGTTGTTCACAAGTACAACTAGTACACTCTCCTCTATAGTGAGAGTGACCTTTAGGCAGTTTATATAGCCTCTGGAGAAGTTAGGGTTAGGGTTTCCCCCTGCTCACGTGTCCTCCAGTTCATTTATACCTAGCTACCCTTGTATACATAGGATTCACATGCCTATCTTTCAACACCCTCCTCAATGCTAGACTGGCATTGGACTAGAAGGCATGTTTAAGACACCCCCCCCCCCCCCCCCCCCTTAAACAAAATAGGATGCCTTTATAAATTAGGCTACAAGAGTGCTTATAAGTAGAGGATTTCATGAATTGGTGGTTGAACGGAGGCTAGCTGTACCATGAGCCCTTTCATATGTGAAATAAACTTACCTAGGTCTTCTCCTTGTTTATACTCCAAACTAAAAATTTTGATCTTTAGAAAAATCTTGGAATTCTTCCTTGTAGCACCATAGAGCTTTTCAAGCTCATCCCATTTCTCCTTGTGGCAATGGAGAGTTGGTCAATATTAACAAGGGACTCATCCAAATGAAGCATGATGATGGCTTGAGCTCTTTCATCATCTTCTACATCAAGTGGATTTGATGGATCAATAACCTTGGTTCCTTTTATGAAGGGCTAGTAGCCCGTTCCATCATTTTATATTTCACCAGGACTTGCTAGGGATGAAAATCTTTTCCATTAAACTAGCGGATTTGAGGCCTTACATCTGCATAATCCTTGGCCATAATATGAAGTTCTTATCAATTGCCCTAGGCAATGGCAGTGTCTAGTCCTTTACAAATGGCCAAGTATGAACCAACTGACAAAAATGATAGCCAACTTTAAAACTGTAAGGATGAAAAAGGTTGGAAATCATACATATGTAGTACCTCAAGGTAAGATTTTGGCAGTCCTTTCCTTCGAACAACCCTTGATTTAGGTCTTATTGTCTTCCTGAGCTTCAATGAGATGAACTTTAATTGAACCCTTGATTTAGGTTTTATTGTCTTCCCGAGCTTCAATGAGATGAACTTTAATTGAACCTCTGGCTCTTCCCCACCTTGTGATTTAGTGGATGTAAATTTGGTTGTGCACGGTCAATCAATAACTTTGACACTTGGTGAAGAGTCTTAGGAGATTTCAATTGCATCCATGTTCATGTTTCATTATAAGGCAATAGCAACTTATGTCACTAAATGCATTTTTAGTGTTAAGAGGCACTCATCTCAAGATTAAGACCACTTGAGATGTTTAGGTTTTTACCTTGCCAAGCTTAGTGAAATACTTGATTGAGGACCAGTGTTGAGAGTCGGCTTCTCGGTGAGCTTACGATGTTCCTCGAGTGTTGAAGCTACTTAGAGATCAGTAACACACTTCATAGCATATGCTTCAGTGATTAGAATCACTATTAATGATTCCTAGATTGAAAAAAGTCAAAATAGGAAAGCTTGAAGCTTCCTGGCTATGGCTGCCAGGAAACCCACAGCTAGGGTTTTGACTACAATAGAAAGTAGGAGAGGAATTAGGTCAAACCCTCTTATGTGAAGATGGCCCACTAGGGGGCCTAACAAAGCCCTATAGTAGCCGGAGTGATTCCGCCCACAACATGCCGTATCGAGGAGCTGAACTAGCATAAATGAATCCTACGCCAGATTTACGATTTTTAGCAACGGCATCGCCTTGGCTACCCAATCTCTAAGTTTGAAATGCCATGCTGGAGTGCTATGAGTTGGGGAGAAACTCTCCAGAAGGAATCACAAGCTAATATTACCTCCTTTGCACACACCAGCTCCTCCAAGGTCAGGGGGTCAAGCTGGCTATGGTGGAGAAGAAGGTAAATGAGAAGGCAAAATATCTTCTTGTGCACTTAGGTTAGGATATGGCTAAGGGAAGCCGTTGGATCAAAGTTGGCTCTGATACCATGTTGAAATAATAGAGTGGAAGCATGAGAGTGTACACAAGAGGGAGAGAGAGAGCTCAAGTACAAGAAGAAGATCTTACTTAGTGAGTTATTCACAAGTACAACTGGTACACTCTCCTCTACAGTGAGAGCGACCTCTAGGCAGTCTATATAGCCTCTGGAGAAGTTAGGGTTAGGGTTTCCCCTTGCTCCCTTGTCCTCTAGTTCATTTACACCTAGCTACCCTTATCCACCCTTGTATACATAGGGTTCACATGCCTATCTTTCAACAACATGCAATGCTATGACTAACAAGTCACTATTAAGTTGCGAATAGACAAATGAAAGTCCACAAAATGAATAAATAAATAATATTTTAATTTCATAGCAACAAAATAAACATCTGCTTGTCAATGGATTGATCAATTTCCACAAAGAGGTTAAGAATAACCTCATGTATTTTCCTTCCATGTGTAAACCCATATTTGGCAATCAAGTCCCAACTGTAGTTAGAGTTTGGAAATCTTCTTTAAAAGCTTTTGGATCTCTAAAAAGGAGGTGTTAGTTTGAAAGGATGGGGGTCCATTGTGAGGGTGTAATTATTTTGAAAGCATCTCCAAAAAAGAGGTGTCAAGGTAAGGACTGGGGTCCATCATTAGTTTTTGAGGGTTTAATTAGTTTCAAAGCAAATCCAAGGGCAAGTCATTAGAGTTTGGTACCTCACAAACATGTTAACTTTGATACTTGGAGAAAGCCACCTTCCACCATCATTACAATAAAAGCGTTAAGTCTAGCATCACTTCACATCTAGTAGCCCTCTATGTTGAATCTTTACGAGCATTATGTCACAAGCCATAGCTTGTTACCTTAGAAATCGCCAAAGATACAACAATTGATTGATGTTTAAGTACTAAATCATCCCAACTCAACCTTTCATCATGAATCATGCCACCATTTGCATGTGGCATGTCTATTTCAAGTAAGGTCATGTCTCAATTCCCAAAAAGCAAGGTGTGTTTCTTATTTGTACATGATTTAAGCCCTTCCAACACATGGGCTCTATCTGTGAGCTATTAGGACTATTAATTGAGGTGAAAGTTATTTGTTTCAAAGCCAATGCAAATTTTGGCCATAGAATAAGTGCCTTCTCCATGTGAAACTACAAAAGAAGTCTTTAAAGATACCTTGACCATAAGTAAGATGCCTTTCTTTGGTGATAGGATCACAAATAACATGCTTAGTAAATTTTATTAATCTCATGCATGCCACCTTTCTCTTAGCAGAACAAAGCTTAACGTGTGTTCCATGTAAGAACATTTAATTTTTGCGAATCTTTCCTCAATGATTTATCTAAAAGCATTAAACTCCTCATCCTCCTCTTTTCCTAGAGAGGCATCAATATTCCTATCCAACAATGGCCTCCTTGCCAACTTCTTAAGATTAACATGTTTTTAATCATAGCTCTCATTAATTAGCTTTTTCCCCTTGTCTTTTTGCATATTCTCCTGCTCTTGACCCACAAACCCAAATCAATCCCCACAACATCTTTCAATGTTTCATTTTCCTTTTGCTACCTAGAGTTGACCTTGTTCTTCCCCTTTGCCACCTTGATAAAGCCTTCAGAGCCTTCTTTTTGCTTAGTATTATAAGTAGCCTTCTTCTCTCAAGTTCCAACTTTATCAACTCTTTTGGATTCTCCAACTTTGCCATGTGCATATTTCTTTGTGTCTTCCAACAGCACTTTATGTGGACAATCTTTGGAGAAATGTCTCAAACCCTTGCAAATGAAACATGAGACATGGAACACCAAAAACTTGATGCCCCACTTCAATGTCATTAGCATTTAAGACTTCAAGGAAATTAAGTAGATCTCTCATGCATGCGATCCCCCAAAATGCCCACTTTCTTTCTCCTCTAATTTCTCCATTTACATAAAATGGAACATGAAGAATGCTTCCCAATGTTTCAATGAGCACCTTGATCCCTCTATCGAGCCGATCAAGCATGGAAGGAAAGCCAATCCATATTGGACATTTACATTGAAGCAACTCTTGAGGGGAAAATTAGCCAACCAAAATGAGCATAATAAACCAGAATCCATATAGCCAACCAATAAGGGCAAAGAATAACCTTGCCACAAAGTTGCATTGTTATAGAGTTGCCTTGCCTTGATAGGTTTCATCAATTGATTTTTCAAACTCTATTCCCCAAGGGTTTTTCCCATGTAGTAAAAGTATAGAAAAGCAATGAGAGGAGACTCTCTTGCTTCTCCCTTGAATCCACAATTGTCTTTTGCCTTGTATGAATGATCATAATGACATGTGGTAAGCATGGATGAGAAAATGAACTTGATGTTAGAGTTTTCCCTAAAACGAAGATATAGGTAGACTTTTGCATCCTCTTTGCAGTGACAAGTTCCTCTTTGTGTTTGTCTCTCTCTCCCTCCCTCATTATATATATATATCCAATAAGCAAAAGCATATGGATGGCTAAAAAGAGAACCAAAAAACTCACATGATTATTAGCACGAAATGGAACTTGTTGAAATCCTTGAACATTGAAAGTGTTGTGCAAGGACACATGCAAATAGACACCAAAGTTGTGTTAATAACCTCAAGCCATAGTGCCAATCATGAATCTCTCTTTGTCACACAATCCTATCTTTCTCTCTTCCCCTACGAGGCTTGGAACCATTGTTTAGAGCCAAGATCACCTACAAGTCAAATTGACTTGCGCGAGTTCATAAAGGCCAATTTATGGACAGTGGATTTGCTAATTGACTTGATTTTTGCAAAAAAGAGGAAATGTGGCTAGTTGATTGAGTAGATACGAAAATAAAAGGTACCAAGGTTTGTTCTATTAACCTAGAGGGACCCATGCTAATGTGCGGAGTAGACATTGGTAGTTCATTATTCCTCTTACCCGGAATGCATTTTCTCTCTCCTCCCACTGTGTTTTGTTCCCCTTCCAAATGCCGTCATGCTTGCTAGTAGTGGCAACTGCTGCAAACTCCAGACTTGTGCATGCCCATGAGGCTTGGACTTCCTGCCTGCAACATGCAGGTCAATGGACATGCGCATGGCAGGGCTCTTAACTGGTAATGCGAGTTGAAGTGGATCGACCTACGCATAGAGGGACACTCGCATGACACCGGCATGCTTGACGTAGGTGACTAGGTGTTGAGACTTGTTCTTGCATTTTTATCCGACCGGACCCCAAGGTCCCAGCACGCCACCCTCATATAAATGCAAGAGCTGAGGCGAGGAGAGAGAGATGGAGTTACGACATTTTCTTGTCGTGGCTTTGACCTGAACTCTCTCTCTCTCTCTCTCTCTCTCTCTCTCTCTCTCTCTGTGCGTCCCCGATTGAATTCATGAAACGCAATCCCTGATCAAACCCTAGATCATGGCGGGCTCCCTGCTGCTGCACCCCAAGGACAAGAAAACGGCCAGCAATGGTTCCCTGCTGCCCCTTCACACCCTCCAGCAGCCCTCCCCTGGCAACGGCGCCTCCAACAAATTGTTCACCGGCAGCCTCATCGCTGCCTGGTACTCGTCCAACATCGGCGTCCTCCTCCTTAACAAGTATCTCCTCTCCAACTATGGCTTCAAGTACCCAATCTTCCTCACCATGTGCCACATGGCTGCCTGCGCCCTCCTCAGCTATGTCGCCATTGCCTGGATGAAGGTCGTCCCGATGCAGACCATTCGCACGCGTGCGCAGTTCTGGAAGATCACGGCACTTAGCATCATCTTCTGCGCCTCTGTTGTGAGCGGTAACATCTCATTGCGCTACTTGCCGGTGTCGTTCAATCAGGCTGTTGGTGCCACGACGCCGTTTTTCACGGCGCTGTTTGCCTATTTGATGACTTTGAAGAGAGAAGCTTGGCTGACTTATGCAACATTGGTGCCTGTTGTGGCTGGTGTTGTCATTGCCAGTGGGGTATGTCAATGTGTGCTCTTTCCTTCAATTTCATATATGCTGTTTGTAATTGTATGTGATCTCTGTCCATTCAATTTCATGCATGCTGATTGTAATTGCTAGTGTTATGTGATCCCTGTCCTTCTGATTTACATATGTTCATCATGAGCATGAGATCAACAAATACTAGTAAAATTAGCAATTCGCTGCCGTCATGCACGTGCTTTTTGACCCCAAATTTATTATTTCTTATGGCCTTTGCAGTTGATGTCACAATCAAGGATGCAACTACCATCTTTTACTTACTATTGCAGGATTGCATAGGATGGATGCAACCTTGTCCCGACTTGTCTTGGAATTTATACCAGATCAATGTGATATGAATGTACCCTGTTATGTTCTGTTATATTTGTCGCTTCACTTGTGAGCTCAACCTCCTATAGTGCTCAGTATGACTGATTAGAGGATACAGATTGACAGCTTGCAGTTCATTTCATATTCTTGCTTTAGGCATCGTCTGTCTTGCAATTGTCAGGGTCTGTACTGGCAGATTTTCCCAAGTGACAAAAAAATCTTGATAGATGTCCTGATCTTTTTAATTTTGTATACATAGGCATGTTTCTAGACTAATAACTCACTAGTGCAGATGGCAAGCAGAGTTGTCAATGATGCAAGAAAGCTCAATAGATTTACTATCATTTGAAGCTTGATAGCATATATGAGCATGGTTCTAGGCATGCAGCTCATGATTGAAAGCAGCAGACTACTCAAGGAGTGCTTAACATGAAATTAAAAGCCCGACCGAAGAGAAAGACGTGGATCCGACAATTTTAAGTGACCATGGAAGACCAAAATGTAAATCTTCTCAAAAGACAGACTTTCATAGTGGTTCTAGATTTTTAATAATTTTTTTGAGTGCCAGATTGAAGAAAGACGAGTTCCATTTGTTCAAGGCTTCAAGCCGGAATGCGGAGAAATTTCCAGATCCCAAATCGCTAGAAAGTTGGCTTGCTCCTAGTTGTTTACTGTGCCATTTCAAGTGGGAGGGGTATGAGGGGTATGACAGCCTTTGGCATCTTCAGGGCTTTCTTTTGAAGGATTTTGCACAATTGCATAATAGAACCTATGATGATTGACATATGATCATAAGCTTTTTCAAGCAATTCACACGACAAGATTAAATAGAGGTTGTTTTGTCTTCAATTCACAACCCAATAATAAGCTTCTACCTAGAGTTGATATGTCCATTCTTTCAAGGCCTGGAATAAATCCTCGCTTATTTAGGACTAGCGGGATTGTACTTGCTCCATTTGTATGTGAGATGTGTAACACTTATGCACAAGAAGGAAAATTTAGCAATGGAGAGACTTGAATGAACTAGAGTAGAGGGAGAATAGAATGGTGTTTTTATATAAGTAGCATTGATCAGAAACTTGACCAAACTCTAATTAGGCAAGGATATTGGTCGGAGCCATCCATTCGAGGGCCATTTAAGAAAGCAAGTTGACTTATGTGTAGAGATGTTATAGGAGGCCTGGTTTTTAACACCTCTCAAGTCCTTTTGGCTTCATATGGCAAAATGGATTTAAACATGCCAAAGTCCTTGAATAGAGTTCTCTCTGACCACGGTAGACCCAAAGGAACCAGAAGTGTATTACAAGTATGTGTAAGAAACCTAGCAAATAACTACTAGCAACATTCTTGCATGACATCTTAAGTCATACATATTAACTTGATGTCAAATGGACGGATCTGGATAATAGAGACATGGGACATAGTGAGGGTGCGAAAGGTCCACCTTGATCACATTCATGGGGTCCATGGATCCAAGATCTAACTCAAAATTCCCGGCAAGTGCAAAACATACCAGCATTTCGAGCTTTAGTCTTTGTTCTCATGACCAAGGTCATCTTTGCAAGCCCTTCAGATAGAAAACAGCCTCAATTCCAAAAAACTACACAGCTCAGTAATGCTTGCTTACACTTGGCAATGCTAGACAGATGAAATGCTATCTCACTAGTAGCCTTTTTGTACCATTGTGTCAAAGTCTCTATCAATGGGTCTGAGCCCCTTACATAAATTGGGGGTCTTTCCTTTTGAGTGTCAGCCCTGTTTTAATTTTTGAATTTTGGTTTCTACTTGATCCTCAATGAGAAGAGAGAAGTTGAGAGAGATGCAACGGAAGTATTGAAATTGATACATGCCATCTGATCTGGAAAATGAAGAAAAACATAGTGAGAAGTGTGGAGAGTTGAGGGATTTGCTGATGAAGGGGTGGATGATGCTGAAAGTGGTTACCAGTTTTGAGGCTATCTTTAGGTGCCATGTGGTAGATTATAGCAAGCAAACTCCATGAAAAATGTGAGGGAGAAAACTTTGTGGTGAGGCAAAGTAGCTTGGGTGTAAAGAAGTTGCAAAAGGCGCGTGTCCAGCCACATTATTACATGGGACTAGTGGAGCATGTGAACAGCAGAGGGATTTTACAATGAAGATGATGAGCAACATAGTTATAACCAGTTTTGAGGCGATCTTCAGCTGCTGTCTAGTAGATCATAGTGAGGAAACTACATGAAAACTGTTTACATGATGAGAAAAGTAGACTAGAGTGGAAAAAAAGCTGCAAAAGATGTGTATGCAGCCATGTGACATTGCGTAGTAGGACTAGTGGATGGACACTTTGGGAGTGTAAACGACAAGGGTCCTACCTCTTGAGATTGTTATTTAATGCTTTCCTTCTTGGGTTAACCTATCAAGATTAGAGAGAACAAATATTGGAAAACTTAGTTGGGTTAAATGTGTGTAGTCCATCATTCCTATTTTATTAGAGCAATATGAGCCCCTAAAGAATTTAGGGATTGCATATAGTTTAGGGATCCTAAAAGTTTTGGGGATCCCTCAATATGTTTATGGAAGCTCTTTTAAGAGTGCTTACATGAGACATAAGAAGCTCATTTCGAGACTTGTTTGAAAGATGCATTATTCTTTTTTGTTCTAGCTTGACATTGATCTGCTTGAGTTCTTGCCACAAGGGCCTAATCAAGTTATATATGTGCTTAGTTCCATCATCCCTATTTTATAAAGCAATCCCAGGCTCTTGATAATTTAAGGGCCACCTAAAACTAAGGATCCTAAAAAACTTGAGGACCTCTTAATATGGATATGGAGGCGTTTTTTAGATACTTGTACAAGACAATGCAAGAAGCTCTTTTTGAGACTTCTTTGGAAAGATATATGTCATACATTGAAACCAGCCTTCCTTCTGAGGATGGGTGGTAAACCCCTGATTACAACTTAATTACAGCAGCAAACAATAAATGCAAATCTGAAAATACAAATTTACCTACTGATCTTGGACAATGCACACTCGATTGGCCCGAAAATTGGTGCCCCTTTCGGTATTTCTTTAGCTTTATTGAAGAAGAAGTTGATATACAGTGGGATTCTCTCGATTCCCTTCGCAATCCAAACTCCCCTTGCTGTCCAAAGTGACCAGTAAGTCTTCAATCTAATTTGGCCCTTGATTCGGGCACTTAATTGGCCTTCACCCACTTTATAGACGATGGAAATGCCCCAAATTCAATGGCTGGCTAGTCCTTGACCTGAATTTAGTTGAAATTTACCTTCAGCCTTGAAAAATCCAAGTCATGGAGCATCCAATATTTGGCATGCTTCCCGAGGTTGCTGCTAAACCCTAATTTCTGCTGTAAATTAGGGTTTACAGCAAAGAAATTTACAATTTCTCAGCCTCCAAGGGTCCAAACGGTGAGATCTTTTGAGCAAGGCTATGAAATGGTTGGGAGATGAGAGAGAAAGCTGGATACAATTGCCTAGCTGTGGAGGGTCCGAATTATCAATTGCCTCCTCAAAACTCAATCGTGACTGGTTGCAATGATTGAAAATAGGCTAGCCATGGTTGCTCATAGCTCTCCCACATTTGCTACAGCAAGAATGATCTCGTATTCCCTCTTCTTCTGCCTTTTATTAGCATGTATGGGCAAGTTTGCCAAGTGGCAGCCTTTCCAAATGGTTTTTCCACCATTATCCATTATTAAATATTAATTTTCAGCCTTTAATTACTAAAAATTAATCTAATAATTACTTCGGTGCCTAGAAAAATAATCTGATTGGCCAATAATTAAATTGGCTAGGTATCTTTCATCTCGAGTCTCTCCGTACCATCTTTGATCATTAGATCGGCGTTAGGTACCATTAAATGCCACATCTCTAGTGTCACCAATTGACACTTATGGCCAAATGAATGACCAGGGCCAAGAATTGACACTAGATACCACTAAGTACCTGTGCAACATAACTTATAGCAACTTTTGCCTTTGACATCCCATGATTTTCTTGGGTTCCAGGCTCGTAAATTTACTCTAACCCTAGTTGCATGTCACATGTGCAACATTTTCTTAATCATGTGATTAAAAATTAATCCACATGTTAAGTGAGGTTTCAAAAATACATGTCCTCATGATATACACATTGAACAAAGTTCAAAATTTCATGATCATGCAATGATATTTTCAAAATCTTGCCACAAGGGTCTAATTAGGTCATATATGTGGACGTTATCCACCATACTTGTGACCATTCAGATCTAATGAGATATTCTGTCTAGATAATTGTAATAAATTTAATTAAACAAAACACATAATATCCTAAGCTTGTAGACTAAATTAGACTTCTTTGGAAAGAGACACATTACAAACTTTCATGTTGTATATTATTGAGAAACACGGATCTAGAGCAAGATTTAGCTATGGTGGATGAAAGATGAAGACACTACTTATGATGACATGGACTTAGATAGACTAATTGTTACACAAGTGAATTAGATTCCAAGATGGAAGCTTGGCAAGCCTCTTTTGGGTACACATCCAACCTCTATGGGCATAAATACCAATCATCATTTGCTATTCTCAACACCCCCCCTCAAATGATGAGTCTCTAGCCTTGCTAGCTTTTACCCCCCCTACATGATGACATGGCTTAGGAGACTAGCTCTTTGGCAACCTAGTCAAGTTAAGGCTTGAAACTTTACATCTTTGGTAAGGGCTTTTACATCTAGTATGGGAAGCAAGATCCACTATGGAAAATAAAGATCCACTATGGGAAAACAAGATCCACTGCGAGAAATAAAGATCCACTATGGGAAAAATTCTTTGTTGTCAGTAGGGAAAATTTCTTTATCTTCTTCTGTGTGCTTCTTTGGCTTCTTTTGGTGATGTCCTCCATCTTCTTGGTGTCTTTGATCTTTCTTGACTCCTTCATGTTGTTGTCTTTGGTGTTCTTGGTCTTTTCTCATTATCTTGTGCTCTAGTCGCTTTGTTGACGCGTGGTTCTCCTCTTTTTGCTTTAATCTTCTTGATACAATCTTCTTGTTTAAGGCCTTTGTGATGGATATAAATTGGTACATTGCTTTGGCTTGACATGACTTTGGACATTTGCACATGGTGCAACCAAATCATTTCAAGTGCGGGAAGGTCTTACCGATTGGCAATCTTGCTCAATGGCAGTGTCTAATTCCTTTACAATAAACTAGAGATTTATAAGGATTTTAATCAGTGAAGCATAAACTCACTTTTGAGATCAAGATTATGAGTAGAATATTAGGCCTTTTTCAATGCAAACAAATTTCAGTCTTGAAGTGTGAAAGTGAAGGTGTGAATGGGTTTTATCAAACTGGTTTAGTGTGGAAAGAGGTTTGATAGAGAGGGTGTGAATAGGTGTGAAAGGGGTTAAGGAAAAGAGGCTTTTTTAATTTTGTAAACCTTAGGATAAGGATTAAAAGAAACAAATAACGGATTGCAGGCGTAGCTTCTTTGAATGTGTTGTTGTGGTTCACGACAGATCTGCTGGCGTTGATTGTGATAAGGGCTTCCCTATGAGGCTTCAGTAGGCTCCATAGTCCTTCACAGATTTGTGACTCGCAGTTGAGATTGTACAACCTTCACGAGTAAGAGGGCAAACACCAGATCTGATGGGCAGAATTAGAGTTTGAGTTCTTCTTCTATTCAACCCACAACTCATTCCTTTCTCTTGTTGTGACAATAGGCTATGAGGTATAGATCTTCAAGGCTCTCTTCTCTCTTCTCTCTTCTCTCTTCTCTCTTCTCTCTGACTTGAAACTTGCTTCACAATCTTCTTTGTTAGTTGTGGCTTCTATGAGCAATGGCTCTTAGATTTGCTATTGTGAAGAACCAGATTTGTCAAGTTGAAGCAGTAGCAAATGACTTGCTGCTTCATCCACTTCTTCTTCTCTTCTCTTTCTATCTCAGAACCAGAAAGTAGACCCCTTGTTTCTTTGGACAAGCAACCCCCTTGCTTACAGAGTACAAGCAGGCCCTTAGCTAATCTCAAGGGCACACCAACATGAACCGTGAACTAGCCTTCAATGGCTGCACCGCAACACCTCCTTCTTGAAGCTCCTTTATCTCATACACACCAATGGATGTTGAATAGCTTGAGAGATTGGAATAGAAATAGGCTGAAAGATTATAGAGCTTGCAAGGAAGAAGAAAACACACCACTAGCTACCTAGCTCAGCCATGGCTCTGATACCATGTTGAGAAACACGGATTTAGAGCAAGATTTAGCTATGGTGGATGAAAGATGAAGACACTACTCATGATGACATGGACTTAGATAGACTAACTGTTACACAAGTGAATTAGGTTCCAAGATGGAAGCTTGGACTCATAAAGACATTCTTGTGTAAGATAGACAATGACACTGACAATGACTTAAATTGATAGTTCCATTACTATTTGAAATGAGTGTCAAGCACATGGTTATATAGTTTCTAGATAGTACCATTCTTCCTCACTGTGCTTATGGGATTTTGGACATCTCTTCCTAGCGCTTCTAGAGCATATATCTTTGTTATCTCTCATACAAAGCCACTTATGGGCAAGCCTCTTTTGGACACACATCCAGCCTCTGGGCATACATACCAACCATCATTTGCTATTCTCAACATATATAACATTGAACATAGTTTCATGCTTTTGCATCTTATCGATGTGTAATTGTTTGTTCTAGTGGTTCTAGCAGATGGCCCAAGGTGTTAAATACTTTTTGTGTGGAGTGTGACCCTAGAATGCTTGAGGTCCAGTCATGGTTGCCTTCAGCCCATGCAGGTAGATGTATGCACTTTATTTTTTTAAACCCACTGTGTGGATCTTTGATATCCATGACCCCTCATCAGTGGCCAGTGTTAATGCACTATTCTATATTGATATGTTTATATCTGAAAGGAAAACAAATTGGATCAAATTTAAAAGTAGACTGGCAGTTCTTTTAATCTAAACATTGTTTTGAGCCTTTTAATTACAGTGACAATGTGTTCTTATTAAAGTTTTGTGTCTCATACAGGGTGAGCCTAGCTTCCATCTTTATGGTTTTCTCATGTGTATTGGTGCCACTGCTGCTCGTGCATTAAAGACAGTTTTGCAGGGGATACTGCTGTCCTCAGAAGGGTATACATAATGTTCTTGCCTCTAATACACCCACTATTTTTGGTTATTTCTGCATGTCTGCAAAGTCAAAAGTGCTTTAAGCTACTTTGTTGTTTATCTGAAAATAGGGAACAGCTGAATTCTATGAATTTGCTTCTATACATGGCGCCAATTGCTGTTGTCGTCTTACTTCCAGCAACACTGCTTATGGAGCCCAATGTGGTGGGTATTCTTATTGCCCTGGCTAGGGAAGATTCACGAATTGTATTTTACCTCCTTGTCAATTCAGCAACGGCGTACTTTGTGAACTTGACCAACTTTTTGGTGACCAAGCATACAAGTCCTCTAACTCTCCAGGTTAGCACGAATAACTGTTTAGATAGATGGGCACATTTTCTTTTCTTTGATGTGGCTGTATTTCAAGCTATTTGCAATTCTGGATGCCTTTAAAGTAATTAAGCTATATATTGCCTTAAGATAGCATTATTTCATCTGTTCAACTGCATTGTTAGGTTGAAATTAGGTCATACTTTTTGTCTAACTCGAGTACGTACTAATTTTCTCTCATACTGATGATGGGAATTCATCTTACACAATGACAGCAGGATACTTAATGTAAATATTAAAGGTATTGGTGGATACAGTCCACCTAGTCTTTAGTTTATACAACTATAGACCATTAGTACAGGTGTGTATACAGTGTGGTCACTTTCTTCACAAAGGGGAAGTTTAGTTATAATTGATGCGGTATTGTCTTACTAGTGCTTGAAGAAGGGTTTAGGGTTTACGATTCACACATGCTTTTCCTTTGCTTTGGCCACCAGGTGCATTGGTAGAAGAAAAGGATGAAAAGTCGAGGTGCATATTAGAAGTCGACTATGGGATAAGTCATGTCAATGTGCTCCTTCTAGTTGAATGGGTCTCTACGTGAAGGACCTATGACATTAGTGCACAAAGGCTGTTAGGGTATTCTTGAAGTGCTCCAAAAAGATTATCCATCGGTTATGGATCGGTCATGCAATCTCCACTTCCTCCACAAGATGTCTTACCTATCTCTTTCAAGTCCATCCTTTTCCTTAGAGTGCCGCTCTTTCCTTTGATATGGTCCCACAACAAGCTGCTAACATTCTGAAAAATGTGCATTAAATCCAGCAGATAGTTGATTCGTAAGTGGGTTCGATATGGTAACTCATAGAAAATTGAGAAATGTCACATTTTGCTTGGAAGCAACTCTTCGTAGACCATTTTCCACTCATACCAGCTTTGGGCATTTATCCATATAGGAGGCCATCCCAACTTAGGATGACCATTGCTTTTTATGCCATTCCTAACTAGCAAGCAGAATTTGACTTTCATTTGCCATTAAAGTTATGTATCTTTGTGTGAAGAATCATTTTGTGGGGGGACTTTGGTAGGCTGTAATCTTGAGATATTTTTGATTCCATCATTTTGGCAATTTGAATGTATGTGGGAGATGATTTTTGAAGTCTTTATCCATGAGGGAGGCAGCAGCATTTATTCAACTTAGCTGTGGTAATTTGGTACGTTGGAAGTGAAAAATGTTTTACAACTCCTAGTCCTGTAGCCTATTATGTGCATTGGTGTGGACCCAAAGGGCCTCACAAAGCCTTTCATCAAACTCCAAATTTTGTCATATATGCATGCCAAAGGTATGTACAAGGAAAACACAAAAGTTCTGCCATTTTCATCCACTACACTTCCGATGACATGAATTGAAAGGAGGAATGCCTTTTAAGGCTTGGCAACAGCAAGTGGCCCATTAAATGTTTTTGACCAATGTCTGCTTTCGGCCCCCTTACAGTTTTTGAATTATTCCTGTCACCTGTGTATTGTTAATAACCACAGGCTGATCCTTAATGTGTTTGATTGTGGAAGTATTATCCAAGTCTTATGTGGGACCACCAAAGAAAAAGCACTCCTTTCAGTCAGGAAATGTCAAATGGAGAAAGAGTGTTCTTGATGATCGATTGATTACACACATGTGCACACTCTATCTCATTCACACAAGTGCCTTTCTCACTGCATCACAAGCTTTAATAGTTTTTAATGAATGCATGATCTTTGCATTGATTCAATTTGACTTAGTTGTACTTCTGCTCTTTTGCCTTATTCAAAATGTATGCAGGTCCTTGGGAATGCTAAGGGAGCTGTCGCTGTTGTTGTTTCGATTCTGTTGTTCCGAAATCCTGTTTCTGTAACAGGTATGCTTGGTTACACAATGACAGTATCTGGGGTGATCATCTATGGTCAAGTAAAGAAGCGGTACCGGTCAGCTTCATCATAATTCTAAGAACCTTGTCCTAGTTGCTGGAATGTTCAGTGCCTCAGATCAGGTACTAATCAGCGCATCAAGAAGACTTGAGGTTCACTGAGGTTGCAGGTACTGCACCATCCGGGACGTACTTACAAGGCATCTTTATGCTTGTACATTTTTTGTTGACCACCAGAGAGTTGAAAAATTCCCTCTTTTGGGTGCCTCTCATCTTGGACAAGAGCACCGTTTCTTTATACCCCCCTTATGCAACAGTCTGCGTGGAAGCACTGCTGTTCCCTGCCACATGCATACAAAGTTAGATAAAGGTAGGGGGAGCTGATTGCAGACTTGTGCAGCAGTTTATTTCCAAGATTCATGTCGCCAGCTTTATTTCAGCTACAATTAAAGGACAGACTAAAATTCTTTTATTAATAATGATATAAATCAAGTTGTTGGAACCTGCTAAAGCAGGATTGTGTTCAAACACCTCTGACTGGTGGTCCTAGCCTCTCTCTCTCTCTCTCTCTCTCTCTCTCTCTCTCTCTCTCTCTCTACCCCCACCCCTGTTACCACACCCCACCACCGCCCACCACCCAAAAAAAAAAGAAAAGTTTTCTCAAAAGTCAGTATATGCTAATGTCTGTTCAATGGTGTGATTGTCAAGAGAGGCTCTATTTTGGTTGGTAAGGAGAATGTCTAATTGGCATAGTGGGGTATCATGGATTCTTTTGTTGGCCAACTGGCTTGAATAAAAAAGGTACTATTTCAAATCTTGGGCCCAACCAAAGCAAGCACAGATGGGCAGATAGCTAGCTTGTCTCCTTGGGAAAATTAATTCACATGTTGATTGAAGCAAAAAGGTTTGCTAGGTATTCTTGCTGCTCGCTAATCTTTCATGAGGTCAAGCCTTTGTTAGAGCTACTTGGCTTGTGTTCAGCATTTTTTTCAATCTGAAGTTGCTACAATGATGAGGGAAGATAATGGTAGTCCAATGAAGGTTTGTAAATCAAAACAAGGTAATCATATTTAATTCCAACAATTAGTTTGAATGTGACCAATGAACTCAGGTAAAAAGTTCATTATGAATCTATTAAAAGTCCAAAATAATCAATCATAATGTCTCAACAATGACACATTGCCTTGTGAACTGTCAAAAGTATTAACCTCAAAGTGAATATTGGGCTTATTAAAGTCAAATGGTCACTTTTTGGTGACATTGGCACAAAAAAAAAGCAATTGGATGAAGCTATGAAGGTTATGGAATATATCATGATCTTGGAGCAACTTATTGCTTAGGCTTTTTGAATTCCTCATGATGGCTTTGTTACTTTGATGAATCATTCGATTGTCCTCTTTTCTATTTGCTTTGATATTGGCAATTTCACTTGATCATGTTGTTGAGTTGTATAAATCATTCAATTGTCCTCTTTTCTAGTTGTTTTGGTCTTGGCAATTTCACTTGATCATGTTGTTGAGTTGTACAAATTCATTTGTGATCTATGTTTTTGTTTTCTAAAGATTGATTGGTTTAATAGTTAAACCATATCTACAATATCTCTAGATACAAGCGTTGCTTGATTATTTCCTTGCTTTGCGACTTTTTGTGGTACTATGTAAGTGTTCTTATTCTTCTAGTATTGGCCATACATGGATCTCTAGCTTGTATTGACTTTAAAAATACTTCGTGGTTTTCAACATCTAGTTGCATTTGTATTTTTCATGCCACTAGTCCAAGGAGTTTTTCTAAATGTGCATGGAATCCAATCATCTTTATTGGTAATAAAATGCCACATCATAACTTGCTTATTTGAGAGAGAGAGAGAGAGAGAGAGAGAGAGAGAGAGAGAGGTGATTTTTATGTGGTAGGAACAATCAAATATGCTTTTAAGGCATATCTCACAATTCTAAATTTTGAATCCTTGTTGATTTAAACTTGAGAATTGGAAATATTTGCATTGACCATTCCACCACCATAAAGGTAAGCAAAATAGTAGTGCAAGGTTTCCTTTTTATTTCGACTCTTATTTTTTTTCTATTTTTTTGTTTTTGTGGGTGTGGTTATACACACCCATTGAAGAAGAGTGATTTTTACATGGTACAAAGAATCTCAAGATTCCTTAGGCATATCCCACAATTCCAGGTTTTGAACCCTTGTTGATTCAAACTTGAATGGCTTATCCCACAATTCTAGGTTTTAAATCTTTGTTGATTCAAACTTGAAAATTGGAAACACTTGTATTACCACTAAGCCAAATGGTAATGTAAAGTTTCCTTTTTATTTAGACAATCTCTTATCTTCTTTCTTTTATTTCATGTTTTTGTAGAGGTGGTTATACACACCCATTGTAGAAGAGTGGTTTTTACATGTAGGAACAATCCCAAGATGCCTTTAAGATATATACTTCAATATTAATTTTTGAATCATTGCTGATTCAAACTTGAAAATTGGAAGCACTTGCACTAACCATTCCACCTCCATAAAGGTAAGCAAAATGAATGAGAGAGAGAGAGAGAGAGAGAGAGAGAGAGAGAGAGAGAGAGAGAGAGAATTATAATAAAAAGAGAGCCTCTCAAAATTTTATTCTAGTGACGATGAGATAGAGAGCTCCTCATGTTTTGGCTTGGTTTCAGCTTCTTGATATGTAGTTTTGATGTCTTTGAGCTTTTTTCTTTTTTCCCTCACACTTGGTAGTTCGATATCATATATAGAGAATGCAAAGTTTAATTATATGGACACATATGTTATTGAAAGTTATCCTTATTATAAGGACATACATATGAAGTTGAAGACAACCTCTAGATGAGTTTGATATAACACAAATGCAAAGTGTTCATGCAACAACGGACAATAAAAGTCCTTTGCTTTTATACCTACAAAGCAAATTCATACTATTCAATGTACTCTTGTACACACAATTGTGAGTTTGCAAAAATATTACCTGCATAAAATATAACCCAAGGGGTACATAGTGAGATAAGGTGATGCATAATGCATTTGCAGTATAGAAGAGTTGGCTAGCAAGTAATTCATTGGTTGAGATTTGATGTGCATATGATGTCATCACATGTATAAAACAACTAAAGCCTTTCAAGAGATTTAGGCATATACCATGTAGCAAAAGTAATAGGCTCAAGTATTTTGAGAGCAAAGGAAGTTGCAATCCTAATAGTGAATTTGAGCAATGGAGGTTGTAGTTCTAACATTACAAGGATAGTGTTAGTTGGGATTAAGGTCTACCATATGCAAAGGGTCCCCCAAGAATTCAATTTCAACCACTTATCATGTTGTAGATGGACATGTGCATTATGGATTAATGTGTATTCATCATGGATCAACATTCCTAATGCATGCCACGATGTTTGATGGTTGAGCATTGCATGGGCTCTTTTATTGTATATCAAATACAAGTATCTATATGAATGGAATTTTTTTTTGCATATAAATGATTATCTATGCACAAACAATCATAAAAATGATTTTGATACATCTAGACAATAGGGAGTGAAATACAAATATACATTTATGGATTTATTTCACATGAATACAAATGTGGTTTGTAATACACACAACATTAGTATGTTGAAACTTTGCCTTAGCCTTATTTTTGTGCGTGCGTGTGTTGTTGTGTGGCTTTAAAGACAAAACTTTAAAGTACAAATATGACTTAATTAAAGGGATTGGATATGCATTATGTTTGAGATTCAGAGAGGGAGAGAGAGACACAAAAATGGGGCAAGCTCAGAGAGGAGAATACTCTTTGTTATCTTCATCTTCATTATTCATTTTCCACTCTCTACAACAGCGACTTGACAAAGATTGAGTCTAACTAGGTCTAATTGACCATAAAACTAACTAGAGTTAAGTCAAGTTTGCTCGACTTATTTATCACACGCACATGCTGGTGACGACTAATATCTATAGCTCTCATGTTGGGATAATAAATGAGCTTGATTCTTCACACTTCCCCTCAAGCTCAAGTCACCTCTTGTATCCCAAGTAGCAATTTGAAGTTGAGTAAATTTTTCTCTATCAAGTGATTTGGTAAAGATGTCCGCTACTTGATCTTTTGTCAGTTTTGGTGAGCCATCTAGCCAATAGATAAAAAATTCATCGTGATTGATAGAACTTGCAAAACATCATACACTTTCTTCTTCTTGCCATTGGCATGGCATGACCAATGGAACAACTCCTATATGAGCTATGTCATGCTGAGTGTCATCTCCAATGCATACATAGCCATTTATACGTGCTTTCATTTCATCAAACCTTCCCATGTGGTGTCATATGATTTGATGCTTCTAAATCAATATACCAAGTGTCATTCGTCTTTTCCTATTGAGTAGCCTTGTTCCATACATAAGTCATGGCAAATAACGTGTCACCACTCTCATGCTCTACATGATTGGACGAGGCATAGTGACCCTGTTATCCGCCTCTTTGATTTGCTTACTTTTTTCAACATTATTTAGCAATGTGGCCATACTTGCCGCAGTAATGAAAATCCTTATCCTTGTTTGCATTATCATGTATAGTGCGACGATTGCCAGAATCCTCTACCCCTAGAGTTGGATCTCCCCCTTGCTTCGAAGTATCCACCACCTCTAGCATTGTGACTTTGCTAATTTTTCATATGATGAGATGCATTTTGCTGAGTTCCTTCACCACAGAGGAAACCCCTGCCACAACTTCCACGACCTCTCTAATTAGAGTAGAAAACTGCATCTCTACCTTTCGAGCTACTTGAGCTAGTAGCCAAACCTAGTTTCACTTCCTCATGAATAAGCAATGAGACTATCTCATTAAAGTTTGGCATTTCAAATCTCACTGAAATGGATGAGTAAAATGAATTATATTAACATCTAAGTCCATTTAAGATCACTGCAACCAAATCATCATTGATTGCATAATAGACATGTAGGTGTCCTTCAAATTCTCTGATAATAGTCTGTAATTACCAGTAGCATAATCTCTGCTAAAAAAATGGGAGTATTCTTAGCTCAAATCAACCTTAACCACAATGGACATGTAGCATTACCTCTAGGGATCAATGCATGGCCATAGAAACATCAATACTTGTTCATTCTCCAAGTAAGAGTGAGACAAGTTTTCCATAGCCTTTGGGGATCAATGCATAGCCATAGAAACATCAATACTTGTTCATTGTCCAAGTAAGAGTGATAGACAAGTTTTTCACAGCCTTTGGACGGCTTGCACATAGTCATCAAAGCTGAGCATTTAATGGCTTATTGCATCCACAAACTATCCCACAAGCATGTGGCACAACCAAGCATCAGTGGGTATCAAACAAGCTTCAAGATACTCCAAAATTCTTAGTGCAATCTATCAAATTTTCTAGGATAGATTTCAGTTTGCAAGTAGGTTAATTTCTATGATTGAAAATAGGGTAAGTCAAGACTAATTTACTATTATCATAAATCTCTCCTTTGTGATGAGTATGATCATGATGCTTTTTGATTCAAATCTGAAGGTTTTGAAGGCTTGCTTTTGCATTGAAGACGAGACATACTTTAGGGCTACTTTGAACATGATTAGGGCTAATCTAGGAAGGTTGAGAATGGGGAATCACAGGGTAAATTATAGAAGTGCATTGTTATCCTATTTCTTACTATTGTTATGTATGCTTTATTGGCTTGGAACAAGGGTGATAGTGGTTTGTTTTGAAGCTTTCTTAAACCATTGTTCTCATGCATTCGAAGGTTGATGTTTTTGGATTGAAATAAGATTTTTTATTGATGTGATGTAGAGAAAAACAATGAACATTGTTGTCATACAATTTCATCTAAGATATGTGTACTTGTTTGGTTCTGAATCAAGTGATATGGGGGACTAAAATGATGCTTTCATGGGTCTATGCTATCATGAATTCAAAGTTTGATGCATGAAGATGAAAGAAGGGGTAAAGCAACCAAGAATATGATTTTTTCTATTTATGTGGGATGATTATGTATTGGGTTGTTATCATGGATAATTAGACCTATTTTTAAACCATAGATGCTGTGTATGTTGTCCAAATCTATGCACAGTGGGTCAGATGGATGAAGGGTTGAAAATAACATAATTTTCAATGGGCATAAAACTCAAGAATTGATGTTTATGCAGTTATATGATCTATACTTGGTTTGGATGTGGAAACTTATAAGGCATCCATGGATTTGATTTGAGTATACAAGTCTCCTTGTGTTTGAATCTTGAAACTCTTTTTCTTTCTCTTTATCTTCCATCACAGAAATCTTCTCTCTCTGTGTTAACCCCAATTCCAAAAGGTGAAAAAATGAATGAAAAAGTGAAAAAATGATGGAAAAAGAGCAAAGACACGTAGGCGGCCTCTAAAGCTAAGCTGGGGCCAAAAGCGTAATTTTAAATGAAAGGCACCTCAAAAAACTCCAAAAACTCGTGTAAAATAGCACCAGACTCCCTCCTGTGCCAAGTGTAAAATATTAGACGGGTGTAGACTAGAGGCATAAGGCTAGAAGAGGAAATAGAGAAATGACCTTGCCACAAACGGCCGGTCATGTAAAAAAGGGATAGGGCTTGTATATAAAGTTCAAAAAGTGAATGGAAGCTCATTCTTTGGTGTGTGGCTAACAAGAGTTCTCTTCTTCTCTTCTCCTTGCTTGTGTGTGCTCTTGAGAGAGGGAGTGTGAGAGTGTGAGAGAGTGAGTGTGTGGGAGTGAGGGATCAAGAGGGTGAAGCTCTTCACCATCTCCTCTTCTCTTCTTCTCTTCTCTTCTCTTCTCTTTTCTCGCATGTGTGGCTATGGTGGATGGAGTTTGGAGATGGAGGAGGCTTGAGGATGCTTGAGCTAGCATCTAGGATTGTGGAGCTATCGGTGTATGCGAGAGAGGAGGCAACTCATATCGACATCAAGGTAAGCTCACTACACTCGTAGGATCGATGACGCGTCGGCTAGGTGAGAGATAGCCATTAGAGCTCGCTTGAAATGCTTAAAACAATAAGAGGTCCGTGGGTCTTGGCAGTTGAGTGTGAGCTCCCACATTTCGGTTTCATTGCCGGGACCAACAGATTCAAGCTTGAGCGCTTGCGCGCCTCGTATCAAGCATCGAAGTAAGGGATTCATCCCCGAAACAGAGCTTGAGATAGGTAGGAAGTTTGGGTGTTTTGATCTTCGAAACAAGTAAGTATTTTGGGTTAGTTAGTTAGTTTGATGATTGGAAAACATGGAGAAATCATTTCAGTTTGTTGTTTTTGATTCTTGTTGCATTTAGAGTAGGATAGGATCAGGAAATCAAATCGGGAAAGGGTAGGGTTTACCATTGCAAAACAGGGCATAAATCATGCAAAAAATGGCGAAAAGCTTGATTGGGATGCTTAATATTGACAAGTGAGTGATTGGGAGCGTCAAAACCTTACCCGGGAAGGGGTTTAAGAGCCAAGAGGCCAAGGGAGAGCTCATTTGCAAGCATTGCACAAAGAGAGAGAGAGAGAGAGAGAGAGAGAGAGAGAGAGAGAGAGAGAGAGAGAGAGAGAGAGAGAGAGAGAGAGAGAGAGAGAGAGAGAGAGAGAGAGTCTGCAAAGATTGGATTCAATCTCATCATCGGAGAGCCTACTGCTCACCTCAGGTATACCAATCACTTCCCTTGGCTCCCTAGTTAGGATCTGGAAGTTTGTGCTTGGAGTGATTGTCTAAATCGTGAGATTTGATCGAAATCGTTGTTGCACTGCATTCATCGCGCCGCATTAGGCCCGTCCGAGTGGCCATTTCTGGGCCAAGTCCTAGAATCGACCCTTGGTCCTTGCCATTCGGTTGACTTGGCCCGAAATCCCTAATCGTCCGAGTGACGACACTTGGCCCCATTGATCAGTTCGACCCTCGGCCCAAGACCCGATTCGGCCCTCAGCCCGTTTGAATCACCCACTCGGCCCCTGCAATTCAAACCAATTGGGCCGAGTGTGAATTTGTCTCAAATTTTTAGAAAGACCTGACCCGGCTAGAGCTTAGCAGCGCAAACTGTCGCAAGTCCTCTTAACGCTCAGAACTTGATTCTGGCGCACGGAATAGACAAAATCATAAGGCACAGCCGCTTAGCAGCTTGAGTAGGCTGTTGCGAGACCTAGAGACCTAGAGGCAACCCGCTGAGCCATAAAACCCTGATTGGACCAAAAAATGAGCAAGGCAACGTAACAGAAAAACCCTAAACCCCTTCAAGATGGCCAGAGAATTGATCGACAAAGCCTATCAGGCCCAAAACTAAGTGAGAGTGCATAAGACGCTTAGAGATTGTTTGCCGCACTCACCTTGAATTCTCGCACTTGAAGTACACTTAAGAAAAACTAAAAGCCTGATTGAGTACAAGTGCACTGGAAAGAATACACACATTGAGTGGAGATAAATTGCAACACGCGAAGTAGGACCAAGCAAGCGGTGCCAATGAAGTGGATTTGACAAACCTATTTAACCTGATTGATAGCTTGGTGGAGCACGAGAATTCGACTATGGCAGAAGAAAGCTTAGACCACAAGTCTAACGAGGAACTCGACTTAGGCATCTTCCCAGAGGCTATTCAGCAGAGCTGGTCAGTAGAGCTACGATGCGCACGCTCGGTATGAGCACCGCGGCAGGACAACAGATGCTATCATCGCAGACTTAGAAGAAGAGAGAAAGCTAGCCTACAAGGCATTGCAAAGCATAGTCGAATACAATAGAGACCAGCAGGCTAGGAGCCAAAGGCAAAGCACGGAGTTGTGTGAGTGCAACGGGTGCTGAACTTAGCCGGTAGAAACCGAACGGATCATGAGAGAGCCCTAGAAGGAGACTTAACGCTGAGTGAGCTTCTCATGAAGCGACTGCTAGACAACACCGTAGTAGAGCAAAGTGCCGCAGCATCGGTGACATCACTGCTGGCAAGATTAGGAGCAACTCAAGGTTCTAAGAGCCAGTCTAAAAGCAGCTCGACAAGTACCAATCTCACGACGACCCATACAAATTTGTAGAGCAGTTCGCGAGCAAGTCTGTGAAGCCAATGGCCTCAGCGACCTGACTCAGCGCTCTTAAGCGTTCGGGCTCTGCTTAGGTGACAAGGGTAGGACTTGGTATACAAGCTTAGATGCCATAGAGCGAGCCAACTTCAATGGCCTTAAGAATCTCTTCATTAAGAGATTTGCCGAGCCTGGATACTCCCACAATTTGCTAGTACGACTGATGAATGTCAAGCAGAAAGAGAAGGAGGACATTCGCGATTACGTAACCCACGTGAGGAGTCTCTTCAAGAGAATCCCTATGGGCGAACGACTGAGTGAAAGAGCAGTTTCAACTGTATTCATCAGCGGAATTCGAAACGAGGAACTGTATAAGGCTTTGGCAGGCAACTTGAGCTTGCAGTAAGACGCACTAGCTAGGGTTATTGAAGAAGCCATCAAACTTGACGATCAGCTGAAAGAGCGGAGCTCCAGGAGCTCAAACTCAAAAGAAACCAAGTCGCGAAGTTCAGAGAGAGCGTCAGCCTCTAGTGAATGATTAGTCCCATCATCCCAAGATAAGGGAAAAGCCACTGAGACAAACCAAGACTTGGCTGATGTCAAGATGGAGATAGCCAAGCTGCAAGACATGTTGAGACCACCAACGCGCCCACAAGTCCAATGTGTGTATTGTGGTGGAAACCACTTGCCAGTCGAGTATCAAGACCCTCAGTTGAGACCTTGCGCTAATTGCGGCAAGTTCGGTCACGATGTCGTGCATTGCAGATTTTCGAGGAACTCGCAACCATACGGCCAGCCTTACCTAGCGAATAGGTCACAACCACTCTTTGGAAGGGGAGCCCCATTGGCCCTTCTTGGGCCTAATGACATTAAGTCGGTTGTTCCTAGGATGGACATAAACCCTATAGGCATACCTGGACTGCATGGTCCCTACGTGCCCATCCACCGAGTGACGCTCCAATCCACTACGTGGAAGAGCCAAACAAGGAAGAGACTTACGTATACCCTTACGTCTCTCACAATGATGAGGGCAACGCAGTCCTTATGGACTTTTGACCAGTACCGGTGACGGTGTTAGGGAGAGGACGAGGTAGAACCCTAGGAGGGCAGATGCATGATCTAATCATCTGTTGGACTTGTGGTCACCCAAGTCATGTCTCATCACGTTGCCCTGAGAGGGAGCAGCAGAACAGAGACAAAGCTGACCTAAGGTGCATTGAGTGCGGAATCACCCATCTCTTCATCGATTGTCCAAAGCGGAAACCTTCTTCAAGTTCAGCCAATGTACCATCTGTCCCATTGGGGCTGTTTGGTGTCGAGAACCTCGATGGGGAGGCCACACCTATCCCATTGTGGGTCATGACCTGTGCCTAGACGAAGCAGGCCGGCATATCACTGCTAGGACCTAGCGACCTCGATGCACCCTTGACAAGGAAGAAGAGCTGCAGGCGGAGAAAGAAGAGGTTAGAACTAAGATTGGACTGAAAACTGAGAGTGCTACAACTCTGCCTATTGGAAAGAAGGTCACGAATGCAAAGGCAGAAACTTTAGCCCTTAAGACGGTTGAAAAGGGAAGTGCCAAGGTAGGGGAATACCCGCATTCAAAGCACCAACTAGAGGCCATAGAGAGAGTGAAGGACTGGGTGAAAGAGGCCCAAGAGCACTTAAGGGATGCTAAGCCCATCCTAGAGGACGAGATCGATGATCTCTCCAGAGCATAAGCACGCTAGTCTCACCCCCTCGACCAAAGTCAGGAGATGCGATTGCACCACAAGCAGCACCGCTTAGGCCAAGCCCCTTGATGTTGTAGGCCCGCAAATCAGTCACGGCCATTGGCCAGGACAATTCAATTTAGGAGAGAGATGAGCAACCAAAGACCTCCTTACCACGTTAGTGACCACCTCTGTGACATTAAGCGTGGGAGACCTGCTTAAGCATCATCCCACTCTATGGCAAGACCTGAAGCAGTGGGTTGAGGGGTCATGAGAACAAGCTATTGATCTACACGACCATGATACAAAAACACAAATACCGAGTCTAACGCTGCACTTTGTGCCAAAATCCTTGCACATTAATGCTTTCTCGGAAGGCATTGAGATGATGCAGTATTACTGGTCCTAGCCCTAGGCGACATGACGAGAAAGGGGATCGTAGACACGGGAGTTGGGGTTAGTATGTTGAGCCACGTAGTACTTCAGACTTGGGGAAACCCACCTGTTGAGACCGCTCCATTTAATGTCACATTAGCAAATAGCATGAGTGAAGCCATTGGGGAACTTAAAAACTAGCCAGTGAATATCGCAAGTGTCCAGTTCTCTATCGACTTTATAGTCATGAAGGGAATGGACTATGATATCCTATTAGGCCGACCCTAGATGCACAATGCTAGAGTTATCGAAGATTGGGGTAATAGCTTGATCTTCCTAGGCAACAGAACGGAACCTGTGAGGGTAGAGATGGACACTTGGAAGACCTCACCAGTTGACTTGGATGCCGTCTCCGCGATGCTCAAAGGTAACGCTCAAGTCAAGAAGTCTTATGGGCCCTTGACCGAGTATATCCCATACCCAGAGGATGAGCGAGATTGGATGCATGTCCTTGCTACAATCGACCTGCCATTCTCGGATCATGAGGCATATGAGAAAGCCATCAAGATGATGGGCAAGTCTAATGGCATGCCTTCTGTACTAGTTTGCATGATTGACAGGAACCCTTTGTGGGAGACCTAAGCCCGTCACCTTCCAAGTGCCAAACAACAAAAGAGAACTCCAGGAGATTCTGGAATACTTAACGGACAAGCTAGCGGACAATCCAGCAGCAAGCTTCAAACCACTCCAGGATCTCTTAGACGAATCCAAGTGGCAATGGACCAGGGTGCATGAATTAAACACCATGTGCAACTGGGCCCTAGTCCTTGATCAACGACAAGAGATATACCAAGACCTAGGAGACGACCAATAGTTTGATGCAGAGGACTCTAATGATGAGTACGAAGACTGCCAATCCTTCAGTGATGAAAGTGAGGGTGAGATAGATACCGTAGAATACGACATTGAGGAACATGAAATAGAACAAATACGCGGCAGACTCCAAGCCACAGAAAAAGAGTGTCTTCAGGATAGAGCAAGGGGTCATGCGCATGGATTGTGATCATGCCTGGTTAGAACACAGGATCCATAGACTTTGAGCAAGCAGGCCTAGCCCAACTGGGAACGACACCAGCGCTTAGGACAAAATCACCATCTAAACTGTGACCACCAGGGGAGACCACCTCTTCTAGTGAAGACGGGGAGCTCGACTCTAAGTTGGAGGTAAGTTCTGATAGTGACCTAGAAAATACCTAGGCCACCCAAGACTTGACGCACCAAGGGGGACCTACCGGTCCACCTGAGGCGCAGATGATTGAAGCAAGAAAGGGCGAAACAATCCAGGGACACACGAATAGACGAACAACGAAGACCGCGGGACCTCCCTAAAAGATTTACAAAATTCAAGAAAGGAGATAGGGTAGTGATCCTGTTGGGTGCCAAACAGCAAGGGCAAACGAGCAAACCAATTGAGGGACCAGCCAAGGTCAAGGAGGTGAACCTAGCCCAGGAAGGGGAGACACCCCGACCAGCCTTCATCGCTGATGACTTGACTGAGGAAGAAGAAACGAGTCTTGTCGCTCTCTTACGAGAGTATGTAGATGTATTCACTTGGTCCTTGGAAGAGCTCAAAGGGGTAGGTCCGAGTGTAGTGACTCATAATATACCCATGACACCAGACGCAACACCGGTGAAGTAGTGACTGTACCCTATGAATCCAAAATATGCTCATGCTGTCAAGGAAGAGATTGATAAGCTGATGAGAGCGGGATTCATTTACGAAATTGAGCACATAGACTAGGTATCACCATAGTCATCATGATGAAGAAAAATAGAAAAATCATAGTGTGCATCAATTACAAGAAGGGGAACGCTGCTACTAGAGGGACAATTACCCATTGCCATACACTAAGCACATGCTTGAAAGAGTGGCAGGCAAGGAGGCCGACAATTTTCTTGATGGCTTCTCAGGATACAATCAGGTGCAAGTGCATCTTGCCAACAAGACTGCCTTCGCCACTGAGTGGGGCGTCTTTGCTTACATAGTCATGCCTTTTGGGTTGACTAATGCCCCTGCCACTTTCCAACGCCTCATGTGCACCATATTTAAAGACATGCTTCACAAAGAATTGGAAGTCTTTGTCGATGACCTCTGCGTTCACTCGACTTGGATGGAACACTTAGACAAACTCCAAGCACTCTTTGAGCGGTGTTGCCTATATCGTCTCTCCTTGAACCCCTTAAAATGCCAGTTTTGGGTGAAGCATGGATGCATCCTAGGCTATGTAGTGTCGAAGAATGGCATTGCCACTTACTTCTCAAAATTCAGGGTTATTGTTGACCTTCCACCCCCAATCAACTATAAGGGAGTCCAATGCTTCTTAGGCCATATGGGATACTATTGGCGGTTTGTGCTGAATTACGCATTGATGGCCAGACCTTTATACAAGCTGTTGATTGTCTTTGAATGGACTGAAGCATGCCAACGAGCATATGAAGAGTTGAAGAAGACTCTAACCACAACACCAATTCTACGAGCCCCAGATTGGACCATTATCTTCCACGTGCATATCGATGCTTCTAAATTTGCTGTGGGGGCAGTGTTGTGCCACCCTAGCAAACACAACCTAGACTATCCAGTGAGCTTTGCTAGCGGACAACTCACTGAGACGGAAATGAACCACTCGATGACAGAAAGAGAAGGCTTGGCCATGGTGTTTGTTGTGAAGAAGTTTTGACATTATCTATTGGCTACACCCTTTACCTTTTTTGTGGACCATCAAGCCTTGCTATATCTAGTGAATAAATCTTGCGCTACAGGACACATAGCCCAGTGGATCCTTATGCTTTTGGAGTTTGACTTCTTTGTGGTTGTACAGAAGGGAAAAAAGCACTACATGGCTGACCATATGTCACGCATCCCCACAGGAGAAGCCGCTGGAGAAGGCATTGCTGATGATGAATTGCCAGACGCCCATCTCTTTAACATTTCCAACGAGAGAGATTTATTCAAGGCTGATCTAACGCCATATTGGGTAGATGATATAGTCCAAGTGCTTGAGCACGAACTACCTGGGAGCCCGATGGAAAAGGCAAAACTTAGGTGACTCGTTCTCAAGATCCAACCCTACCAGTTGATAGCAAGCCAGCTGTATCGCCTAGGGCAAGATGGATTGTTGCGCAAATGCATGTGCGAGCATGAGATGAATAACTTCTCTCAAAGGCACATATCGGAATTGCTGGTGGATACTTTAGCGGAGACATGATGGCTCGCAAGGTGCTGCAATCTCAACTATGGTGGCCAACGCTGTTTCATGATGCAGCACGATTTGTTAAGCATTGTGACGAGTGTCAGTGGGGATAAAGGTCCTGATTTGCAAGGATAAAATGGAGTTGACCCCAATCATTGCATGAAAACCCTTCGAAAAATGGAGAATCGACTTCATAGGACCCATCAGGCCCGCTGCACAGTATTCGCAGGCCAAATACATCATTGTGGCCACAGACTACCTAATGAAATGGGCAGAGGCGAGAGCAACACGAAAGAACGATGCTCGAACGATTGCCAAGTTCTTGTGGGAGTAGGTAATCTCACGATTCGGTTGCCCCATCGAACTAGTCAGTGACCAAGGCACACGCTTCATCAATCAAGTGATAGTGCATCTCCTATCCACCTTCCTAATTATCCATCGAAAATCCTCTCCATACTACCCTCAAGCAAATGGCCAGGCAGAATCCATGAATTAGATTCTTGTCAATGAACTGACCAAGGTAGTCTTTGCCTCGCGCAGCGATTGGGATAACAAGCTGATGGCAGCCTTGTGGGGTTACTACACAACTTATACAATGACTGTTGGCCAGACCCCCTTTAGGTTGACCTACGGAACCGAAGCAATTCTCCCTGTAGAATTCTTCGTGCCTAGCCTAAGAATAGCACTTCAGGAACGATGGGAAGGAAAGCAGGTATGGATGCAATGCCTAGTTGAACTCGAATGCCTCTTGGAGACTTGCCTTCTAGCCACTCATGCACTCATATGTAAGAAGGCATGATGCAAGAGTTGGTTTGTCAAGCATGTCAAGCAGCGCGACTTCGAACAGGGTGACTTAGTGCTCCTATATTCAGTTAAGGGGCATAAGGAAAAAATGAAGTTTAGAGGCCTTAGACCTTTCAAAGTTCATGCAATCAACCGAACGGGCAATGTCGAGCTCGAGACTCTAGACGACGAGGAATAGGCTTCTTCAATGGCAGTCGTGTCAAGAAGTACTATCCTCCCATACATCCTTTGCATGAGCCACCAATGTTGGAACCGCCTGTCAAAGTACGAGTAGCTGTTAGAAATGCGGGATCTAGAGCATGACATAACCGGAAGCTATGGAGGATGGAAGGAGAAGTGTAGACTCATGATGGAGTGGACACTGTTTGTTACACAAGTGAATTAGGTTCCAAGATTGAGACTTGGACTCATAAACACAATCTTGTGTATGTGGACAATGACATTGACACTTTACTGAAATGAAAAGAGTACTATCATTGCATTAAGAAAGGAAGCAAGTACAATGCTTTATAGGAAAGTAGGAAACTGCAGTAGGCACTATTGTGCATATGGGATAAGTTAGCCTGCATATCCTTGACCCTGAGATTCCATACAAAGAGGCTGTTTGAGTGTGATTGCTGATTCTCAACACCCCTCCTCAATCACAACTAGGAAAGGCACAAAGTGTGTAGAGGCTGTAATGAGAACCACCTGCAAAGTGTGGGTATACCACAGACATGGCAAAACACCAGAGGCTGTTGCAGAAAAAGCTAAGTGTGGGTACCATAAACATGGTGGACATCCAGAGGCTGTAACAGGGGCCTCACAAAGTGTACAGGGACTGTAATGCCAAGTTACATAAGGAGTTTACAAAGCTTATGGCAGGAAGCATTAGGGTAAGGAAAATACAAGGCTATTAAAACAATCTATCAGAATTATGAGAGTACAAGGACTGATGAGTCTTGTCCTTCCGATCCTGGTGATCTTCATCTTCTTCTTCCTTTGCTTCATTTTCTTCTTCTTCTTTGACTGCGACTAGATAGGCCTTTTGGGATCTCTTTCTTGCGTGGCAGAACTTCTCGGTGTGTCCGGTCCTTTTGCAGAAGTCACAAAAGAGCTGATCTTTCTTGCCTTTGTACCTGTTGCCAACATATAATGCATGCTCATCTCTAGAGGTACTTGGTTCTTCTTTAGTTTTTAGCTTCTTTTCTTCTTCTAACAGTGATGCCTGGATATCAACAAGTTCAGGATTTGGCATGTTGATTAAAGTTGTTGATACGTTATTATATTCAGGAGGCAAGCTTTTAAGTAGAACACCGATGCAAACATCTTCATCCATTTTAATGTTGATTCCTGCAAGTTGGGTTAGGAGTCCTTCCATGTAATTAAGATGTGTGGCAAGTGATGTGCTGGACTTCATTTCAAGCCTGAAGAATTCAATTAGGAGACCATACTTTGATGATTTAGATTGTGCACCGAACAGGGTGTCAAGTCTTTTCCATGTATCCTGTGAGGTCTCACAGTTATCCACGTGATGGATATAACTGTCATCTAGCTCCAATTTGATAATGGCCTGGGCTCTGTCATCATTCTTTTGCCAAGTAGTTGCAAGGTCCACGTCCCGCGGTTTCTTCTCTTTGCCATTTGTGATGGCCCAGAGACCCTTCTTCATCAGGATGAGCTTGATGCGGGTTTGCCAAGTGTGGAATCCGATTCCTTTGAATCGAGCATTTGGTGAGTCTTTGCCCATGTTAGATTTATGGGAACAGTAGCAAATCAACTTCAGACTTTATTAGATTTGAGCAACAGAAGAATTGATTGAGAGACACAAGTGCTAAAAAGCACTAACTGAGTGTCAATGAATACCAAATCTGCAAAAGTCTTTTTCTCCAAGTGATCTTCCCCTTCTTGATTTGATGCTGATGTCTTCAGATCTGAGTGACAGTACTTTAACGAACTTCAGAGAGTATTGCTCAGTGATTAAAATCACTGTTGATAACTTCAGTGAGAGAAACAGTGAAAAATGTCAAGATTTTGAAGCTTTTGGCTATGGTGGAATTAGGGTTTCTGAGACAGGGGCCTGGTTTTTTTGCTTATTGCAGGAGCTACAGTGCATCATTTTCAAAACTTTTTACATATCTAGGAAGCTTATGTCATGGGCTACCAAAGCCCCATGGAGATTGTGCAGATCGTGGTCAGTATGAGGCGCGCAGGTGCCGCGAACAGATTCGGCGCAGATCTGGACAGCGTGGTCAAATTTCTACAATGCTGGAGCCAGGGAGCATCAATGTCATTGATTGTTGTGCCAAGATGAAACGCCTTGAGCAGAGGAACAACTCTCCAGAAGAAATCGTGGGCTGAAATGGCCTGGTTGAAGAGTTATGAAAGCTCCAAGCAAGGTAGGTCCTGTCTGGCTATGGCAGACACAGAACAGAGATTGGGGATTTTCACAATGCTGAGCTCCAGATGGTCCAATGTCCTGGATTGATGTGATATAGGGAAGCTTTATGAGTTGGGGAATACTTTTCCAGAAGGAAGCTCCAAGAGATTTGACCTGTGGAGTGAGATATAAGCAGTTCAATCTGATAGGGTGCTGCTGGCTATGGCTGCCATGGAAGCTTCAGTGAGAGTAGAGTTGAGAAAAGAAGTCATACACTGACACTGAGCTGGATGGAGGTTCAGAAGAATCAAGAGAGGCTGGAGAAGCAATGCCATGCCCAACTGTGCTCTGATACCATGTTAGAAATGCGGGATCTAGAGCATGACATAACCGGAAGCTATGGAGGATGGAAGGAGAAGTGTAGACTCATGATGGAGTGGACACTGTTTGTTACACAAGTGAATTAGGTTCCAAGATTGAGACTTGGACTCATAAACACAATCTTGTGTATGTGGACAATGACATTGACACTTTACTGAAATGAAAAGAGTACTATCATTGCATTAAGAAAGGAAGCAAGTACAATGCTTTATAGGAAAGTAGGAAACTGCAGTAGGCACTATTGTGCATATGGGATAAGTTAGCCTGCATATCCTTGACCCTGAGATTCCATACAAAGAGGCTATTTGAGTGTGATTGCTGATTCTCAACAGTAGCCACAATCACTGAAATCGATGATGAGGATGAGGAAGCCGTAGAGCCGGCATACCTGCACATCGCGGTCATCACTGCCAAGCGAACATGCGCCTTCAATGCCTTGATCGACGAGGGACTAGACTTCAATGTCTTGACTCATGATCATTGGACCCAACTTGGAAAACCACCATTACAGCCCACTAATGCCAAATTAAGTCCATATGGGGACTGCTCATACATACTTCTTGGCAAGTGTAGAGCCACCGTTTCTATCGAGTTTGAGATTGTACCAATGATCTTCTACATGTTGCCAAATGCCAAAGATGGAGACACGGAGTCGTTGCTAGGGCGACCCTTCAAAAAGAAAACTCATTGCAACGTTGATTATGAGTTGCAACGCATCCACCTCGCCATAGGCAATGTTCGCATTGTTACAACTTTTAGCAAGGGCTGCGTGACCTCATCACAGTTCGTAAGGCCATCGGTAGAAGTATTAGCAGTCAAATCTAAGGAGGGGGGTAGTGCTCGACCACCACCCGCCAATTCTCAAGAACCGCCGCTCATAGCAACAAAAGCTAAGGCCCAATAGCCTAGGTTTCAATGGAAGCCTAAACAGACGCAATCGCCGCCTCGGAATCGACGGACACATCCTCATAAGACCCGAAACTCTAAACCTATGAAACCAAGGCGCGGTCACAGAAATCGACGCATGATCAAGCAAAGATGGGTCCCTAAAGCCACGCAAGGCTACTATGAGGAAAATGCATGGATATGGATCCCTAAAGTCCACACGGCCAAAGGCACCACTTGTACGCCGCCCTCAATCTTGATCACCCCAAGTCCCATAGAACCTCAAAACCATAAGCCACAGCACTTTCCAGACCCACATCCATCAAGCTCATCCATGCACATGCCCAAGAGAGTCGAACAAGCCTATCGGCTCAAAGGACAGACATCGTCACATGAGTCATCATCGACTTGAGCCAATTTGACTACCCTGATCCATTCTGAAGGCAGTAGTCCATCAGATGTCGTTGCTACTTCCCTAGCCCTAATCCAAGCGGTCCAACTGCAATCTCAAGAATACCCGCAACCACAACTATTCATTGTCAAAGGCTCTAGTGCTATGAGCACGTCTTAAACCCTCCTATGAGCGAAAATCATTTTTGACACTAGCCTCAGATCTAGCCGAAGATACGTGGAGTGATGTGGTTGATTGCATTAGATGAGTAGATGCAACTTTCAGAGAGCTAGCTTTGAGCTACAACCGCTTGGACTTAGGCCTGTTGCCCGAACCCTTTGTAACTGAAGTTTGTATGATGCCTTGTTCTTGGGAGATGTTTGAAATTGTCTTCACAAAAGTAGCTAACTCCGTTTGCTGAATTGCTCAACAATGAGATCTCTAAAGAGCAAGCCCTCAAAGAGTGCCTCATCACGTCATATGATCAGCAAACCACTTCTGCCATCACTGACCAAGAAATTATCAAAACTTGTTGATATTACATCCCCGTTCTTGAGGCATTGGTACACTCTTAGGTTGCAATGGGAAGTTGAAGGGTGCCAAGTCATGACAAACGCTGAGCAGTGCCGTGCAATCAAAATAGCGGAGTACAACCCCACTTATGTCGCACCAACCTCATATAGAGTGTTAACCACTCTTCGTGGCCAGCCCATGGAAGAGCACATCAAAGGACACCCTTACCTTGATCGCTTATTGACTCAGGAAGAGTTACATATTACTAGTCGTGTCGCTTCCGGTGACTTTCTAATAGATGTTCTCACTTACATCACACATGTGGGTAGTCGACCTTTTGATCTAGACCGTGAAGCTCAATTAGAGTACAACCCTAATTTCTAAACTTGGTTCCTACGCCAGTAACTCTTAGACCCATTGTAGAATGCCCTTGACCTCCTAACCTTCAATCCTAGGAAGGATTCTTCTCGAGCTGGAAGGGGAGGGGGGTGAGGTGAATCAAATTAAAACCAAGGAAAATCAAGAAAAATGCATAAACACGTAAACAATGAGCGAGGTAGGAAAAAGGGCACGAGAACTTTGAAATAAATGATAAAAATTTAAAGTATGAAGGGAACATTCTACATTGGATTGGATTTTAATGCTTTCATTCAATAAACATATAGAGTCTTTCTTTTCCAGCAAATTATGGCTTTTCTACAAATTATTTTTTTGAAAGCACTAATGGAAACTTGGGATCATGACAGGAATAAAAGATGTCGCAGCAAGACCGCGCCCACTAACTTCCATTCACGGAGGAGGAAAGAAGGCAATACTGCATCACCCTTGAAAACCGCACCTACAACCAGCTCAAGTTCCGAACCATTCATAACATAGAGGGTGTGATGGCCAAGGAGGAAGCGGCCAAGAGAGTCATTGAGCAGTGCAACCTCACCAAGTACCTTGAGAAATTTTTGCAAGAGCCTGACCACACGATGTGTGGAGTTTCTCAGGACATACAACCCTGACTAGGAGTGCGGCACTATGACGGTGGGAAGGGGAGAAAATGCTAAACAAGTGCAAGTTCACTTAATCCCAGCCTTGGTGGAGAAGGCGTTGGGATTGGAGCCGAAGATAGAGAAAAGACATAAGAGGGATGTTTATGCCATGCTGAAAATGAAAAGGGAAGATGTGCTAACTAATGAAGACATCAACATCTAGGACATTTCTGATGCAGAAGCCAGACTACAAGAGAAGCTAGTACATGCACTCTTCTCCAGCCCACATCGCTACACCTCCTTAATGCATCGAATCAGCGTGTCTATGCTGGAGAATGTAGCAGCTCACACCTTGGATAAAGTCGACTGGAACGTATATGTACGAAAAACCATTGACCAGGTGGCTAAAGCACTAGCTTTAGGAAGTACACCAGCAGGTGGGGAGTCCCCAGCTTCCAAGGCCACAGAAAGAAAGAGGGCCTTGTCCAAGGCCTCATTCATTAGCTATGGAAGCATTTTGATTGCGCTCATCTAGGAGGCAATGAAGGAGACACAAGATGCAGAAGAAGGAGAAGGAGAAACACCTGACAGGTCACCCCCTCACCAGGACCAAGAGAGGTCCAGTGGCAGGACCGAGAGTGATGAGAAAGGGCAGGAACAAGAAGAACAATCGGGCATAAATTAGGCCAAGAAACCCAAGAAGAAGATGGCACAAAAGAAAAAGAAGCAGAATGAACGCTGCAAGAAGGAGAAAGAGGTTTTGGAGAGGGCAAAAAGAGAATCCCTCAAGGAGGCTGAGGAGAGGAAAATGAAAGAAAAGGAAGAAAAAGAGAAATTGGAGGAAGAGTGTAGGAAAATTGAAGAAGAAAGGCACATAAGAGTTGTTGAGGAAGAAGAGGAGCTGAGAAGGAAGGAGGAGGAGGACTTGGCTGAAGCTACACGCTGGTCAATTTAGTAGTAGAGCAGGGCCAATGATCTGGGAGCCTTGAGCCCGCTGAGGTAAGAAGGGCCTGGTTCCAGCACACAGGTACCAGAAATCACACCGCCCGCTGTCCTTGAAGGCAAAGGCAAGGCCATTATCCACCCTATCCCTACCCTCATGATGCCTCCCACCGAACCAACCACCCTCACCCCTAGCATCCCCACTAGCACAGATGTCTCCAATTTTGTGACATGGATGTAATATTTTATTAATAAAGAAATGGCCCAGGGAAAGAGAACGGAGACCATGACCACGGGGAAAAGGGGACCAGCCACCCACAGATGCTGAGTCGAGACAGGACCAAAAATGTCAGAAAGTAGAGGCCTCGACCACTCCAATCCACACAATAGTGATGCCACTAGCCAATTACAACGAGTACGTCACCGAGCTGCTCTCCCAACCAGAGAAGGCTAAGGAGGAAAAGAAATATAGTTGTGGTTGAGTTGGTGGTGAAAAAGGAGTCGGTAGCTGCATTCCAGCTTGAAAAGACCCGCATAATAGCCATGCATCAAAGAGAGATCTTTGATCTCAAATAGGAATTGAAGGCCAAGGAGGACATGGAGGAGAGCTATAAGTAGCGACAGTTGGAGGATTAAAATTAGGAAAATTGGTGTAGATATGGAGAGAGTATAAGCTCCTCCTGATGCAACATGGGGAATTGGAGTCGAAAACTACCAACATCGAGCAAATGATGGAGGAATTGAATGCCAAAGAAGAAGAGAGAAAGCAGGAGATGGAGCAGCAACAAAAGGAGATTGAGTCTATGATCGATCAGCTACACTTGGGAAAGAAAGAGTAAGAGAACATGAGCAGGGAGCTGAAAGACCAAGAGCAGAAGCTCGTAACCCTGGTACAGAAGTAGGGAGAGAGCATGGAAGAGATGAACAAGAGAGCAAAGGAATGGGTAGTGCAAAATGAAAAAAGGGTGAGGACACTAGTATGACGCCTTGCTATGGTAGAGAAAGAAAAGATCCTTGCAGAGAGCAAAGTAGAAGCCACCCAGACAGCCTGCAGTGCCCAACAAAAGGCCTTCATTAGCACACTAATGGACACCACCCGCCTAGAAGAAGGAGAGTCATTGGAGGTGGTACAGAAAAAACTCAGTATCGCACGCAGAGCTCTGCACACAGGGCTGCAGATGCCACCCCAACCTACGGAGGTTAGGCTGAGCCTAGAAGAGCAACGAAAGTACTTGCTACTGGCTAGCCTAACCCCCCAGGAAATTGAAGCAATGGGCTTTGAAGGAGCACAACAAGGAGACCGGCAGGGGGAGGAGGCTAAGCTTGAATTCGATATGAGGAGATTCAGAGAAGAGGTGATCCCACAACCCCCCTCGTTGCATTCCCAAGAGCAACAACAGGTTGATCCATCTGTGGAGAGACAAGCCGCGCTCAGGGAAAGATAGAGAAAGTTAGTCGAAGAAACCAGGAAGCAACTAAGGGCCAAGCCAGTCGTGTTGCCATCCGCACACCTCCCACCGTGCCCTGATGACATTCCCGCTAGATTCCTCGCAGAGCTGGTAGTTTGGGAGCAATAGGAAATAGAAAGAGACACATTCACCTTCACCTTCCTCATGCCCAACAGCCTGCAGAGGGTCTTACCGCTCAAGGTGATGGAGGAGGTGATCGGGATTGCTAGCCAACTAGGACAGAAGTGGTGGAAGAAAGGGAGAAGATCCCACTCTTTGGGAAAATGAAGAAGCTGAGTTTTGGCAAAACAAAGTGGTTGAAGTACCACATACCATACAGGGATATAATTGCCAACCCCTATGGAGGAGGTGAGTGTGTGACATCAGCATGATCGCTTGGATGGCTTTTTGCAATACCTTGCCCTACAAAAGGAACAACCCCATGTTCATGGCGTACTCTCATAGGGTAGGTGTGGATTTTGATGCCACCCTCCATGGGCATTATGATTTTCCTATCATCTACAAATCTAATGTTGTCTCCTTCGAACAGCCCTCCTCTTCAACTCAGAAAGCTTGGATGACTCTATGATGCGTTTCCTTGTGGATTTCTCTTCATGCCCCAATCCAGCTTTCGTAACTACATGTAATTATCTTAGGTTACTTAAATTACTACTTAGGACCCGAATCCACAAGAACATGGCTTGCCTCCCCTGACCTACCTCCCCTCTTCTTTGACCCTAACGCCATCGACAGCTGTGCTATGGCGCGTCTGATGATGAGGGCTAGCCTCCTCCCCTCTTTTTGCCTAGCTCTCCTGGAAGATATGAACGACAGCCAGTTCACTAGATGCAATCATCCTTTCCTCTCCACCACCTCCCTTCACATCTGCATGAATCTGAAAGGATACATGCAAAGCTATCAATTTTTGAGCAAATCCATCCGACCCTCTTTTTCGCCTAATTCAGACGAGGAGAATTAGGCATTGACTGTCATTCTACTACTGTAATACTATATTAAAAAAAACAAAAAATAAGAAAGAAAGAAAAAGAAACTCATGAAAGGAAAAGCAAGAAGAACATTACACACGGAATGGACAGAACAACTCACTTGCAGAAGCACACTTAGCACCACATAAAGCACGATCACTGCACCTAGGGGTCCTCAAGTTAGGCGTGCCTCATGGCTTTGGTTGGATGGCTGCGCTCCTAACCCCCTAGCCTTTTTTGCTCCCCCACTTCACGCTTAGGGCCCATCAAGAGTAGGACATACCTAGGGAGGTAACACTCGCCTATGGTTAGACCTGTCACCCTAAGCTACTTGCACTGCACCTCCCTTTGCACGAATGGTATCCTCAAGTGTGGGACATCACCTAGGCTAGACCCAACTCCCCATTCCACCAGCACGAGCACAATGCACTACACAAATAAGGTAGACACCCCCCTTAGGTAGAGCATCACACCTTTTCCTTTCAGGTATCACAAAGGTGACAAACCACCGACTTCAGAGGCCCCCGTCATCCACTTGCTATCCATTTGGCTTCTCCAACAAACATCATTACCAAGCTTCCACAAGCACCCAAGTTTACATGTGGCCCTACCCTCACATGACTACTTTGCCAACTGTCTATTAAACCCCAATAGTAGCCAAAAGTGCCATGGGGCTAGCACCCGTCTCAGAGGGGGGTAATGTTAACCCCAAGTTAAGAAGGCGGAAAAATGAATGACAAAGTGGAAAAAGGATGAAAAAAGAGCAAAGACATGCAAGTGGCCTCTAAAGCTAAGCTGGGACTAAAAGCGTAATTTTAAATAAAAGGCGCCTCAAAAAACTCCAAAAACTCGTGTAAAAGAGCACCTCCCTCCTGTGCCAAGTGTAAAATATTAGACGTGGGTGTAGACTAGAGGCATAAGGCTAGAAGAGAAAATAGAGAAAGGACCTTGCCACAATGGCCAGTCATGTAAAAAAGGGATGGGTGCCCATGGGATTTTAGGGCTTATATATAAAGTTCAAAAAGTGAATGGAAGCTCATTCTTTGGTGTGTGGCTAACAAGAGTTCTCTTCTTCTTCTCTTCTTCTCTTCTCCTTGCTTATGTGTGCTCTTGAGAGAGGGAGCGTGAGAGGGTGAGAGTGTGAGAGAGTGAGTGTGTGGGAGTGAGGGATCAAGAGGGTGAAGCTCTTCACCATCTCCTCTTCTCTTCTTCTCTTCTCTCGTGGCATGACTATGGTGGATGGAGCTTGGAGATGGAGGAGTCTTGAGGATGCTTGAGCTAGCATCTAGGATCGTGGAGCTACCGATGTGTGCGAGAGAGGAGGCAACTTATATCGGCACCAAGGTAAGCTCACTACACTTGTGGGATCGATGCAGCGTCGGCTAGGTGAGAGATAGCCATTAGAGCTCTCTTGAAACGCTTGAAACAATAAGTGGTCTGTGGGTCTTGGCAGATGAGCATGAGCTCCCACACTCTTTCTTATCTTTGTGACTTTTGGTTGCATACAAAAAATTCCTTGAAATATTTGGTGAATCTAACATGAAAAATCAATTGGCAAGAAAAAAGAACCTCTAGGTCACATGCAATGCATACTACAGAGAAAGGGAAGATTTTGAGAGATGAGTTGAATAAGGTATGGAGCTGTATTTGACAAATGACACGATGGGATACTACTATTCTCTATCTATACATATCTTGCTAATGCCAATAATATTGAGGCTATTCCAAAGGAAAAGAGGAAGTGGGATGATAGGAATTGAAGGACATTAAAGAGGGAAACAAAGGGGAGAGGTAAGCCTAGGTCTAATTAGTCTTCACCTCCTATCAAGCCTTCACTTGAGAAGTCTATGGAAGATGTATCAAAAGGAAAGAAGTAGTATCACGATAAACCAAAAGGCAAGCAACCGAGTTACAAATTGTAGTTTGATATTGTAATTAGGTCCAAGAACTATTGTCCCAGAGTGGAGTGTGGTTATGCTTAGAGCCAACACAGGTGGACACGCACATCCTACTCTACAGTCAACATCTGGTGTACAGAGCTCGACACATAGTCACAACAATGATATCAGATACCGAATTTACTCAACAGAACAATCCCAAATGTATATTGCTATATGAAAACAATACAACTATCTCAACAAAGATAGAAAGTGATGACAACATAGTGCTCGTGGACAATTAGTAGGGGATCATAGAACCTTCATGAAGTCAAGAAAATTGGTGAATATGTGACAAGGATAATACTACTGCAAGATGTTGTGACTAAGGATAATACAAATGATAGCTTTGCTACTAGATAGCATTCAAGATGCTAGTGAAAGAACTGGCTGGAGGGACTCATAAAAGATATATCAATCGAGCATGGGAGCCCTTTTCTTCAAATCCTAATTTCCCTTGGATACTTAGATCCCTTTCTCTCCTGGATGGTGCAACCCTTGATCTCCTTGCTCCCTTTTGTTTATAGATTGTTGCTTGTTGTGACATCTCTCCACTCATGTGCCATGCTAGATGGTCTTCATTTCTCTTGTACTTGTCGACTCATTGATGTGTCACTAGCGGCACCTAGCTTTAAAGGTTGCTAACTGTTACTACCTTTAACACTAGCACACATGGTGGATGCAGATCCACAAAATTACTCAATGATGTCACCTTGATCTTCTCTGTTGGGGACACATCATCCTATTGGACTTGGTTTTGGGGGGGGGGGGGGGCAGAGGTGGGGCAATGAGGGCTGGAGGAGGGATAGGAGGTAGTAAGGGGTGAGGGGTTTGGCATTTGGTGGAGGCTAGAGGTGGGGTGTTTCCGGGTTGGGAGGTTGGTTTTGGAGCATGGAGGGATGTTGAGAAACATGGATCTTGAGCAAGGTTAGCTATGGAGGTCGAAAGTCATAGGCAATAAGGATGATGACTAAGAATCTTACTCAAGGGAATTAGGTTTCAAGTTTAATTAACTTGGACTCATAAACACAATCTTGAGTAGATAAAGATATAGACTAAAGCACAAAGTACAATAGCATTGCATTCAAATGATTGTCAAGCACACTCTTTTATAGTTGAAGGATGGTACCACTTTTTCCTCACTGTGCCTATGGGATACAAGGCAGCTCTTCTAGACTGTTATGTGTGCCTTGCCTCACTGCTCCATACAAATAGGCTATCATATGAGTGTGATTGCATATTTCTCAACACCCCTCCTCAATCACAACCATAAAAAACACTGAGTATACAGAGGCAGTCGCATGAGTAGGACCTTGCTAATCATAGACATGGAAAAACCAATCATATAAAGCTAGATGTTATCACAAGGCCTCACTAAGTGTGTAGAGGTTGTAGTGCACAAATTACATGATGATTACAAAAGGCTTATGATTGGAGCATTAATGCAAGTACATAAAAGGCTTAAAAAAATTGGTTTGAATGGTGGGAATAGAAGGACCGATGAGGCTTGTCCTTCTGCTCTTGAATGTCTTCTTCTTCTTCTTTTTCTTCATGATCTCCTTCTTCTTTGACAATTGCAAGGTAGGCCTTTTGTGATCTTTTCCTGGCATGTCAAAAATTTTCAATGTGTCTAGTTCTTTTGCAGAAGTCACAAACAATACCTTTCTTCCCCTTGTACTTGTTGTTGACATAATGCAACTATTTTTCCTTTAAAGTGCTTGCTTCCTCTTTACCTTTGAAGAAGTGATGCTTTGATGTCTACCATCTTTGGATTTGGCATATTAATTAGTATGGTGGAGACATTACTAAATTCTAGAGGAAGACTCTTGCGTGTAAGACTCCAATGCATATGTCTTCTTCCATTTTAAAGTTAATCCTTGCAAGTTGAGTTAGTAGAATTTCCATATAATTAAGTGAGTTGCAAGGGATGTATTAGCCTTCATATTCAACTTGAAAAACTCAATCAACAATCCATATTTTGAAGATTTAGATTGGGCACCACACAATGTGTCCAATCGTTCCCAAGTAGCACGAGATATATCACATGTGTCTACATGGTGGATATAATTATTATCAAGCTCAAGCTTGATGATTGTTTGGGCTTTGTCATCACTATTTTTCCATACTAATGCAAGAGAAACATCTCTAGGCCTCTTCTCCTAGCCACTGGTTATTGATCACATACCTTTCTTCATAAGGATCAATTTGATCCTTGTTTGCCACGTGTGGAAGGCAACTCCTTTGAAGCGGCAATAGGGTAAATCCTTGCCTATTTTGGAGGTGTGAGTAGCAGCAAATAATCAACAAGTGAGTTGAAATCAAATGTGTCAAGAGACACAAGAAGTACTAATGTCAAAAAGCACTAAATGAGTATCAAAAGATACTATGCTTGTTGAGCTTGATGTTGACCTTTGATGCTTGTTGAGCTCGATGTTGACCTTTGATGTTGCCTGAACTTCAATTTGAATCCCCTCCTTGTTATCTTGAGTATTGTAGTAGATTAGGATATAAGTGACATGTTTGAGCTAAGAGGAGTGAGAAAATGAAGAATTTATGAGCTTGAGGTCAAATGGCTATGGCTTCCTCTTTAGGGTTTTTCAACCTGATTGATCTTTTGCTTGCACATCAGCATGTATAGGCAACCATTCGTTAAGATCTTTGGTGTAGAGGTAGATTAATGCATAGGATTTGAATTCCTTATGGCCACATGATGCTAGATTGGAGTATGTGTTGTCAGCGTGAGAGCTATACGACAACCAACATCAGGTGAAAAGCAAGCAAGCAACAAAGAGACAAACACACACTGTTGAGCTAGCTGTAGCCTAATGTCAGGCTATGACATGATAGAAAGTTGCGCAAGGAGTAGAGGAGGAGATCTCCAAAAGGAAGTTTGGTAAGATATGCTTTGTATGAAGAGATCTAGCTACTCCAAGTGAGAAAGGTGCTGCTAGCTATGGAGGTCAAGAAGAGTAGAGTGAAGATGAAGTGAAGAGATGAAGCCTTCTTTTGGAGCTGAGCTATACTGAGGTTGAGGAGAGCTGGAGGATTAGTGTGCATAGCTAAACCAAGCTCACCACGGCTCTGATACCATGTTCAGAAACACAGATCTTGAGCAAGGTTAGCTATGGAGGTTGAAAATCATAGACAAGAAGCATCATGACTAAGACTCTTACTTAAGTGAATTAGGTTCCAAGATTAATTAACTTGGACTTTGTAGGATGGTACCACTTTTCCCTCATTGTGCCTATGGGATACAAGGCAGATTTTCTAGATTGTTGCATGTTCCTTGCCTTATTGCTCTATACAAAGAGGCTATCCTAGGAGTGTGATTACATATTTCTCAACAAGGGAGTGGGTTATATTGGAGGTGGTGCTATTGCAGCCAAAGATCCATGTGAATCCAGAGGGGAGGTTGTAGGACATTGTGGTATATGAGCTCAATTGCAAGCTTCTCGAGATAGATAGCTCCAAGTCAAATTGGTTGCTGCAATTGGTCACACTTGAAGATAATCTCGATGAGGTGGGCCTAGCCTCGGCACTGAGGAGGGCATGGATGCAGTGCCATCGCTTAAGAAAGAGGGCTTCAGACATGGTCAAAGTACGTTCTAAGTTGGTTAGTACTGGCTAATTTCATGATATTAGAGGTGGTAGTGGAGGGATCTTCAAAGAGTGGTTCATTAGGATTAGGATCTCCACCTCCATAATCCTTGCTTGGATCATTAATATTTAAGGATTCTTCTCCTTGATCCGGGTGTGGTTCCTTCTTGACTCCGACCTTGGGCTGGAGTGGGTACTCCAATATGGTGCAGGGCGTGGATCCACTAAATCCTAGCCCAGACGGGAAATGCCAATCTTCTTCATATTCCAAGCTACTCTAGCCCACTTTGCCTCTTGAAGAAGGTCAAAATTTGCCTTCTAATCTTGATTCCAGCACTGCGTGCTCCGTAGTACATGGATCCTCTCATGCTTTGACATTTCGCTCCTCTAGTGCTTTTGGCATTGCTCCACCATGATCTGCCACTTTGGATTGCCAAAACTTGTGCTGATGAAGAAGTCGAAGAAGTCCAAAGTTGGGGGGTTGTGAAGATGCATCCTCCTTGCTTATGGTACCGATGGGCTTCTCCATGGCAACCTTTTTGTCTTTTTACCAGTGTGGGTAGGGGATGCTTGGTTGTTGTTGTTGCTTATTCTTGGGGTGGCTAGTCTTTGAGGATTTGGAGTGTGGGTAGTTCGAGCAAGGTGTCAAGTTTAAACTTGGCCATGGAGCCTAATGTAGAGTGGGAGTGAGTGGGAGCAGAGCAACTAGTAGAAGCACTTTCACCTTGTTGTGGTGGATGGGGGGAGTTGCGATAGACTAAGGGTGGTTAGGGGGAGTAGACTTGGTGCATCAGAGTCTAATTCATCTTGTTTGTTAGGCAAAGGTGGGAGCTTGGAGCAGGAGTTGGTCATGGTGGCAACTAGGAGTTCTCGTTTGAACTTGTCCCATTAGTTGAGCCACTCCTTTTCATAGTCACATTGGAGTTCTTCAATTATATCTAGGTAGAGCGGGATCATACCAATTGGTTTCTTTGCTGCAGTTGCACGTGCTTAGAGAAAAACATTCTTCCTCTCCAACTTTTGGGCTCTACGCCTAACATCATCGGAAAAGGCCATGTAAATTTGAGAGAAGTCCATAGCAATCTTGCCCAAGTGCTTCAACCAATCATAGACCAAAATAACATCAATGGGGCCCATAGCAAGTGCAATCAAATCCACAAAAGACACATAATTTTAAGCCAAGCACAACGACACTTGAGAGTATATCCAAGTGTTGATTTCCTCATTACCGTTTGCCACTTGTACCATAATAGGCTATTGTAATTCAAGAAAAAAGCATCTCAATCAATCCATGGCTGATTTTTTTACGAGACTATGAGTGCTACTACTATCCATGAGAATTAAAACATGTTTTCCATTTATGCTCCCTTGTATGTTTAGAATAGTTGGACTCCTAGAGCCTATCCATACATCCATAGAGATAGAGAAAATGGATGTGGCTATATGTAAGAGTATGGTAGAACTAGTCCCACCTAAATCATAAGGCACTGGATCAAATGAGAAATCATCTGAGGGATCATAGAGCTATTCTGGGCCCATGACTTCATCTCATAATCCTCATGACTAGCATGTGTCATAGCATTGAGATCCTCATCTTCTTCTTCCATATTCTTCATGATATACATATTGTTGAGTTTAGCCCTCCTATAAGCACATTTAGATGCATGATCGGTTGTGTACTTTTCTCCTCATAAAAAACACAAGCATTTATCTTTATGCTCTTTAAAGAGGTCCATCAAAATGAAAAATTTTCCCTTTTGGTTTCCTTGGGCCCAAATATTTCTCGATCTATTTTCAGCTTGTTTTGTGTTGCTTTGCTACACTAAAATTTCATTGTTGTTTTGAAGTATTCAATGGTGGGTGACTAGGTATTTTCAAACTACTCTAGGGCATGTTACTCCCCCCATGAGCACCTTTTTGAGGGCTTTGTCTAGCTACAACCCTTTGCTGTCCAAAACTTTGGTGAAACCTAGCATCCTTCTTGTATTTTCGGGAATATATTTTGGCTAGCTTCATTGCTTGGAAAAGTGTAGTGGGATTCCGAGTCATTACATCAATGGAAAAATTGGGCTCCAATCCACACATATATGCAACTTAGCTTTATCACTGATATTTTTTACAGATATTATCAAATAACACCATATTAGGGAATTTGGGAATTCTCATATAGTTTGGGAATTCCCAATATAGTTAATATTTGGTCACATGATCAAATCTTATACTATTTACTTGAAAGCAAAGTCTACCGTAATTACTATATAGGTTGTCTTTTCAAGTCCCACTTTGAAGCATGGGTTCAGATTTAGCCACATAGCCAAATCTTTACCCCTTATTTGAAAGTGAGACAGGGAGATTTCCCAATTCTCTAATATGGTGTTAAATTGAGGAATTGATTTTTATATACTCTCATTTGAAAGTGAGATTAGGAGATTCCCAAATTCTCTAATATGGTGTTAAATTGAGGAACTGATTTTTATATTCTCTCATGGATAAGCTATATTACTACCTCCTGGCCAATTGCTCTATCTCAATTGAAGAGACAAACACTTGCACCATGTATGCTTTGTGACGTCCTCCCACCAATAGATAGATTGATTTTCATGCTTAACATAGCGCCACCAAGTATATGCAAACCCTCAAGATAGAGAGTTGCAAAATAAATCTTTTGCTCATTTATCTTGGGATAGAGGTCAAAATAAGATTCTGACTTGGCTATCCATCTTGGAGATATAATGTGGATGATGATTGCCCATTGTATTTGGTAAGAGTTATTTTATCATGGATCTCTCGATCATTAGCATCTTGATACGTATTTAACCCATGCTAGCAAATTTTAGACATGCTACCATTATACCCATGCTATCCATTTTGGCCATGATGCCAATGACATCCATGATATCCACACTCCCCATGATGTTCATACTGTCCATTTTGGCCACGCTACCCATGATATCCATGCTGTCCATGATGTCCATGTTGCCCATGATTATCATGCTACCCATTTTGTCCATTACAAATCTAAAATCTACTTAAGAGTGAGGGCTCACTTCTCATGTTGGGATGCATACGAAAAGCATTCATCATCGGTTCATTTCTATTAGAAGGCTCACCCACTTCAAAGCCGCTTATGGGAATGACTCTACTCCCAATGATACTAGATTGAGAGTTTTTATTACGAGGTGGAGTGGAGTGCCTCAACTTGAGTCGAGAGTTTACATTAGGAGGTAGAGTTGGCTGCCTTGACTCGCTTCTATCTCTACTCTCTTTGTCTTGCAAGTGATTCATGGCCAAATGAGATACGAGTGTTGTAAGCCTCGATTTTTTGGGTTTGTGTTTGTGCAAGCGTAGCTTGTTTATTAGAAAGAGAAAAAATTTCAATAAACAAGTCCATCTTGGAGTGGCTATCCATGCAAGCCATATGATCAATCAGCTGATCCAATTTATACACCACTTCATTGTACTTGGAGACCATATCATTATGCCTTAGTGCATGGCATGTTTCATGTTAGTATAGAGTTTGGTTGAATGTACAAAATCTTCCCCAATCAAGTGACTCTTCCTCATAATTGTCCTCATGATTATCTTTAGCTATAGGCTCTCTAGCATCAATGATTTCCCTTTGTAGGTTACCATGGGCCTTGTCTTTACCTTTGTTTCCTACCCTCCTAGGTATAGTCCACTAGACCTACCATCAGTAAGCTAGCCATAACCTTTGACAAAAAGATCCAAATGGGGTGTCTCCTAATTAAAATCAAATATGATAATGACCTATTTGAGATTAGCTATTAACATTTATGACATAAAATCTTCAAAAAAAATTGTGATTCCATATTGCCTGCACCATGTCCACAGGACCCTTTTGTACAAAAACCTATGATATCTCTTAGATCATAGCTCTAATCAAGGAGGTTATTTATTCTAATTGAGCAAGACAAGGCCCTCTTTGAGTGGAGCTATAGGGGTCTTTCCAAGTAGCAATATAATATTCTATATACTTGACTTTTTGTTGTAGTCTTGAAATTCTTGGACCTAGTGCACTGCTTGTCATGACCCAAAACTTCACTATTTGGGTGCCTTATGGGCCGACAAGCCTATGCAACTCAATTTCCAATATACATAGCATGCTCAACAACATTCAACATCTATCCAAGGTTTACAAGCATCGATTAATTGCATATTATGCAATTTTTGTAAAGGTATTTGGTAACGTATATCCCATATTTACTACATACTCTCCAAGCTCAATACATATATGCATTTGTCAACACATTTGCCTCATGTCTAATATTTTCATTCAATATTTTCACTAAACACTAAATTTACATGCACCTACACACAAGTATTGGGCTTTGGATCACCGAGAGGTGGGAAAATTTCACTACAAGCTAGGTTGCGCATCCCTTCAAGGTCTTAAGTGGTAAGGGAGGGTCACCTCTCTTTATCTTACCACTTCACCTAGCATCAACCTTTTTTTAGTTAGCATATACATGGCATGAAATTTTTAAATTAAGAAATCAACATGAGATACATTGATCAAAATAAAATTTTGACTTTCTCATGACATGCATACAATTTAGTGGATAGGGAAACCTTGGCAACCCAATGATTTTCTCATGAGAATCGCATGAAATGGACAATTTAGTGGATAGGGGAGGGATTACCTTGGCAGTCTAGTGACTCACTGGATGCCAACTTACCATTTGTTACAAATTTTTGGATACTATCAATAGATCACCACAACAAGGTTAGATAATCCATGGTTAGAGATTTACAAGGAAAGCTCAAGAGGATGGGAATGACAATGAATGCATTCCTCTATGTATTACTCAATGGAAATTTTGAGCTTCTTCAATGCATGCATATAATTAGAAATTGGGGTCTAATCTTTGCCATTTTAGTAAAGAAGAGCTCAATCAAGTGGATCAATGAGGCTTGGATGATATTCAGTGAATTACCTCTTTAATGACATCCCGCTTCAGCCATAGCTTCATGCATGTTGCTTAATCACTCCTTGAAGCTTAATCCTCAGTAATGATGAGCCATGAACAATTGAAAGTTGATGAAGCTTCAATGGGGGAGAGCTGTGTAAGAAGCTGGGAATACATGTGCTAGTGAGAGAGAATTATTAGTAATACCTTGTCACACTGACATAGGTATAAAAGATGTGAGACATGTAATTTTGGCATCTTTTATCACAATACAATTACTATTTACTGTCTCTCATCTCACCCACTGGTACTCAGCTTTCATGGCTTCTCTCTCTTCTTCTCTATCTTTCTAGTCTTTCTCTCTCTTGATCATTCTTTCTCTCTCCTATTTTCTCTCTCTTCTACTATTCTTTCTCTCACTTCTCATCCCTCCCCTTGACAAGTGGATACCGATGGCTAGGTGCAGATGGTTTCATGATTCCATGTGAAGATTGGGAGCTTTAAATTGTTTAGCAGCCACCAATGTTAAAGTGTTGAATATTGTAGTGTATCATCAAGCTCTATCCCTTTCCTTGGAGTTGTGCAAATTACTGCTTAGTACCTAGATTCGGAGTTGTGCAGGGTATAGAATTGGAATTCCATGCATCAACAATATCCATTGCGCTGATGATGTTGCTTTTACATTGTATATATATGTGAAAATTGTAATTGTATCGGTGAGAAAGATACATGGACTATTGGTGAGAATGATCTAATCATTCATCAAAAGATTCCATTTTGGATGCATTTATTGGAACAATAGTCATAGTAAATACTCCAGATAATCGAACACTCATTATACCCTACAATGAGATTATTAATCCTAGGTATGAGAAGATATTTCCAAAGGAAGAAATGTCAATAGCAAAATATACCAGAAAAGACGACGACATCATGATGCAAAACAAGCTCCCCAATAGTGTGCCCCTCAAGGCATGAATTCTATGTTTTGCTTCTCAGTGATCTTGTTGGTGTGTCTTTGTGATGCTACGAGAAGTATTGCGACATGAACAAGAGATTCTAGGACCCTTGGTGAAGCCTTGATGTAGATTGGGGAAAATTAGTGAAGTAGTTGATGTTGTAGAAGTCAACTCTCAGGATCACATTCCGCATAGGCTTACAAGCTTCAAAACTTGACAAAAGCTTCTGGCATGGGTTGCATGTCTCGCTCTTGAATCTATGTATGTGCCAATATCTCTTTGAGGAATGGGATTTCGAACTAGTTTATCTGAAGCTCTTGTTACAATTTTCGGTTAAGCTACATTGGCGGTTGTGGTTCCAGTAGTGTAGTTATATACACTACTTCATGATATTCTCTCTTTAGAAGCTCAATTAATAGTTTGGATTTATTACCAAACAACTACAATGAAAAGATGTGCTGATTCTAAGATGAAGTCTTTGTGCATCAATCTGAGCAAGAAGTACTGACTGACATTGAGATACATAATCAACATACATTGTTGGCCTCCTTTCCAACTTCACTCCCTTTTGCATTATGCACTATGCTCATACTATGCTCTAAGCTTCATTGGTCGAATTGATGGATGCGGGACATGTGGCAAGACGTCCTTCCAAACGCTTGACCTTTATCAAGTGAGATATCTTCCCATGCTGAAGGAATTCTAACAAGCCTTGTTTTCTCTACATGTCCTATAATATCCTGTGGTGGCTAAGAGGACCCTTCCCTTGATTTTGAAGGCTTAGACTTCTCCTTCCTCATTCGAAAAAGCATTTTCATACACCCAAGCTGCTCTATCTTTTAAATCTTCCATGGAAGCTTCAAAATCAATGTTAAAAAAATACTCAAAGTACTTTATAGTGCCCTTTTGTTGTTGTCAACCACCCTCATGGGCCTCTTTCTCTAAGACCTACTCTCAATTTTTGCAAGAGGGTTTAGCATGTACACAACATGGTTACATCAATTGCTATGGTTGATGCAACAGCTCAACAAGACTTACTACAATCATTGCTAATTTTTTACAACAATAAGTATAGATAATCACTCTCTTATGGACAACATTATCTATGTGGGCAGCAATATGACTATTAGCAGCATTCATTTACTTCTTAACCACATGCTTATCATGAGTACCATAGACATCAATGCGACTATTCTCTTGGTGATCTACATAGTGATGATGTGGGAAAAATTGTGTCTATTGCCAATAGATCTCGATATTTAACTAGTGACTAGATCAAAGAATTGCATGCTCATGGGTTATGTTATAGATGTGCTAAATCGATGTAATCCAATCACAAAGACATGCATAGAAAAGAATGCAAGGATATTCTTGGTACTTGAATATTCAGATGAAGAGGATGAATATAGTCATGATGAGGACAATGTAGGTCAAGAGGAAGATAAAGGGTTTAAAGTTGTAGCCTATGAAGTTTCTAATGAGGAGGATCATGACCATGGGTTTCTATCTGATTCAGTTTCTTATGTTTTTGTGGATTCACAAGTACATGCATATTATTTCATGGATGATGATACCTATGCCTTGGTGGTCATGACTTTAATGATTGGATATGATGTCACTTTTACTTTTGCCCTAAGAGGCTAAGGGTTGGCTTGAACTCTCTGTGTGGACTAGCATTACTTTGGGAATGATGTCTTCATCTTCAAGAATTTTGAGACAATTTCATGCTAACTAGTGGGCTTTGTTTCACTGTAGAAAGAGATGCGTGAGTCATATGGACTAAAAGTACTTAAAGAGAGCTTTGCCTAAAGCTATAGCATGTCTAATTTAGATCAACCAATCCCAAGTTATTACAAATTTAGTATAGTAAGGTCTACATTGGACAACACAACGTCTCTAGCATGGGAGGAGCTCTTAATGACAACATTTTGATCTAATATTTTATTTTTATATTTCCAAATTGATGTTAATACTTTGTACTTGATTCTTATCCCTATAGTTGTATCTATCTACTAGTGAATCCTTAAAGATTAGACTAATTTATTTTCACTCCATGCAAAGTTACTATGTCCCTTTCCACTACTTGGAAAATTGTAATGAGTCCTATTTTTTTGTTTTTGAGGAAAAAACATTTGAGTGGGGATGGAATGTAAAGAGCTAAATTAGGGGCATATAAAAAGGGCAAAGGAAATATGTACAACATCATATCATTTTTAAACAATAATACAACTTTTTTCTTCACCTTTTTACTTCTTCTTGTCTTTTCATAGTTGCCAACCATCTCTCTCCTTCTTTCTTATCTTTCTCTCCCCTTTTCTAGTATTTATCTCTCCTAGTCTAGAATTTCTCTCTCCTCTTATGTCCCTTCATGACAAGTCATCATCCTCTTTGCATCCTCCATTGAAAGGATTAGCTCTCTTGATAGGATCTTTTCAAAAATTTGCCCCATTATGCTTTATGATGATCAAGAAGCTTCAATCCTTCCAAATCTTGAGTAAGCTTGATCAAAGCTTACTAAGATAGCTAGAAGGTAAGCTTGGTTGAGGTATTTTTTGTGAGCTTGAAGTCAAGCTTTAATGGTTGCCCCTGCTATCCACAGTTAGGGTTTCTCTAAGAGGGCAAGAGATGTCAAAAGATGAGAAAGAAGGCTTCAACGTGCTCCAATCTTGAAGCCAAAGCATGGGAAGGACCTAGAAAGATATGTGCCATGACTAAGTATTTTGCCCCATGCTAATTGCTTGTCTATCCCACTCTTTACATATGTAACAGATTAAGAGCACATGCAATTAGACCACATAAATCATTCTAAAGAAAATCAAAGAAAAATAGGTACATGTGTAAGTTCCATAACTTCTAGTATAAGCAATGAACATCATATGAGTTTAAAAAATGAAAACTTATTGAAACGAAAAAATGTGCATATGTGGAATACTCATTACGAGAGCAGGACACTACCATTATATACATATACCAACCTACATATGGTATTTGCAAGCTAGAATACAATGGAACATCTTATGTTCTATCGCCTTGATTCTACTCTTTTCTTTTTTTAAAATTGATATTAAGCATAGCCTAGCAATATGTAGTATTTTCTCTAGTTCCTTGTGTATGCTTATCACATGCTAGTTTGTCTTTGCTCTCATGGCAGGCCTCCTTTGTCAAAATTTGTGGGTAAGTTCATAACCTTTTTATACATGTGATGTATATACATGATGCTCTTATCTTATCTTGTTAGTTAACTTGATGCATATTTGCACCCTAGTTTTTGATGAGCTACTTATATTTAGTTATTTAACTATTGTGGTAATTTTTGCCATAGTTATCTCATGGCATCCCATCTTTATCATATCGGGTTGGCAGATTTTAGCCTGGTTTAGTTGTATAAACCTGGTTCCTTTCCCTGTAGTTATTCTGAATGTTTTTCCCAACTCGATTATATGAATTCAGTTTGTATTTAACTGTCTCTTACTTGTCTTTATTAGGAAAATTTTGAAATTCACTTGCTTGTTTTAGGTATCTTAGTTGTTGTGATCTTGGTACCATGTTTGCCCATTTCCTTTATTGGGGTTTTCCTAGGCATAATACCCAAGCTACTATTCCTTTTAGCTTTGAGTAGTTTGTATATAATCTTGTTTAATGATATTGGCATCGTCTAAAGCTGTAATTTGATGCACTTTTAAGTTGTTTTCCTAATTTATGTTGGTTTCTCTAACCTCTCTAGTATACAACAATACTTGCATATGTTTGTCATAAGTGTTTATTTTTTCAAAAATTTTAAATTCTTTTTCATGACATAGACTTTGATTAATCCCTTTTTAGTAGTGGCATTGTAGTCTTTTTTTGCTATAATTCCACTTACTTTTATGTAGTTGTTTATCACCCCTCTTTACTTTAACAAATAGAAGCTCCTAAAGCTCTTAATATATTTCCATGATGATCTTAAGACTAGGTTTATTAATCCTTCAATGGATAATGGGCAATGATAATAGATTGGATGCCTTCTTGGTCACTCTACTTAGCCCTCTTTAAGTATAATGTTTGTGTACATGAAATTTTTTTGCATATACTTGGAACTAGTGGTGGCAATGGCTTAGTCCTTTGACATGTATAATGTGGTAAATCTGATTCCACTTTTAAGATTTTATTTTGATTTATGTTGGTTTCTCTAACCTCTCTAGTATATATTATAATTTTTAAATAATTCTTTTTCATGTAATAGACTAATTAATCATTTTTTAGTGGTCCTAATGGCATTGTAGTCATATTTTGTTGTAATTCCAGTTAGTTTTATGCGATTTTTTATTACCCCTCTGTACTTTAACAAATAGAAACTCCTAAAGCTCTTAATCTATTTCAATGAGGATCTTAACCCTAGGGTTCTTAATCCTTCAATGATTAATGGGAAATGATGGTAGATTGTGTTAGATATGATCAATGCCCCACCCTCATTAGGTGCTACCAATGATCCATGGTGCTCAAAGCTGTAAGGCCCCCATTACGAGGAGAAGCCAAGTGTGAGCCCGGACATTGGTGGAGTCCTGACTTGTATATCAGATGAGGTCTATGTGACCGGATGGCAAAAAGGTGACCATTGTGGGTCTAATACTGGCTGGGGGGTCCCAGGGGGTGCAACGGCTCCCCTGTTGGGGGTCCGGGGGCAGCGCCCCTGGCTCGATGGTGAAGGGAATATTCCCTGGCCGACTAGTGGAGGCTCATATGGTAGGTCGGGTCAGCAGGCCGACCTAACGACCTTCGCAGGCTATAAAAGCTAAACCCCTTCGCAGCCATCACTCACTCATCTTTCACCCAGTCAGAGCTGTTGTTCCAACTAGCCTTAAGCTCTTCACCTATCTTTTGTCTAGATCGCCATCTAAGCTTCACATAGTGGAAGCGCACGGGTGGACAGAGTCATCTTTCTATCAGTTGTTTGAAGTTAAAGAATTTACTGATTCTCCTCTTATCTGTTGTGCACTCTCTATCTCTTTCTCAGATTTTGTTCGCTGTGCTGTGTAATATTTTACAGATTGGCCACCTTCTTGGTCACTTTTGCATAGCCCGTTTTAACTATAATGTTTATGTACATGAAATATTTCTGCATTTACTTGGAACTAGTGGCAATGACTTAGTCCTTTGACATGCATAATGTAGTGAGTCTAATCATTATTCTTTGTTTAATCCCTAGTATGGTTTTATGTTAGGTTTTGAATTTTTGTCCATGTTCATTGGTTTTGCTATTCAATTGCTTGACCTAATTCATCATTGCTTTAGTGACCTTATGTTATTTAAATTTTCTTTAAGATTCACTAATTTATTATGGTCTCTTATAGCCTAAATATTATTCATTAATTAATATACCTATTGCTATACAACCCCTCTTATACCTTATGTTTGTTTCCTTTACCACACATTGCTACCTATTTTTAATTAAACATTTCTATTCTTTTTAACCCTAATCTTCAATAAAACTTTTCACTTCATTTATCTTGTAATTAGCTCCCTAAGTGTACTCCTTTGTTATATGTAGATTATTTTTTCGTAGTAGCCTATATTCTAATCCCACTATGGACTACAATTTTTTTTTCAAAATTTGTATAACCAAGTCACTTTGCATCACTCTTGTTTAAGGTACTATTGAAAGGGATGAACTAATGCCGGTTCAACCAATGTCTTATAAAGACAGCAATTGTTCTTTCTAACATGGCCTACCGGTTTATTTTTTAGAAAAGGGTTGTCTAATTTCCCATTGGAAGTAAATCGCTTCTTGGGTTGGTGAGAAACCAAGTCCCCTTTGAGCTTCCCTAGTTGATGCAAACTACATCTAGCTCTGTTTTCGACCAAGAGCTTATAAATTCACAAGCATCCTTTACTGTTGAGCCATATTCTTGGCCTTGTACCATTATACTTTTCTCAAGCTGCTTTAGTTGCTATAATTTTACACTTTTAAAGATGTTGAATAACCCTTTTGGAATAGCTCCATGGACATGAAAAAGGTTAACTTGTTTCATGCTAGTGATAAGGATAGCAACTAAGTACTATTGTTAACCCCTATAATGTAAGTTTGATTACCTAGACCTTACTAATAATATTCTTACTCCGTTTGTAGATACCATGCAATACTCCTCCATGAACTTTTTTTATTAGCTGTGTATTGGATATTTCTTGTAAAATGGATTTTAATGGATCTAAATTTGTCTTGTTATAGTGAAACTTACCATCTTATCTTACATTGTAACCTTCACAATTCAGTTGATATTTTAGCTCTTAAGCTATGTCTTGTTTACACACACACACATGTGTGTGTGTGTGTGTGTGTGTGTGTGTGTGTGTGTGTGTGTGTGTGTGTGTGTGTGTGTGTGTGTGTGTGTGTGTGTGTGTGTGTGTGTGTGTGTGTGTGTGTGTGTGTGTGTGTGTGTGTGTGTGTGTGTGTGTGTGTGTGTGTGTGTGTGTGTGTGTGTGTGTGTGTGTGTGTGTGTGTGTGTGTGTGTGTGTGTGTGTGTGTGTGTGTGTGTGTGTGTGTGTGTGTGTGTGTGTGTGTGTGTGTGTGTGTGTGTGTGTGTGTGTGTGTGTGTGTGTGTGTGTGTGTGTGTGTGTGTGAAATCCTTGTTAAAGTCTATATTGCTGATGAATTCTTCACTAATTATCCACATAAGATTCCAACCTTCGAAAAGAAGACCTATACTAACTATAACAAACTAACATTTAATGACTAATAAATAAGAATATGGAAAAAATTTTGATGAGCTTCCATTAGTAGGTCTCCATGAATCCATGGCTATTGCAAGATACAATGGAGAAGACAACTAATGCTAATGCTAAATAGTTCTTCTCAAATGATCAAAAAGTGTTTATAATGCTACCAAGGCTCCTTTTATACTCCTCAAGAAATGTTCTCTCTCTCTCTCTCTCTCTCTCTCTCTCTCTCTCTCTCTCTCTCTCTCTCTCTCTCTCTCTCTCTCTCTCTCTCTCTCTCTCTCTCTCTCTCTCTCTCTCTCTCTCTCTCTCTCTCTCTCTCTCTCTCTCTCTCTCTCTCTCTCTCTCTCTCTCTCTCTCTCTATGCACAATTATCTTCCTTCTAATTTAGTAAAGGCCTTGAAAATAGTCTTCTACAAGCATTTTTCCTTCATTATAGACCAACCCCTCCTAAAGTAGATTTGTCCTCAAAGCTTGGATGATAGAAATGATAGAACCAAATGAATCTCATAAAATTTGAAACGCAAATAAGTGTACTGAATAGAATCAAAGAAGTCCGTTGAAATATCCTCCAAGAAATGAAGAGTTACAAGTATAGCAATCTATAAAAATTCCAAGTGCTGTCTAGAACAGGGTTGTAAGAGAAAAATGTACATAACTTTGGATATACAACTCTGAATAAGAAAAATGAGGTGTCTAAAGATATAAGACACTCCATAGCCCTCATCTAGACCACAAAAACCAATATTTTATGAAGTTAGGCCAATTATTTTCACTATGGAAATTTAATATAGCAAGTTGTTTTTCCTATCATGTAGTCAAGAGTCCTCTTGAAGAAGCCATGGAAAGTCATCCAAATAAGTGGATGGTTACCAAGTAGACTCTTTTGATGGTAAACTCTTCCATTTGATGAGATTTTTGATGAGAGAACAGTTGCGAAGAACCTTCTTATACTTGCCAAAAAATGTGATGTTTTGACTTTCTCAACTTTGTGTACATTAATTTTGAAGAACTTAGACTATCAAAAGCGGGATCTTGAATAAAATAATCTATATCTTGTACCCCGACATCTTCCAAGATCGATACAATTGCGAACATTTCTACACAAGAATTGCCATGTGTACGATGATTATGGCTATAAGTCCATAGTAGACTAAACACATTTAAGGACTTGAGCAAGTCAAGCAAGTTAAGACTTGACTTGTAAATGATTAAAGCTTAGAAAAAAAGCTTTAGATTTAAAAAAAAAGCTTAATAGAAAGAAGGAGAGTTGAATTGATGTGTCACCCCCTCCCCTCCCTTTTTGTCAAAAACAACCTTGTCATCCTCTCTCCTCCCAATTTGGGAAACTAGAATAACAAGAAAAAAGCATGAGATCTCCTTTCTCAATCCTAGCATAAGACTTGAGCAATCTCCTCCTCTTTTCAATTTGACAAGAGGCCTAGATGAAGCAAGATCACCCTAAATCCCATCGAATCAGTCATGGCATCTCTCATAGCCTATTTGGACCTCAAAGATTAGATCACCAACATTGGATTGCATCTCGAAAGCTTCTAGAGTGCTGGATTGGCAAGATACCCTCCATAAAGAACTCTTCTTGGCCACAACTCATGAGACCTCTTCCCTTCAATTTAATTATAAATATGGGGCATGAGTAGCCATAGAGGACATTAGCTCAATCAAGAGAGAGGAGACTCTTCTTCGAATCAAGAGAGTAGAGCAAACAAGAGAGGGGTGAGAAGAGAACGAGAGAAATAATTCCTTGTTACAAAGACAAGGTGGATACTTTGTCAGCTTTCTAAGTCAAATCCCATCTCTTCTATCTTCATCCCTCTATAGAATCAAGACTCTACTCGATTTCTTCTCAATTTCTATTGTCACCATCTCTATTGATCCAATGGAGATGGCCCAAAGCTCTATTATTGAAGTTTTCTCTACAATTTTGTGATTGAAGACCATGGCCCTCAAAGAAGAAAATTATGAAGGCAGCAAAAGCAATAATGGCTAATAACGTTGTGGGTATGACCACCACTAAAAATGGAATGTCAAGTACTAAAATTACAAGCATAGCTGCAAATATCAACAACCAAGCGCTCATCATAAATACCTAGGTGCCATATTTGATTATTATTTCAAATATGAAAAACATAAAATAGATCATCATCTCAAAGATTGGTAAAGAAAAAATACATTCGTAAAAGTAGGATTTTCCCATATAGTCTCATGCATAGAAAATTCTAAAGAAACTTCTTAATCACAAATTCAAAGGATTAATTTGGATTATACGAGATGTACTAGGAATAGGATGTAGGGAAGTTACTGCACTACAAAAAATAATTTATTATTTTATTGCATCAAATAGGATTTACCAAGAATTAGATTCAAGGACTAAGATTTTTGTAATAAAGAAATGTTTTAGTTAAAATTTTGAATCCAATTTGTATTAAAATGATGGAACCTTCCATCGATAAATACGAATGCTAATCCCTTGAAAAGTCTTAGCCCTAATATAATTATTAAAGGAAAATGGTTTGACTTGGAAGGAAATTCATTAAAATTAATGTGTATGATACAATTGAAGTAAGTTGTTTGTGGTTATAAGTTAGATTTTGATTTTCTTAAAGTATCAAGATAAAAGATAGATAATTGGGTACAAATCGCCAACTGAGGTAGTATCCCCTGATGATGCTAAAACTCCCTAAGGTCATCATAAAAAAAGCCTACTCCAAGGGGTTTTTTGTTTTGTGTCGATGAGTATGGACTAACCATGACACGAGAGGTCCAGTCGTAGGGGAATTCTAGTTGACATGAGGAGATGAGGAGACTAGGGGGCTCTGGTCACAAATTCCTTAGACTCCTATGAATTGTCAAGCATCCTTTGAATCCAGATAGTACTATGGAAGTCCCAATACTAGTCTAGGGATTGAACTTGGTGGGAATAATACCTTTGGGTTGATATTAAGTCTAGTTAGGATAGGAAACATTGAAAAAATATATTTTTCTAAAGGAGCTTTTTGAGAAGGAATTGTTTTACACTAATTTTCTATCGTGAAATAAAGAGGTGTAATGAACCTATGCTAGAAGGATAATCAAAGAAGCTATTTTTATATGCCAAATCTAAAGTGGTAGGTAATTAGATAACTAAAAATACCCTATTGAGAAAAGTGGGTGGATGGGTCCTTGAAGTGGGCCTGAGTGGTCTCGGTAAGCTGAGAGCTTTTCTCATAAAAATTGCGTTAGCAAATAGGCAAAACAAATGGGCATTAGATATGAGGAAAAACTTGACTTGCATCATTTTAGGGGGCCAAAATGGGATTTTTCCTTATGGGGGCACAAGGGTCGATGTGCTACACTTCCCTTCATCTCCAATTCTCTTTAAACCAAGTGCAATGCAAGTTTGCTTCAATTCGAGTAATCCTGTGAGAAGTGGAAACTTGGAATACTGACACTAACTAAATAATAGGTGAATTGACCAATATTAGGAACCCAAAACTCAAATAGATCCTCATGGGGATAGCCAAAAACTTCTGCTCTGCAAGGTAGACTCAAGAGAGCCTAGACAACAAACTTTGAGGTACTCCATGGAGTCTTGGAGGGCATTGTCTAGGATATCTCTTAACAGTCTGCTAAGAATGTGCCAGCAAGGAAGCGGCTTGAGCGGGCATGCCACAGTTAGTATTAGAGCCTATATTACTATAGGATATAATGCAAGTATAAAAACTAGTAAAGATTTGTAACTATAGCATAAGATATATTTTCCTTAAGTTTTGAATTCTTCTCCTTGTTAATATATGTTCTTGATTGTGGTAGAAGGACAAACCTTGGGAACGATTCTTGATTTTCCAAGTCATGTTTATTCAGCTATGCACTCATCTAGTTTAACATGGAGAAATAAGATGATGTGAATATTAGATCAAATATACAATCCTTCACCCTTGTATTGTGAAAGACGATGAATGTTAAGTTGGGGGTACTGTTACATTGACGCAAACTGTCTCACTTATCTCTAGAACAATTTAAAGAGGCTGAAATGGATGGAAACCCTTAAGGTTGCCAAGATTCATCTATTCTATGAGACCAGAGTTAAACTCGAACATGTTCATCGAAGGACGTCAAGTCAAATGAAACTGGTACATCTACAAGAAGGTCACAAAGGCTATACTGGGCTGGCTGAGTGATGGTTGTAGGTCGCTCCAGTTTGCAACTACAAAAAAGATGTATTACTTGATCTCCCCTAATATAGGTCTTTGGATATCCATTCCTAGAACCCTAATTATTATCACAGTTCCATGCCTAGATTGTAACAGGGAATCCTCTTCCAAGAATAATATAAGCCTCTGAGCTACTCGAATAATGTATTCCCTTCCTATTAACATAATGAATTACTCTTGTCCATATGTTGTAATCAAAATTATTTGTCACCTTAACAATTGAGAATAATGGAAAAATATTATCAATTTTGTCGTTTTTTTTTTGAAATTTTAAGAAGTCTAGATTGATTAAACCCTAGTGGAAATAGGGTTAATACAAACTAATAGTAATTTGTTTCAAGATGACGAAGCTGGAAGAAATTCCTTGCATTTCAGGCCATGCGTATATCCACCACCATGCATTCGTTGGATTACGAATGGCAAAATAATTCTATGGCTATCTTATAGTGAATCCTATCCCTCCTATCCAGAATGGCATTAGGGGAAATATGGGATAGATTGATACATTGAGGCTGATCGCCCCAACTATATCAAATTCAACCTTAAGAAAATCTAATGGACTCGTTGAACTTTTTTTCTTCGATAACTTTGAATAGAATTCCATTCTTTATATTAATGGCCAACTATATCGTCAAAATCATTACGTATATGAAGAACTAAGTTCATCTCGGTCAGTAAAATTGATGTTCTAGGGAGTGACCCTCGTCATAAACACTATAGAGAAGGATATATAAACCCTTCCGTGAAATACCGAGATGTGGATGTACATGCTGCATCTCCAGCCAATAAGATCTGTTGGGCTACCCGAGACCCACGAATCTTGATGCTTGATGTGCTTGTTAAACCATATCTTGCGTCATGCCTTTTCATAGATCAGTGCATGGGTGGCTAGAAGTCAAGTTTTCGATAAGCATTCTAGCTCAACTAGACGTTTCATCCAGGCTTCCTTTCCCTCCCACCTCTCTTGAATAGTGATTCTCAAGCTAGGAACAAAGAATTCTACAAGTAGAATTGCCTCGATTCTGTAGGTCAACCTGAAGGGGGTCTATCCCACAACCATTTTATAGGCTACCTGATAGGCCCATAAGGCTTCCATTAGCTTGTTATCCCACTCACTGTGCAAAGCAAAAACTACCTTGGTCAAGATGTTTACCATAATCTTATTTGTTGATTCTGCTTGGCTATTAGACTGAGGGTAGTACAGACTTCTGATGGATGATCAGGAAGGTGGATAGGAGGTGGGCAATCACCTCATTGATAAAGTGCGTGCCTTGATCATTCACTAACAAGTTTGATGGGGCAACCAAATCGAGAGATTACCTGCTCCCATAAGAACTTAGCAGTGGTTCATGTGTCATTCTTTTTGGTGGCTTGAGCTTCCACCCACTTTGTGAGATAGTCCGTGGCCATGATGATGTACTTGGCTTACGAATATTGAGTCGTGGGACTGATAGGCCTAATGAATTCAATGTCCCATTTCTTGAATGGTTGTCTTGCATGATGGGACTTAGCTCCATTTTGTCCTTGCAAATTGGTACATGGGTCCATTGGCACTCGTCGTAGTAGTGTTTGACGAATCATATCGCATCTCAAAAAAGTGTGGGCCACCATAGTTGAGACTTTGCAGCACCTTGTGGGCCGTCGTATCTCCACTGAAGTGTCCTCCTGCAATTCCATAACGTGTCTCAACTAGTACATCATGCATTTCGTGCTCACACACGCATCTCGGCATCAATCTGTCTTTCCCTAGTCGATAGAGTTGGCCTGCTATTAATTGATAGAGTTGGATTTTGAGAATGAGTCACCTTAGTCAGGATTTTTCTATAGGTTGGGGTCAGGTAGTCCATGCTCAAGTACTTGGACTATGTCATTTTCCCAGTATGGCGTCAAGTTGGCTCTAAACAAATCTCTTTCACTAGATAGGCCAAATAGATGTGCGTCTGGCAATTCATCTCCAATGCCCTGCGCCTACTAGCGGCTTCTCCTGTGGGTATGGGAGACACATGATCAGCCATATAGTGCTACTTTCCCTTACATACGATGATGGATAAGTCAAATTCAAGAAGCAAAAGTAGCCATCAAGTTATGCATCCTATGGCGGTTTGTTCACTAAATACAGTAAGGCTTGATGGTCAACGAAGAAAATAAAGGGCATAGCCAAAAGATAATGCCGAAATTTCTTTATTGCAAACACCATGGCTAACCTCTCTCTTTCAGTTGTGGAGTAATTCATTTCTATATCCATGACTTATTTGCTAGCAAAGCTCACCGAATAGTCTAGATTGTGATCACCATGCTGGCACAACACAGCTTCTACTACTATTGCAAATTTCAAAGTGTCAATATGAATATAAAAGGTTATGTTCCAATCTAAGAATATTAAGATTGGTGCGGTGGTTAGAGCCTTCTTCAATTCCTCATATGCGTGTTGGCATTCCTCATTCCAGTCGAATATTATATGTAGCTTGTACAGCGGTCTAGCAATCAATGCATAGTTTAGTGCAAATCGTCGATAGTACCCCGTATGGCCTAGGAAGCACTAAACTCCCTTGTAATCGATTGGGAGTGGAAAATCGACAATAACCCTAACTTTCAAGAAGTCAGTGAAAATTCCATTCTTGGACACCACATGCTCTAGGATGCATCCGTGCGTTACTCAGAACTTGTCAAGAATCGCGTGGTGGGGGACTTGCTCAAGATGCTGTGCCGAACACACACAGAATGTATAAGGAGAAGCTCACTCAAGAGACAAGAAGATAGATGGAGGCCAAAGGCGCTATAACTATGCCAGCTGGTGTAACAACCTGAATATAATAAGTAATGAGTCAATGGCCATGTGAGAGTCATAATGACTACCGACGTGCTAAGTGTAGACATGTGGACCCATCTAACCAGGCAGTCCATCATTAATGTTCGCATGTGTTGAGCTTGTCATCTCAACACTCCCCCTCAAGCTCAACTTCATCTCTGCAACTCTAAGTAAGCTTCAAAACTTTTGAAGCTTCTCTATACCCAATGCCTTCGTGAAGATGTCAGCTATCTGATCCTGTGTGTTGACATACATCAAGTCAATCTCACCTGCTAATACCTTCTCTCTCACAAAGTGGTAGTGTACCTCAATATGTTTTGTCCTGGCATGGAACACAGGGTTCCTAGCCAACTGTATACTGCTCATGTTGTCACAATAAATGACAACTGGACCTTCCACCTGCACATCTAAATCAGCCAATAACTTTTGCAGCCATACTACCTCACATGCTGCAACAGCAACACCTCTATACTCAGCCTCTATACTCGACAAAGCAACCGTAGATTGCTTTTTGCTACTCCAAGTAACTGCTGCACTACCAAGAGAGAATATGTATCCGCTGGTAGATCTTCTATCAGACATACTACAAGCCCAATCTGCATCTGTGTATCCAAACACATATACATCTGTACCTACCTCATAGAAAAGTCCATAATGTAATGTGGACTTCACATATCTCAATATGCATCTGACTGCATCCAAATGTGGCTTTCTAGGTACTTGCATAAACTGACTCATAAGACCAACAACGTAGCTCAAGTCTGGCCTTGTAATGGTCATGTAGATCAAACTCCCCACTATCCTCTTGAACATAGTAGGGTCTTCTATCTCATCCCCAACATTAGCACTCAACTTTACATTCTGCTCCAACGGGACTGAAAGTGGTTTGCATGCTGTCATACCATACTTGGACAACATATCCAAGCCATATTGTCTTTGGGACAACCATATACCATCATCACATCTGATCACCTCAATACCAGGAAGTACCTTAGCCCACCTAAATCCTTCATCTCAAACTTCGTCTTCAAAAAGTCCTTGACTTCAGCAATCCCACTATCACTATCACCTGTAATAATCAAGTCATCCACATAGATGACTATGATGACCAAACATGCATCTCCCTTTCTCACATAAAGTGAGTAATCAGTATCAAAAACATAAAAGCCAATATTGACAAGATACTCTCTGATCTTGTCAAACCATGCTCTAGGTGCTTGCTTGAAGCCTATAGAGCACCTTCTTCAACCTACACACACACGTGGGATGCTCTAAATCTTTATAACCTGCTGGCTGATCCATATACACTTCTTCTTGGAAATCACCATGAAAGAAGGCATTCTTCACATCCATTTGCTACAACCTCCAACCTTTGGCTGCTGCCAAAGCAATCACACATCTGACAGTTGCCATCCTAGCAATTGGACTGAAGGTTTCTTCATAGTCTATGCCATATGTCTGGGCATAGCCTTTTGCAACCAGCGTAGCTTTGTACCTACTAATAGAACCTTCTGCATTGTGCTTAATCTAATAAATCCACTTACATCCAATAGATTTCTTACCCTTCGGCAATGATACTAGATCCCAAGTCTTATTAGCCTCTAATGCAGCCATCTCCTCATCCATTGCTACATCCCAATGAGTATGACCAACAACATCCTCAAAACAAGAGGGCTCAACATCCTCAACTAGTTTCACCATATAAGCATAATGGTGAGCTGCATAACCTTCAAAACCAAATCTTTTAATAGGGTATCTAACCCTACTAGATATGCGTACCATTGGATCACTCAATGGAGCCTTTACATTACTATGAGCTCTCTGTACACCTGGTGTCCTGATAGAAGGAATACCAAGCTCATCATCCAAGCTCTCTGAGCCACTAGAGTCTCCATCAAGAACTGCATCAATGACATCTGACACTTTATTCTTTCCTTTGTCTTTACCTATAGTGCTACTAGATGCACCTGATGATGTAGAGCTACTCCTTAGTCTCCCAGACCAAGGACTACCAGATGATGTCTTTGGTCCACTAAGAGTCCGTGATTCTTGCTTTTCAGCCTGCACGTGAGTGTCATGATCATCATCATCATCCAATGCATCACTACTAGATGCATACCAACTGCTCATTTCATCAAAGATGACATCCCTGCTCACTCTGAACTTACATGTGACAGGGTTATAACAGCGATACCCTTTCTGCTCTAAAGAGTATCCAATAAAGACACATTTTTTTGCATTTGGATCAAGCTTCTTCCGTAGCTCATTTGGCACATGAACATATGCAACACAGCCAAATACCTTCAAGTGCGATACATCAGGCTTCTTGCCAGTAAAGCATTCTTCAGGAGTCATCCCATGAACTACAGCTGTGGGAGTTCCATTCATAATGTAGAAATCAGTATGGACAGCGTCAAACCAAAAATGTTTGGGCATATTCTTTTCAGCCATTAATGCCTGTGCAACTTCTGTCGTATGCCTATTTTTTCTTTCTGCAACACCATTTTTCTGTGGGGTATACCTGCATGTGAGCTGTTTCTTTATCCCATGAGACCTCAGAAAATCACTGAACTCATTTGAGAGGTACTCTCCCCCTCCCTCTGACCTCAAGCACTTTACTTTCAAGCCTCTTTCTCTTTCAACTGGAGCCTTGAAAGTTCTAAAGTGCTCAAACGCTTCACTCTTTTCCTTCATAAAATATACCCACAGCTTTCTAGAACAATCATCAATGAATGTGACAAAGTATGAACTGCCTCCAAGAGATACATTTTGTATAGGCCCCCAAATATCTGTATGCACAACATCAAGGATATTTCTGCTTACATCTCTATCATGTGAAAAGGGTTGTCTTGCCTGCTTACCAAACTGACATGCTTCGCATACCTTATGAAATTCTACAACTCTAAATGTAGGCAAACTTGTAACCAACCCTTTGGACTTAATTTCAGCCTTTGTACATTTGCATGTCCAATGCGTTTGTACCAAATTTCAATATCTGCAGCAACACCTTTTCCTTTAGCATACATAGCAGCCTTCATAGTAGGAATTCCAGCATCCATAGTAAACATACGTCCAACTCTACTTCCCTTTGCAACCAACCTGCACTTGTCATTGAAGTCTTCTACAAAGCAGCCCTTTGCATTAAATCTGACTTGTAGCCCTTGCTCTACCCACTGACACCAAGTTCTTTGTAATAGATGGCACATGTAATACATCTGAATGACTCTTTGTCTTACCATCATGCAAGGACAAGGGAACTTTTCCAATGTGTGAAATTGGGTGGCATGAATCATCACCCATCTGCACATAACCTGCATTTTGCAAATCCTGCATCTCTCCAAACCATTTTGCATGGCTGGTTGGATGCACCTAAATCAACATACCAAATATCATCATGTGTTCCCTTTCCTGTAACAGCATTCAGCATATGCTGCATAACAAACAGACGTTCATTTTTGTCTTCATTATGTCATGAAGACGATGCATAGTTTCCTTGCTACAACTTACCACTACAAATATCATCTTTCTTAGCATAACATTGGGCTACAATATGACCTATTTTGCCACAGTAGTGGCACACAATACCAGAGTTGTTAGAACCTCTGTTCTGCCATCCACATCTTCCTCTAAAGCTCCTCCTACCTCTAAAGTTACCACGACCTCCTGAAACCTGCATATCGCCAAATTGCTGATTCAATCTGTTTTGCTGGTTGTCACTACCACGTCCTGTACCACGGCCTCTTGAAGAGGACCTACCACATCTCCTTCCTGAACTGGAGTAGAAATCTTGGACTTGTTTACCACTTTTTTCACGTGTCTCACTCTGCATCTTGATCTCTTCAGTGATCATAAGGGAGACCAACTCATCAAAATCTGGAAAGGGCTTTCTGACATATACAGAAGTTACAAAAGACTTCCAAGCCTTTTCATTGTTAAGTCGACCCAAGGTAGACGGCACCAAATCATCATCATCGGGCATTGCATCAATCACTGCCAAGGCATCTGCAATGCTCCTTACCTTCAGTGCATACTCATTGATAGACATCTTTCCTTTCTTCAATGTATTCAACTCTTGCTTGAGTTGAATCTTTCGAGCCTTTGTATTTACGAAAAAAATACTTTCAAGTATGGTCCAAGCTGCATATCAATTCTCTGCATTTCTAATATGTCCCATCATATTATTGTCAATTACTGCAGACAACCAATACATGACCTTTTTGTCTTTTGCATTCCATTCCTTCCATGCCTTTGTCTCTTCTGCAGTTGGAGGATCACTCACCTCTGGCTCCTTTTCTTCGCCTGAAACAAACTCGTAGAGGCCTTTTCCAATAAGGAAGTTCGTGACACAGAACTTCCATGAAGGGTAGTTGTTCTTGTCGAGCTTCTCAATGATGGGGTTTCCATTGTTCTCTGCTATTATCACAAAACTAATACCAAACAGCAAGCAAATCTTCTGCAACCCTCAACCTATAGTGCACAACACTACACTAGACAGCCTTTTTCATTGTCTGCTCAACACTACATGCAATCTACAACCAGTTTGCAGATAAACCTTGTGTTTATTCACTGGTAAACACCTTTGAACTTACAAATCTGAAATCTGTAACCTGTGCACCTTTATATGGCAGACACAGTTGAAATTGTAGGATACCTCGAACTATTGTCCATAACCTTGCGAGTCTAAAACGGGGCCTGAAATGACCTCGAATGGCCAAAATAGCAACAGGAGAGCCCTCAAGGGCCAATTTGCAGAATACACAATGCTCTTTGCACACACCAAATCTCGCTGCAATCTGAGATTTTTGCTTTGCCCTGCTTCCGGTGTCTCCACAGGCAATGTCCAAGGGAAGAAGTAGAGAATGGAAGAGCTTCTTGCCCATTACTTGCTTGCTCAAATCCTTGGCTCCTCTCCTTTGCTTTAGCCTTCAAAACTAGTCTCAATCAGTGGTGCAACTCTAATATCATGTCAAGAATCACGTGGTGGGGGACTTGCTCAAGATGTTGCGCCGAACACACATAGAATGCACAAGGAGAAGCTCACTCAAGAGACAAGAAGAGAGATGGAGGCCAAAACGTTTTCTTGCTGGTTTCTTCTTCTTCTTCCACACACTTTATAATGTACACAAAGTATAGATAAGATATAACATAAAGGAAAGTGGCCTACTAAGTCAAACAATGCATAACCAACTACACTAATCGACTGGCGCTATAACTATGCCAGCTGTAAATAGGTGTAATAACCTGGATATAATAAGTAATGAGTCAGTGGCCATGTGAGAGTCATAATGACTACCAAGGTGCTAAGTGTAGACGTGTGGACCCATCTAGCCAGGCGATCCATCATTAATGTCCGCATGTGTTGAGCTTGTCATCTCAACAAAACTGACACTTTAAGGGGTCTAATGAGAGACGATATAGTCTACATCGTTCAAAGACTGCTTGGAGTTTGTTTAAGTGTTTCTTTCAGTTGGAGTCAACACACAAGTTGTCAATGAATACCTCTAACTCTTTCCTAAGCATGTCTCTGAATATTGTGCACATGAGCCTCTGAAAAGTAGCAAGTGTGTTAGTCAACCCGAAAGGCATGACTATGTAGGTGAAGATACCCCACTCGATGTCATTAGGGTGCACTTGCACTTGATTGTATCTTGAGAAGCCATCCAAAAAACTATAGGCCTCTTTTCCTGGCACTCTTGCGAGCATGTGTTCAATGTATAGCAATGGATAATTGTCCCTCTTGGTAGCTATGTTTACCTTCTTGTAGTTGACACACACTCTGATCTTTCCATTCTTCTTCAATATAATCACCTATGTGCTCAATCTCATAAATGAATCATGCCCTTAGCAGCTTGTTAATTTCTTTATCGACAACATGATCATGCCTGGGATTGATAGGGTATAGTCGTTGCTTGGTGACCAACATTGCGTCGGGGGTCATGGGGATATTATGAGTTATGACACTCGGATCTATCTCTTTCAGTTCATTGAGGGACTAAGCAAAGACGTCCATGTACTCTCGCAAGAGAGCAATGAGACTTGCTTCCTCTTCCTTGGTCAAGTCATTCATGATAAAGATAGGTTGCAAGCTATCTTCGCTTTCTTGGCCAGATCAACCTCCTTGAACTTGGCTGGTCCTACTTGCTTGTTCTTATCGTTTGGCTCCTTGCAAGATCACTACCCTGTTGCCTTTCTTAAACCTAGTAAAAAACTTTTGTAGATCTTGCAGTTTCCTTTGCTCCTACTCAACCTGTGTAGCTCTAGGCTACTTGTGTCGCTCTTCCTCCCTCCTTAGGTGCCTCTCAGGTGGACTGGCAGGTCCCCTTTGGTGCATCTAGTCTTAGGTGGTTGTGGCACCTCAGGATCACTATCTGAACTTACCTCTGACTCAAAATCAAATTTTCCATCTTTGCTAGAAGAGGAAGTCTCGCTTGGTGGTCATAGTTTGGATAGTGACTTTGTCCTAAGCACTGGTGAAGCGCTTGGCTAGGCAATGCTTTCTTGTTCGTAGTCAATTGCCCTTATGTCATGTGCATGACTCCTCTCTCAATTCTAAAGGCACTTCTCCCATGCGGATAGGAGTCAACTTGAATTTTCTCCATCATCCTTCCCTCAGTGTCATACTCCATCGTGTTCTCCTCTCCTTTGCTTCCATCACTGAAGGAACAACAATCCTTATATTCTTTGCTACAACCATCCTCCTCTGACTACTTGTCATCTCCTAGGTCTTGATAGGGCCTTTCCCTCTCTTTGATGGCTAAGGCCCAATTGTACGTTAAGTTTAAGTTGTGCACTTTGGTCCATCGCCACTTAGGCTCGTCCAAGAGATCTTGAAGAGGCTTAAGGTTAGCGGCTAGATTTCCCGCTAGCTTGCTTGTCAAATATTCTAGGATCTCCATGAGTTTTTGCTTGCTACTTGGGACATGGAGTTCAACGGGGTTGGATTATCCATTTGAGATTTTGGCCATCATGTAGATTGGCACTGAGGATTTGCTTTTGTGCTTATCAGCTGCCCTAACAGCTTGCTTGTACTCCTCACTGTTCTACCGAGAATGGCAAATCTATCATGGCGAGCACGTGCATCTCCAACCTCGCTCATCTTTTCATGGCAAGGGATATATTTGGTTAGTGGTCCTTAAGATTTTCCAATTTGTGCATCACCCTTCAATATGGTGGAGATGGCATCTAGGTCGACTAGTGTGGACTTCCACGTATCCATCTCTACTCTTACTGCCTCAATTTGATTTCCTAAGAAGATCATACCGTTGCCCCAGTCTTCTATGACCCGTTAAGCTTGATAACAAGAACTTCACACTATGAAAGTTCAGGATGCAGAATTTTTTGATTGGTAGAGGATATTGGGATTTATGCACGTATGCATGGGGACTGAAGCTAAACCCGAATTACCTGAACGGAATCCAACACACAATCAGTGAAGAGCTCAAGGAAAATGGTTGAAAAGAGCTCACAAAGTACTAAATCGGTTCTCTTTGTGCATTTTTTATTCAATGGCTATGCAAATTACCAATTGTCATTCCCCGAAAGATGCTTGGGATACACTCATGAAAAATTATGGTAATGTCACACATGCAAGGAAGATACAGCTTAAGCAACAATTCAATAATATGTCCAGAAATGGCAGGAGCATTCAAGCATACACAACGGAGACAAAGACTATAGCCGACCAGCTGGCTACTATTGGGTCTAGTGTTTCAAAGGATGATATGATTGCAGTGACATTGAATGGGCTTGGTAAGGAGTAGAAGGCATTTGATACTTCAAGCATTAAAATTCAATGGCTCCATGAGTGTAAAGGAAAATTGACCATCTTTAGCATTGCCCATCTAGTTTTAGTAGGGATTGAGTCAATAATTAGGAAGGTAGTCTTTTTATATGTAAAGGCAAGAGTAGGTACCTTTCCAATAATGGTAATAAGCCCAAGTTCCCCATTGTGTAGGATGTTCTCATAGCATCTTTTTATGTCAATTGAGCACCAACTAAAGATGGTAGTCTCAGGTAGGTTTAAAAGGACTTCTTGTGTAGAGTCGACCTAACAAGATGTCATAGTCCACTCCCTTCATGACTATAAAGCCAACATAGAATTGGATCCCTACGATCTTCAAGGGCCAATTCTTTAACACTCCAAATGGCCACACTTTCATTCCATTGGCTAGGGTGACATTGAACCTAGCATTCTCAATAGGCAAGTTACCCCAATCTTGGAGTACTGCATGGCTCGACACACTAATTCCTGCTCCCGTATCTACAATTCCCTTTCTTATGGTGTCTCCCAAACCTAGGACCTGATAAGATTGCATGCCTTTTGGTGCCTTTCTGAAAAGCATTGGCATGCAAGGACTTGGACACCAAGTGTAGCATTAGATTGGGTATTTGAGTTACCGCTATTAACTCTCATATGAACAAGGTGGAAAATCCAAAAAATCTAAAATAAAACACAAGGGCAATGCAAAAGTGAAACGGAAGATGAAGACTCACCAAGGAAAATCTGGAAACACAAAAAGTGGAAAGAAATCCTAAATCAAGGAGAGAGGTGCATAAGAAAAAAGCACAAGTCAATACTTTTATAAAAGAGTGCACTGTGCACCATGATTTATTTTGTAAAAGAGTGATAGCCATGCAAATTGTAAATGTAGATGGGCAGTAGGAAGGAAGCTGGGAAGATAGGAGGACAATGGAAAAAAAGGGTTTAGGCCATGGCTGTCCATGTAAAAAGGGGATAACCACCCAAGGGAAAGAGGGCATGTATATAAGCCAAAAAGTTAATGGAAACTCTCATTCTTGGTATGTGGCAAAAGCCTGATTCTTCTTCTTCTCTTCTTCTTACCTTCTTGTGTGTGCTTGAGTGAGGGAGTGAGGGAGTGAGTGTGTGAGAGTGAGGGATCGAGGAGAAGAAGCTCCCCATCTCCTCTCTTCATCTTCTTCTCTTCTCTTGTCTCACGTGGCTATGGAGGATGGAGCTTGACAAAGAGGGATTAAGGTTTCTCGAGATTGCATTGAGGATCATGGAGCTACTGGTGTGCACGAAAGAGGAGGATACTCGATCAGGCATCAAGGTAAGCTCACTACACCCCATAGGTAGGGAGAGCATGGCGGCTATGTGAGAGGTAGCCATGGCCGCTCGGATTGAAACGCTTGACCACTAAGTGGTCTGTATGTCTTGGGGGTTGAGCGAGGGAGCTCCCTTCATTTTGGTTTTGTTGCTGGGACCAACAGATTTGAGCCTTTAGAACCGCGTGCTTCAAATCAAGCATGGAAGTAGGGTTTCATCTTGAACCAATGCTTGAGGTAGCTAGGAGATTAGGCATTTTAATATTCAAAACAAGTAAGTATTTTGGGTTTTTGATGTGTAGATGAGTAGGTTGATTCAGCCCAAGCATTGTCTTGTGATTTTTGTTTGCATTAAGGTAGGATAGGACCAAAAGATTGTGAGAAAACAATAGGGCTTTGCTGCTGTAAACAGGGCACAACCAAGAAAAGATTTGGAAAATATGGGCTTTCAGGCTTAATGACTAAGGAGGGTGAGTTGGGAGGTAAGGGCTGAGTAAGGCATGATCCTAAAACCCCAAGGATAGGGGAAAATAGCTCATTTTTGCACATTGAGAGTGAAAGAGAGAGAGCTTGAGAGAGAGAAAGAGAGAGACCTGCTCATTACAAAGGAGATCATGCTCTTTGATTCTGGTGTTTTCAGTTAATCCAGGTGCGTAAGAATCTTCTTTATATGCCATTGATGTAATCTGGAAGGTATGACAGGGGGCCGTGATGAGCAATAGGAGAAATTAGTCAAAAATCATTGTGTTGCACCGTCAAGCTTGCAGTCGGACCACTGTGTCCTAATCCAACTCCCAGAATCAAAGAGTCGAACCATTTATCTGTGAGAGTTGGACCATACCCTTTGGTCTAATAATCAGACCAACTATTAGATCAGTTCGATGCGCACAACAATCGAACCACTCGATAGTCAAGACTTGGACACCCAACAGTCTAATTGGACCCCAACCTTTCCCAGTCGGACACCCATTCTAGTTGGACCAAGCTATCCTTTGTGATGAGCAGCTTGGTCTCTCTCTAAGGAATCGAACCAAGCTATCCGATCAGACCACTTGTCAGTGTCGGACCAGCCTAGTTAGACCCCCCAGAATCAAATAGTCTAATTCTGGGACTTGGACCAATTGGGCAGAAGACAACAAACTAGGAATAGGACCACCTCCCCAGGTTAGGACCAATAGGGGCACATTCTTGAACATCCTTAGATGCCCAATCCGGCTCGCCGAAGCCAAAAACCAGAGAAAACCGCAATTGTACAGTCTAGAAGCAACCTCTAGCAGCCTCAACTTGACTTAGAGCCAAAAATTGACTTTTATATGGTAACCCAACCTTGATAGAGCATATAGGGAGCAGCATAGACCCCGAACAATCCTTAGGAGTGACCAAAGGCCGCACTTAGAGCCATACTAGGTCGTAGAAAGCCAAGAGGGTAGCCATACCAAGTCATAGATAAGCCAAGGGGGTAGCCATACTTGTATGATTGTTTTGTCTTGTTTGCGCACCCCATAGTGATTTATTTTACACAAGTGCACCAAAAGAACGGAAAGCCTAATTTTGCACCGTGCACTCAAAGCACCAACACTAAGTGTACATAATTTGAGGGTTGACTTCAATAACAAGGAACACACTCAAACGTAATAACTCGAAGGACCCACCGCCCCAAGACATAGATGGGTGCCCAAGAGCCCCATTGATAGGACCCTCTAAGATAGCAAGAGGATTGAAAGGACAACAAGATTGAGGGCAAAGCACTACCAGACCTACTTAGACTGATCAATAATCTTGTGGAGACGAGACGATGATAGGAGAGAACACAAACCCGCAACTGGACTTGGGTGAATTCCCCATCGCGATCCAAGACATGGTCAATGAGTACGACCTACTAACGAGGATGGTAATCCACGGTAGGCTAGTAGAGGAGGTAGTGGCAAGCCTAGAGGAAGAGAGGAAAGCAGTTAGGAAAGTGTTGCAGGGCATAGCTGCCTTCAATCGCGAGCAGAGAGTTAGGAAGCTGTAGCAGGACATAGATGTGCACAAAGCTTGATGCGTGTTAGCACTAATCGATAGAAGCAAGGTAGGACCAAATGCAGAGAGAGAAGGAGAGAGAGCACTAGAGGTAGACCTTACGATGAGCGAGCTTGTGACCAAGCGGCCCTTGGACAACACGACTGCCAAACAGAGTGCAGCAATGCTAGTGACCTCGCTACTCTCAGGCATAGGAATTACTCAGGGGCAAAGAGCCAATAAAAAATCCATGTAGTAGCTAAGCAACTAGACAAGTACAACCTAGTAGCGACCCATATAGCTTCATAAAGCAGTTTGAGCAATTTTGCAAGGCCAATGGTCTCACGGACCTTGCACAATGCTCCCAAGATTTTGGGTTGTACTTAGGTGATAAAGGTACGACATGGTACACCAGTTTAGACACAATTGAGAGAGAAAACTTTACCTGCTTGAAGGACCTTTTTATCAAAATATTCTTGGAGGTAGGGTACTCTGATAACCTCTTAGTCCGGCTGATAAACATTAGTCAAAGGGACAAGAAGGACATAAGAGACTACATCCTGTGCGCAATCTCTTCAAGAGAATCCCCGTGAATGAGCAACCCAAAGAAAGAGATGTCTCCACCATATTCATAAATAAAATCTGCAGTGAGAAATTGTACAAATCCTTTGGAAACAACTCCAGTTTGTAGTGAAACGTACTAGCTAAGGCCTTTAACAAAGCAATTAGGGTGGATGACCAACTGAGAGAGAGAAGCTCTTGAAGTTTGAACCGCGACAACTCCAATCAGAGGACCTCAGAGAGGACCACAACCTCTCGCAAGAAATCAACCCCTAGCATGCATGACAAGGGGAAGAGTGTAGATCAAGGCTAGGAGCTAAGGCCAGGAGCTAGCCGAGGTGAGAATGGAGCTAGCATGACTACATGAATTGGTGAGGAAACCAACGCGACCGCATGTCCAATGTATGTATTGTGGCGGCAACCACCTCCTAGATACCGAAGTGCCAGGATCCTAGATTTAGACCTTGCATGAATTGTGGTAGGTTAGACCATGATGCCATGGACTGTAGGTTGCCTAGGAGATTCCCCTATGCCCAATAGTACAATATATCATACCTAGGGGATAGGCTGCAAAATTCTTTGGAAGAGGAGCCCAGATAGTACTCCCAGCACCAAACATTACAAAACTAGCCATCCTTAGGATGGAGATCAATCCGACAGGTATACCCAAGTCACGAAGACCTTACGTAACCCATCCACCAAGTGATACTCCACTCCATTATGTGGAGGAGCCTAACAAAGATGAAGCCTATGTGAACCCTTACATCTCGTACATGATGACGAGGGCAATCTAGTCCTAATGGCTAGTATCGGTGATGGCGTTAGGTAGAGGTAGGGGCAGAGGATTCGCAAGCAGAACCGCGACCCAAGATCCAATCTCGTGTTGGACTTGCAGTCACTCAAGCCAAGGTAGAGGTAGGGGCAGAGGATTCGCAAGCAGGACCGACCCAAGATCCAATCTCGTGTTGGACTTGCAGTCGCTCAAGCCATATCTCATCACATTTTCTAGAGAGAGAACAAGCGAATAGGGAGAAAGTTGACCTCAGATGTGTCGAGTGTGTGGCATCATTCATCACTTTGCCGATTGCCCTAGACAGAATCCATCCTCTAGCTCAGCAATCATGATATTAGTGCCTTTGGGCCTGCTCAAAGTCAAGACATTAGACAGCGAGGACACACCCATTCTGCTGCATGTCATGACTAGAGCACAGACAAAGTAGGCAGGCATATCAGTGCCAGGGCCCAGAAATTTAGATGCATCCTCAATATGAAAGAAGAGCCAAAGGAGAAGGAATAAAAAGACTGATGCAAAGGTCACACTTAAGAATGAGGATGCAACAACACTAGTGACTGGCAGAAGCTCATGGATGCAGAGATAGAGACCACCGATGATAGGGGAGTATCTATTAAAATATTGAGGATGCATGCTAAGGAGGATCACTGATGAGCAAATAGACAATCATAATGAGGCATAAGCATTGACAAAGAAGAACAACTGGTATTATCCAAGCATAATTCAAGTACAACTAATGAGAATGACTGATATAATGAGTGTGGGGATGAGTGCCTTTTATAGGCTTACAGTAGGTGGTATTGGTAGGTGAGGAAATGTGGAAAGTGACTGCGGTATTCATCAACTCTGATTTTAATAAACCATGCATACATGACCTAGTCTAAGGCTTTATTTGTAATGTGTTTCTTTGCCTTGTTTGTTTCTTACAAAGAGGCTATGGTGGATGTGATTGCACATTTCTTAACACCCCTCCTTAATCACAACCAAGAAAGACACTGAGTATACAGAGGCTATCATGAGTAAAACCTTGCTAAGTGTAGACATGGAAAGAACCAACCATACAAAGCTAGAGGATATTACAAAGCATCACTAAGTGTGTAAAGGCTATAGTGTGCAAAGGTTACATGAGGAGTATAGGAACTTATCGTGGGAACATTAGGCAAGTCCACATTTTAAACTTAGAAAAGTCTATCAGAAAATGAGCTACAAAAGAGGGACTGGTGAGTGCTATCCTTTTGTTCTTGGGGTTCTTCTTCTTCTTCTTCTTCTTCTTCTTCTTCTTCTTCATTGTTGTCTTTATCTTCTTTTATGGTAGCAAGATATGCTCTTTGAGACCTTTTCTTAGCAGAGCAAAATTTCTCAATATGCCTAGTTTTCTTACAAAAGTCACAAACTATGCTCTTCTTCCCTTTCACATAGAGGAGTTGTTGGTCTCCTCTTGGGATGCTTGTTTCTCCCTTGTTCTTGATCTTCTTTTCCTCTTCCAGGAGAGAGGCTTTTGATATCCACAAGCTTCGGCTTTGGCATATTGATTAATGTGGTAGGAACATTATCAAACTCGAGTGGAAGACTCTTGAGAAGCACTCCAATGCAAATGTCTTCATCCATGTTCAAGTTGATTCCTGCAAGTTGTGTCAACAAGCTTTCCATATAATTCAAATGAGATGCAAGTGAGGTACTACTTTTCATGTCAAGCCTAAAAAATTCAATCAATAAGCCATATTTTGAAGATTTTGAATGAGCTCCAAATAGGGTTTCTAAAAGATCCCATGTCGCATGAGAGGTTTCACAATAATCAGCATGATTAATGTAGCTATCATCAAGTTTGAGCTTGATAATAGCTTAAGCCTTATCATCATTTTTATCCCATATGATTGAAAGTGCAGCTTCCCTTGGTTGCTTCTCTTGACCACTTGTGATTGACCACAAGCCTTTCTTCATAAGGATTCGTTTGATCCTAGTTTGCCATGTATGGAATCTGACACCATTGAATCAGGATTTCGGTGAGTACTTGCCCATGTTGAGGTTGCAAGATTAGTAACAAATCAACGCCAAAAAATTTCAAATTTTAGTTGAGCACAAGTGCCAAAAATCACTAGGTGATTAGCATCAAGAGATACTAGGTGATTAGGTAACTAGTATGCCCTTTGAACTTGGATCTTCAAGGTCTTGCAAGTCCAAGTCTTCCCCTTCTTTATTTGATGCTAGAGTAGAACAAAAAAACTCAGATTTGATCAGAGGAAAAGTTGATTGTGTTAGATAACATAAGTGCTAAAAGCACTAGATGAGTGTCAATGGACACTGTGGTTGTATCTTCTTGGATTAAACCTGAATCTTCCATAATGTCCCCTTCTTGCTGGTTTGATGCCTCGGTGTTACTAAAAACTGAGTGAGAATTCTAGCCCAAGTGGCAAAAACTCCAATTGACTGAAAAGAGTGAGAAAATGAAGTGAAATAGAAGCTTAAAGTTTGATGGTTATGGAGTCTGCATTAGGGTTTCTGGGGGCAGCCTAGTTTTTTAGCTCGTGTGAATTGAATAGTTGATTATTTTCAAAAAAAAAATTATAGAATGAAGCTTGATAGATAGGCTACGAAAGCCCCATGATGATTGTCAAAATCGCAGCGTGTACAAGTGGATTGAGTAGTATGAAAAAAAAATGGTGCAGACCTAGGCAGCGACTGAGAAATAGCACAATGCTGGAGCATAGAGTGAATAATGTTGAGCTTTGAAGCTCTTCTAATTTTTAAAGAAAATAAAAGTTACAAGGAGGAGCGCCTAGAGTTAAGGAAGATTTTTCCAGAAGGAAGCATGAGATAAAATGGCATGGCAAGAGATATTCAAGTCCTCCACTGAAGGTGGATAGCTATGGAGGTAGGTGAGAGATTCATGGGAAAGTGGAGGGAGCCAAAATTTCAAATTGAAGTGACCCAATCAGTGGCCTAATGACTCATTACCTTGAAACCTGTTCTGATACCATGTTAAAATATTGAGGATGTATGCTAAGGAGGATCACTGATGAGCAAATAGACAATCATAATGAGGCATAAGCATTGACAAAGAAGAGCAACTGATATTATCCAAGCATAATGCAAGTACAACTTATGAGAATTACTGATAGAATGAGTGTGGGGATGAGTGCCTTTTATAGGCTTACAATAGGTGGTATTGGTAGGTGAGGAAAGGTGGAAAGTGACTATGGTATTCACCAACTTTGGTTTTAATAAACCATGCATACATGACCTAGTCTAAGGCTTTATTTGCAATGTGTTTCTTTGCCTTGTTTGTTCCTTACAAAGAGGCTATGGCGGATGTGATTGCACATTTCTTAACAGTATCCTCACCGTAGGCACCAACTTGAGGCAATAGCCAAAGTCAAGGAGTGGGTAAAGGAAGTACGGGAGCACCTCAAGGGTGTTGAGCCTATCTTAGAGGATGAGATCGAGGATCTCTCTAGCGTGAGAACAAAGTCTCACCTACATGACCAAGGTTGAGATGCACCCATGCCACATGCGGTGCCACCTAGACCATGTTTAGATGCTATGAGCCAGCCAATCAGTCAATACCAATGGCCAAGAAGCACAAACCTAGGAGAGAGGCAAGCAACCAGCAACCTCCTTGTGATGTTAGTGACCACCCCAGTGACTCTGAGTTTAGGAGACATGCTCAGGCAGCACCTCATGCTATGGCAAGAGTTGAAACACTGGGTGGAAGAACTGATGAAGCATGTTGCCCCACTGACTTGCAAGATCATGATGCAGTCACATAGATACCTAGCTTGGCATTGCACTCTCGGTGCCAAAGTCACTACATGTCAATGCCTTCCTTCTAGGAAGGCAATGAGATGCATGCAATCTTGCCTATCCTAGCCCTAGGAGACAAAACACAAAAGGGAATCGTAAATACTAGGGCAGGAGTGAGTGTATTGAGCCATACACTGCTCCATGCTTGGGGAAATGCACGTGTCAAAACTGCTAGGTTCAACATCACTCTAGCTAACGGAATGAAAGTTAGGTCATTTGGAGTCTTGAAGAATTGGCCAAAGAAGATCGAGGGTATCCAATTCTCTGTGAACTTCATCGTCATGAAGGAAGTGGACTACGACATTCTACTAGGCCGACCAACACTTGAGATGTCAAAGACTAGGGCAATGATGTAATCTTCTTAGGAAACCAAATAGAAGCAATGAGGGTCGAGATGGATACTTGGAAGATAACCCCTGTCGACCTAGATGCTATCTCTACCATGCTCAAGGGTGATGTGCTAGTAAAGATATTGTATGGGCCATTAATCAAGTATATCTCTTGCCTTGAGGATGAGCGAGATTGGATGCACGTCCTAGCGACCATCAATCTCCCATTCTCATACAAAGAGGAGATGTACAAATGGGTTGCAAAAATTGTGAGCATGTCAAAGAAGGAGTCCATAGTGCCACTCTGTATGATGGCCAGGAGCTCAAACAACCAACCTAGACCTATCTCTTTCCATGTTCCTAGCAATAGGCTAGAACTTCACGAGATCCTTGGGTATCTGACAGGAAAATTGACTGGCGATCCCGCCGCTAATCTCAAGCCCCTTAGGGACCTCCTGGATGAACCTAAGTGGAAATGGACTAAGGTGCATGACTTGAACTTAATGTATAATTGGGCCTTAGTCACCGATGAAGGACGGCGGGCCAAAGACGAGAGTCTAGGGGATGAGGAGCAGTCAGGAGGAGCTAATTCTAATGATGGGTACGAGGACTGCTACTCCATTAGTGAGGAAAGTGAGGAAGAAGTAGACATTGTAGAGTACGACATTGAAGGAAGGGTGATAGAGCACATAAGAGAAAACTCCAAGCCTCGGAAAGGGAGTTCTTACAAGATTGAGAGAGGAGTCATGCGGATGGAGTGTGATCGCTCCTGGTTGGAGCACATGGGAGCAATAGATTACGAACACACAAGGATAGCCCAACCATCGACAATGCCCTTGCTTAGGACGGACGCACCCATCGAGATACGACCACCAGGGGAGACTCCCTCCTCTAGTGAGGATTGCGAGTTTAATTCTATTTGGAGGTCAATATGGAGAGTGACCTAGAGATACCCCAACCTCCTAGGACCAAATGCACCAAGGGGGACTTGCCAATCCACCTAAGGCATAGACGAGTGAAGGAAGAAAGGAGAGGAGAGACAAAGAAGTCAAAAGCAGAACAATAGAAGAAACAGCATGACCTATCAAACACTTTACGAAGTTTAAGAAAGGTGACAGGATAGTGATCCTACTGGGGAAAAAAAGACAAGGATAGAAAAGTGATCCGATCGAAGGACCCACCAAGGTCAAGGAAGTCAACCTAGCAAGGGAAGGCAAGAAGCCTCGACTTGTGTTTATAGCTGATGACCTGACTGAGGGGGAAGAGGCTACTTTCATTGCGCTCTTGCAAGAGTATGTGGATGTGTTCACCTCGTCCTTAGATGAGCTCAAAGGAGTGGATCCTAGAGTGGTGACGCATAACATACCAATGTCCTCTCATGCGGTGCCTGTAAAATAACGACTATACCCTATGAATCCAAAACATGCCTAAGCCGTGAAGGAGGAAATCGATAAGCTAATGAGGAAATAGAGCACATGGACTGGGTATCACCGATTGTGATAGTCATGAAGAAGAATGGGAAGATCCGAGTGTGTGTGAACTATAAGAAGGTTAACACTACAACAAAAAGGGATAATTACCCGTTACCATACATGGAGCACATGCTCAAAAGGGTAGTAGGTAAAGAGGCCTATAACTTTCTGAACGGCTTCTCAGGATACAACCAGGTGCAAGTATATCCTGATGATAGGCACAATACCACGTTTGCCATTGAGTGGGGTGTCTTCACTTATATCATCATGCCCTTTGGGTTAATGAATGCACATGCAACCTTTCAGCATCTTATGTGCACCATCTTCAAATATATGCTTAGATGAGAGCTAGAGGTGTTTGTAGACGACCTATGCATGCACTCTAGCTTGGCAGAACACTTGAAAAAGCTGCAAGCAGTCTTTGAATGATGCCAACTTTACAACCTGTCATTGAACCCCTTGAAGTGCCAGTTCTGGGTCAAGCACGGATGCATTCTAGGGCACGTGGTGTCCAAGAACAACATAGTCATTGACTTTTCAAAAGTCAAGGTCATTGTTGACTTGCCTCCACCCAAGGATTATAAGGGAGTTCAGTGTTTCTTAGGCCACACGGGATACCATCAGAGCTTTGTGTTGAATGACACATTGATTGCAAGGCCATTGTATAAGCTATTGATTATATTTGAGTGGACTGATGAGTGCCAATGAGCATATGAGGAATTGAAGGCCCTTACGATTGCACCAATCTTACGAGTCCCAAACTAGAGCATCACGTTTCACTTTCATATAGATACATCTAAATTTGCTATTGGTGATATCTTGTGCCAGCCTAGTGAACAAAACTTGGATTACCTCATGATTTTCCCAAGTAGTAGGCAACTCACTGACACGGAGATGAATTGCTCCACCATAGAATGGGAGGGGTTGGCCATGATATTCACTGTAAAGAAGTTTTGACACTACCTCTTGGCCATGCCTTTCAGCTTTTTTGTAGACCATCAAGCCTTGCTATACCTTGTAAATAAACCTTGCACTATTGGACGCATCACTAGATGGTTGCTTCTTCTCCTAGAATTTGACTTCTCACTGGTGGTATGCAAGGGCAAGAAGCACTATATGGCTGATCACATGTCCCGCATATCCACAGGAGAAGCCGTTGGACAAGGCATCGCTGTGACAATTTGCCAAATGCCCACCCAAAAGACCTATTGAGAAGGCCACGCTTAGGAGACTTATTTTTAGAATACAACCTTACCAATTGATAGCCGATCAACTTTATAAGTTAGGGAAAGATGGGTTGCTACAACAATGTGTGTGCAAGCATGAGATGCACGACGTGTTGAGAGAAGCGCATGGTGGGATTGTTGGAGGATACTTCAACAGGGATATGATAGCAGCCCGCAAGGTGCTGCAATCTCAGTTGTGGTGGCCCACCATATTCCGTGATGCTGCTAAATTTGTAAAGCATTGCGATGAGTGCCAAAGGACCAAAGTTCCTACACAAAAGGAAAAGATGAAGTTGAACCCTGTCATTACATGACAACCCTTTGAGAAATGGGAAATCAACTTCATTGGACCCATCAATCCCATAACACAATACTCATAGGCTAGATACACCATCGTAGCAACTAACTATCTTACAAAATGGGCCGAGGCGCAAGCCACTAGGAAGAATGACACTAGGACCACAACAAAGCTCTTGTGGAGCAAGTTATCTCACGATTTGGTTGCCCTATCGAATTAGTAAGTGACCAAGGCACTCACTTCATCAATGAGGTGATTGCCCACCTGCTCTCAACCTTCTTAATCATCCATAGGAAATCCTCACCCTACTACCCTCAAGCTAATGGCCAAGTAGAATCCATGAACAAGATCTTAGTAAATGTCCTTACGAAGGTAGTTTCCACCTCACGAAGTGACTACGACAACAAACTTATGGCAACATTATGGGCCTATTGGATAGCCTATAAAATGGCTATGGGACAGACGCCCTTTAGGCTCCCCCTTTAGGCTGACCTATGAGATTGAGGCCATCTTGCCATTAGAATTCTTTGTCCCTAGCTTGAGGATAGCAGTACAAGAGAGATGGAAAGGGAAGGAAGCTTGGACCGACCGTCTCATGGAATTGGAATGACTCACTGAGACTCGGCTCCTAGCCACCCACACCCTAATTTGTGAGAAAGCACAACGAAAGATATGGTTTGACAAGCATGTCAAACAATGCAAATTTGAGCAAGGAGACCTTTTTTTGCTCTACCTGGTAAAGGATCACAAGCAAAAATTGAAATTTTGAGGATTAGGACCTTTTCGAATGCGCACCATTGATAGGACGGGCAACATAGAACTTGAAACCCTTGAAGGTCATGGCATAGGCTTCTTTAATGGCAATCACATGAAGAGGTACTACCCTCCCACACATCCACTGCAGGAGCCCCCTATGCTAGAATCCCTTGTCAATGTCCGTGTAGCCACCATCACCAAATTAGAGGACAAGGATGAGGAGGTAGTAGCACCAACATACCTGTGCATCACAACCACCGCCTGGTGCATGCACACATTTGATGCCTTGATTGACGAGGGAGCTGACTTCAATGTCTTGAATTCTGCTCATTGGACCCTCATTGGTTAGCCACATTTATAGCCCACCAATGCTAAACTCAGCTCATTCGAGGGCAAGTTATATGCACTCCTAGGGAAGTGCAAGATCACAATCTCTATCGAGTCTGAGAGCCTACCAGTCCTCTTCTATGTATTGCCAAATACGAAGGATGCAGTCAATAATCATTGTTAGGATGCACTTTCAGGAAGCAAGCACACTGCCACATGGACTACAATCTCTATTCACCTTTCCATTGGCAACGTTCGAATTGTGACAGCTTTCAGCAAGGGCAGCAAGGCTCCACCAAAGCTTGCTATGCCACCGATAGAGCTACCTAGGACGAAGCCTAAGGAGGGGGGTCATGAGTCATCACAACCCACCCAAACTACAAAACCACTGCACCAACTAAGTCCATCCCCAAAGCCACAGAGCCCATTCTTAAATGGGTGCCAAGGCACCAAAAGTGACCTACTTGTAGCAAGCAAATACAGCCCCGCAACGCTAACAACTATCATTCGAAACCTAAGAGACCGACACGATACTATTGACATATTCACACAATCAAGCCGCGATGGATTCCTAAAGCTCTATTGCGAGCCCAAGGATACTATGAAGGCAACACCTAGATATGGGTGCCCAAGAAGGGAAATCCTAGAAGCATAGCCCAACCATGACCATCGCTTGCCATGCCACCCCCAAGCAGCCACACTCCATCTAAAGTAGTGACAACTAGCGAAACCCAAGCTGCAAGACCCGCGGAACCCACAACGGTTGCGATCATCAAAACCCAACCAATATATTGACCAAAACAGCAGCATGATTCCCCAGAATTAATTAAGTCCAAAGATCTTGGCACCCTAGTGAATACACAAGAGGAAAGCAACACACCATCTATGCCACTGGAGCCACCCTCGATGCCCCAAAGTAGCACAAGACACACGGATCAGACTACAGAGTTACCCTTAGATACACCACTATCTAATCTGCTGCCCCTCAAACCATCACTATCTAGCTCAATTCCACCCCAACCACCAGTAGGTCTTAGGCCTTCCCATGAGTGACATTCATTTCTATTAGTCACAAAGGACCTTGCTACGAATATGGGAGATGACTTGGTGACTTGCATCAAGCTCTTGGACAACACTTTCACCACGTTCGCTAGGAGCTATGGAAGACTTGACCTCATCCTTGCTTGATGAACCCCTTGCCTCTAATGTTCATTCTTTATCTTGCACTTCAGAAGAATATGAGTTCATGACCATAAAACTCCCCAAGGTTGCAAAGGAGTTGATCGATAATGGTGAAATATCAAAAGAGCACGCACTCATCAGATGGCTAATAACATCATACCATAAGCCCCAAAGGCCTACGTCACCCATTGAGCTTGAGGAACTCAATCGCCTCGTTGACTCTGACTCATTGCTCTTACAAAAATGATCTAACCTACATCTTAAATGGGAGAAATAGGGTTTCCAAGTAATGACTAATGCTGAGCAACGACATGCGATTAAAACAACCGAGTATGACCAACTTACATAGCACCAACCTCTTTCAGGATCTTGGCCATCACCCAAAACAAACACCTAACGATGGCCCACCCTTACATTGATTGCATCCTTATGGAAGAGGATCTGTTAGAAAGTAGAGTTGCAGCATTGGAATGTGTGCACAAGAGGGAGAAAGAGGCTCAAAGTACAAGAACAAATTCTTTTTTAATAATTTGCTCAAGGTACAACTTGGGTACACTCTATCCCACACTTGATAGTGACCCATAGGCTGTTTATATAGCCTCTGCCAAGCTAGGGTTAGGGTTTTCCCTGCCCCTAAGGCTATTCACACCCATCTACCCTCATACTCCCTTGCTTATAGTGGGTTCCTATGCCTATCTTCTAACACCCCCCTCAATGCCAAGGTGGCATTGGATTATAAGGCATGTAAGATGTCCCCCCCCCCCTTCTCCGAGATGCCTTTATAAATCAGGATTACAAGAGTGTTTTAGGTAGATGATTTAAAGAGTCAAACAATCGATCTTCAAATGGCATAGTTGGCCACCAATTCTTTGGGTATATCAGGAGTGTTGGGGCCTTTACTAGTGATATGCCCTGTCTTCTTGCATTTGTTACATTTCATTTTCTCGAGATACTTCTTTCAATAGTTGTTTACAAGAAGTCCTTTTTTCTTATAGAAAGAACATCTAGTGAGAGCTACATGTACCAATACTTGATCATGAGAAGTTGAAGATGCCTGACTGTTGTTGCTTTCTTTGTGGTTCCTCTTTTCTTCATCCAAACAGGGTTAGATGGCACTTGCCAATGTAGGATCTGGAATGTTGATGAGAGTGGTTACAAGAGTAGGAACCACCTGTTTTACAGCTTTAAGGAGAATAGCAATAGCTTCTTCTTCATGTATTGGAGCATGTGCAGAGGCAAGCTGTGCCATAAGTATCTTCATGTGAGAGATGAATTTTTCCAAATCTTCTCCTGATCTATATTTCAAGCTAAAGAATTCAATTTTTAAGAAAGATTTTAGTATTTTTACCAGTGGCTCCATAAAGCTTTTCAAGCTCATCCCATTTTTCTTTAGCAATGTTAGTTGATCAACATGATGAATCAAGGACTCATCTAAGTGTAACATTATGATTGCTTGGGCATGTTGGTCATCCTCTACATCAACCAGATTTGCAGAGTTTACAACTCTAGTGCCTTGAATGAGAGGCCAATACCCTCTCTCCATCATTTTGTACTTTATAAGTACTTGCCATGGGTGGAAATCTTTGCCATCAAACTTTCGAATTTGAGGACAGACATCAGCATATGTTGTGGCCATTTGGAAGGTCTTACCACTTGTTAGGACAAGGGCAATGTCTAGTATCTTACAAATTTTCCACTGAATGTGAAAGCAAATCAAACAATTGAAATCAAAGTTGCAATGAGGAGAAAGGTTGAAAATCATATAGATGTAATATTTCAAGGTATGACTGTGGTGATCCTTTCTTATGTGCAATCCTCTTCCGAGGTTTAATAGACTGGACTTCAGGCTCCTCCTTGTGGTATGGCTTAGTGGATGAAGCTTGTGTTGGACAAGATTGGTCTATGATCTCAATGCTTGTTGCTGATGATTCCGAGGAGAGTACAATGACACTCATCCTTTTGATTTCATTGACCAGTGTACTTGAAACAAAGTCACTCAAGATATGCAATACACTTTTAGTGTATGATGGTCTATGTGTTTATAATTGTACAAATAACCTTACAACAATATAAGAAGAGGAAGTTGACAAAATAACACTGACTAGATTTAGTAAATACCCAGCAAGCAAATGATTGGATGATTAATGATTAGTGTTTAGAAACACTAATGTCAAGCTTCGTGAAATGCTTGAATGAAAGCAAGTTGGAAGTCGGCTTCCCAATGCACTTTTAGTGATGTCCATCGAGCATGTCCGAGAGCTTTTAGATTTCAAATAAGCTTCAGAGAAGATGCTTTAGTGATTAGAATCACTGTTTAATAAAGCTCAGAGTGAAAAAGGTAAAAAATGCCAAGTTTAGAGCTTATTGGCTATGGATACCACAAGATATACAATTAGGGTTTGTCAGAGATCTCTCTCTATGGAGAAAATTTCTAAGAACCCTTGTAGATGAGGATAGCCCACTAGGGGGGACTATCAAAGCCCAAAGGTGGTTGATGGGATCGCGTCACCTGTTGCGTGCACAGTAGTACGAATGACGTGCTGACAAAAAACTGTGCCTATTCTGGAAAACACGCAATGTCGGGTTCAATAATGGACAATGTTGGGGGAAGACTTGACGAGGAGTTGCACCCTGATGTGGGGAAGAGATCTCCAAAAGAAAGCAGGAGCTGATATGGCCTTCTTTGTCCTCCCCAAGTCCTCCATCAGAGGTGGGTCTGGTTTGGCTATGGAGGCAAGAGGTAAAAGATGAAGATGATGGACAATCATGTGCACTTAGTGAGGCTAAGGGTATAGGAAGCTAAGGGGATCAAAGGAGGCTCTGATACCATGTTAGAAAGAAAATTTGCAGCATTGGAATGTGTGCACAAGAGGGAGAAAGAGGCTCAAAGTACAAGAACAAATTCTTGTTTAATAAGTTTTTCAAGGTACAACTTGGATACACTCTATCTCACACTTGATAGTGACCCATAGGCTGTCTATATAGCCTCTGCCAAGCTAGGGTAAGGGTTTCCCCTACCCTAAGGCTATTCACACCCATCTGCCCCCATACTCCCTTCCTTATAATGGGTTCCTATGCCTATCTTCTAACAGGATCTACATATGGCTAGTTGCATTAATGTAGGGGAGCTACGAAGCTCTACCCTGAGACCTACGGACCGCTTATTGATCAAGCGTTTCAAGCCAAGCGGCCATGGCTACCTCTCACATAGCGGACGCGCAATGCCTACCTTGCAGGTGTAGTGAGCTTACCTTAATGCTCGATCGAGTTCCCTCCTCTCTCTCACACTCCGGTAGCTCCACGATCCTTGTGGCAAGTTCAAGCAACCTCAAGCCCTCTCCGTCAAGCTCCATCCTCCATAGCCACACGAGACGAGAGAAGAGAAGAAGGGAAGGGAAGATTAAGAGAGAAGATGGGGAGCTTCTTCTCCACGATCCCTCACTCTCACACACACTCACTCCCTCACACTCCCTCAATCTCTCACTCAAGCACAAGCAAGAAGGTAAGAAGCAAGAGAAGAGAAAGAAGAAGCTTTAGCCACACCCAAGAATGAGCTTCTCATTCACTTTTGAACTTTATATACATGCCCTACCTTTTGGGCGGTCATCTACACTTTTTTACATGGCCGGCCATTAGCCTAGGCCCTCTTTTCCTATTTCCCACCGTTCCCACCCATCATGTTCCCACTACTACATACAATTTGCATAGGAGTGAGCCCGGCGCTCTTTTTTACAAAGATTTGAAAGCGCCTTCATATCTAATGGCACGCTTTTACTTTTTTTCTTTTTTCAAGGTGACACCATCGTTTAAATCATTCAAGTTTTCGGGCTTCCATTTTTCTGCACTTTTGCTCAATTTTTTGTTCCTCTATGCTGTGGTAAACATTACCTCCAGGCTTCCATTTTTCAGCAGTTATGCTCTATTTTTCATTCCTCTGTGCTGTGGTAAACATTACCCCCTCCTAGCAAAGTGCCAGTAGCATGGCATTGGGGTAGGAGGCAGCAATAATGCTGGGAGTGGTGCTAAGTGGAATTGATGGGCAGATGACCCTGATCAAGATGGTGCTTCTAGGAAAGAGACATGATGGGGTGGTGATTCTGGATGATTTGGAGAGGTTTCGGCTGGCTTTGATCTTCTTGAAGGTGCTCGGCCTTTGTTACCCCATTGGAATCGGCATTAGTGATGACTAGCATAAACGGGGCTCCATAACTATGGATAAACACGGGGTTCCAAGGTCTATGCCAATGGTAGGCCCTGACTAAGTTAAAACAGCCTGCAAGAGAAGGTTGTGCACTCCCTAAGGGGTGTGTCTGCCTTCTAGTGAGGTGTAAGTGTATGTGTAGTGGAACTGGGAGATGAGTCTAACCTTGGGTAAGCCCTTGGTAATGTCTCACACTTTAGGACCCAGTTTATGCGTTGTTGGAAGTGCAGTGTAGTGTTGAGCTTAGGGTAACAGGTCTGAAAGTCTTGCCCTTGATGTGCCCTAAGCGTGAAGTGGGGAGAGGGGCTAGGGGTGAACCCTAGGTGCGGTGAGCAAAGTTTTTTTTTTCTAATGGGCGGTATATATAGAAGGTGTTTGGTTAGTTCCGATCATCGTCAGCCGAAGTGTGGGGGGGTCATAGGCATTGGGATAGAAAGGCACGGCTTTGGAGATATTCTTTAATTGTAGCTTAGGCCTTCAGAGGTGTGGATGACAAAAAGGGATGGTTACACCTTGTGAAACAGGTGTCATTCATGTTTTCTAAGAGTTCCAAGCAAAAGGAGGGAAGGAGGGATGCCCTCATCATTAATCTAGTCATAGCTCTACTATCAATTCCTAGATTGATGTCAAAAAAGAGGGGGGGAAGGTGAGCTTCTTCAGCGGTAGGCTTCTGTATTAATAGGAATTTGAGCAACTTAAGATAATTGCAAGTGGTTAGGAAGGCAGGATCCAAGCAGGAGGAGAAGTCCGCTAGGAAGCGGGTGATGGATGGAAGGGTATCCTATAGTCTAAAATCCAAGCAATCCTCGGGAGTTTGGGCATTTACATTATATATTTTAGGAAAATCAAAATCCCCATGAATGGTGCAGTCATAGTCCACTCCATGCCGGCGGGGATAGGGCATGTAGGTGGGGTCATTTCGTTCCTTGGGGAGTGAGCTATAGAAGGCGGTCCAGGCGTCGAAATTGGCGTCCCAAATCCTCCTCCGCCACTTCGGCTGCACCTCGTAGCCTTGGACGAATTTGAGAATCCGGTTCACCTTGTCCTGCCAGTAGTCTGCAGGCTCTTGCCTCCACCTGGTTATAATTAGGCTCCTTTCTTCCACCCATCTGTTCGCCAGGTCATTGGCTAGATCCTTGATTTTGAATAGGATACTGAGCGGCAACGCCCGGTCCATCGAGCATGGGTAGGAGATGGACAACTCAAAAGGCCTCGTCTAGAACTCCCAGTCACGCCAGATGACCAATTCCTACGGCCAATCAATGGGGTTGGGGTCCCTTCATAGTGGTACTCGCTCATCAGAGAATTGTTTGGGTAGTGACCAGGCTCTGCGTTGCACATCCTCTGCCAGCTCCTGCCTCCTTCTTGTGGCTGCCACAATGCGCTCCGGCATGTGGGTATCTTCAGGCTCGTCTGGTGGGAGGTCTAGTAGAGGGGGATTGGGCGCTTTCCGCAGTTCTTCGTCGGCCTCTTGGTCCGAATCTAGGCCTTCCTCGGTATCTTGTTCGGCCACGGCTGGGATTGTTTGCGGTGGTGGTGCGGGTGGTTCCTGCTCTCTTCGAATCCCAGGTCCTTGAGCTCAACAGTGGAGAGGCCGGCATTGCGCAATTAGTGGAATTGTTGTTCCTTGGTGAGTCTCATGCTGGTGGGGAGCTCCCATTTCCTGAAGGCCGTACCTTAGTGCCCGGGTAGTCAATTCCAATTTTCTTCTCACCCTTTCCACTGAATCATCACCCTGTGCTTGGGTGACATGTAGCACGGTGCTAAGAAAGGCTTGCCTTTGTGCATGGATGCATACATCGGCTGCTTCAACTCTAGATTCGGCAAGCACTCTCTCGCACTCTGCCATCGCCAAGCGCTTCATTAATTGCTTGATTCTTTCAAAGTTGTTTGCTTCCCAAGCATTGGCCCTTTCATCCATTTTTCTTCTTTCCTCTTCCATCGCACTCGCCAATGTGGTCACCACCTGTTGTTGTTCATTCGTTAAAGCCCAGAGTTGGTGCCACTCCCTAGACTTCTGAGCCAACTGTTCTTCGGCAATTTTCTTTGCTTGAGTTGCGATACTAAATTTTTGCTTTGCATCATCGATTCGTTCTTATCTTTCCTGTGCTAGCTGCTCGTGGCTCTGGATCTTTGCAAGGTGGAGTCTTCATTGCATGAAGGCCATGGCCATGAGGGCCTCAGTGTCTTCCTTGGCAATTTCCAATGCACCTTGCACCCATTGTACCTCCTATTGTTGTTCTTGCGCTTCCGTTGCAAGGGTTGTGGACTGGCCCTATGCTAGGAATTGTATCTCTCTCTCTAGTCTATTTTGTTCCTCGAGCTCATACTGAAGCTTTGCCATGGCAACCCCCTGCCCCTCTCTCGGTTCACCTTCTTGAGTTGCCAATAGTCCATACCCCTCCAGTCTGGTCATTCTCTGCTCTAGGTCGGCATACTGCTGCACTAGCAACTTTAAGCTCCATTACTCGGCCACCAGGCTCTGTTCTTCGTCCTCCAGTCTCTGTCATAGGTGGTTTTCATTGTCCTGCGCCTCCTTTCTTTTTTGCCTCTAGCTGGTCTTGTAGTGCCTTGACCTCCCTTCGTCGGTTAGCCTCTTGCTTGGAAACTTGAGCTTCAGGGCCACCGAGGTTTCCCTTTCCTTTTCCAGCTCTAGCAGGGCCACCTTCTTTTCCTCCTTTGCCGCCTCCAGCTGCACTAGGAGCTCGGCCATGTGGTGTCGTAGTCTGCTCCCGGTGACAGGGGGATAGGAGCTGTGGTGGTTGATGCTTCAAGTTTTTTTCGTTTGGGGTCTTTCCTGCATTCAGCATCAGCGGCGGTCGCAGGTCTTTTCGCTCTAGGTTCTGGGACAATCTCTGCCACCTTACAGACGAGCATCTGCATCATGCTCATCAGTTGGGCCGTGTCTTGAGAAGGCGTGGGTTGTGGGGCATTTAGGGTGTCTGTTGGCGTCAGCGCGAAGGAGGGAGGCAGGGGGTGTAACAGCGACTTTCCCTTGCCTGCGATAATCAGTACTGCCCTCGCACTGCCACTCGCTTCGGCCTCATGGTGAGGACCATAGGGGTTGATTTCTCCTGTTCTCTGAGTTTCTTCAACAGACCTACGAGTGGTCTCAGTCAAGTCGGCCAGTTCCTTCATGCTTAGCTCGTGGGCTTCCTCTTCCACCCTTCTTTGCTGTTCCTCTTCCGCCTTTTTTGACTCCTCTTTAACTCTTGCAAGTTCTTCCTCCTCCTTCTACAGTTGTTCTTCCAACCCACATGACTATTTTCGAGCCCTCTTCACCTTTCAAAAGTCTCCCAAGAGCAAGGCATATTGCGCACGTCTGTTGCAAAGGGTTCTGCTAATAGTCCCAAGTCCAGACGATCATAACTTAGGGCCAGTGCAACAAAGGTGGCATCGAGCTGTTTGATGCAGTCCACCACATCAACGATGGCTATTGGTTGGGCCGATAGGCGTGTGCAACACTTTTGGGTTGACACGTAGAGGGGTCGGATGAGTGGGGTGAGCCCTGCGATTCATGGTCTTGAGGCATCGGGGGACAAGGACTGATTAAACTTGAGGTCGACGTAGAACTCTACGTTTGACAGTTGGGATTTTAGGGATCCACAGCGAGGCATTCCCCTCATAGTAGCCTTGTGCACGCAGGAGGATTTTAGGGACCCATATTTGTTTAATCACGCGGCACTTGCGATGATGGCGTCTTGGTTTCCTAGGTTTAGCTTTGTAGGACTTCTGCAGACATGCGTGTCTAGTTCTAGGCGGTTCTTGAGGCTGCTTAGGTACCCATTGCAAGTGAGGCTGTTGGGGTTTTGCTTTGGGCGCTGAGGGTTACGGTTTATGGGGATCTATGTGCGGTAGATATGCATGGCCCCCCTCCTTAGTCCTAGCTACGGTTGTTTCTATCGGTGGCCCTGTGAGCGGTGATAGGGTTACGAGGCCCTTGCTGAAAGTCATGACAATACACACGTTGCCGATCGTTAAGTGGATGCGTTGCAACTCATAATCAATATTGCAGTGGGTCTGCTTTTTAAAGGTTCGCCCGAGCAATGACTCTGTGCTTGCATCCATGGTACTTGGCAACACGTAAAACAGCATGGGGATAGTTTCAGACTCGATAGAAACGGCGACTCGGCATGTGCCGAGAATCGGGTAGGATTGAGCCCCATATGGGCTTAATTTGGCTGTTGTGGGATGAAGTATTGGCGTGCCAAGCTGGATCCAATGCTTGTGCATTAAAACGTCAAAATCCACCCCCTCATCAATCAGGGCGTCGAAGGAGCATGTCTGCTTGGTAGTGACCGTGACACGGAGGTAGACGGGTTCTATAGGCTTCTCCTCATTCTCGCACATTTCCGTAATTGTGGCTACTCGTATTTTGACGGGTGGTTCTACCATTGGTGGCTCATGCAAGGGATGAGTGGGCGGGTAGTACTTCTTGACCCGACTGCCATTGAAGAAGCCCATCCCTTCACCATCCAGTGTTTCCAACTCGACATTACCAGTTCGGCTAATTGCCCGGACCTTGAAGGGTCCGAGACCTCTGAATTTCATCTTTTGCTTATGTCCTTTAACTGAGTAGAGGAGCACTAGGTCACCCTGCTCAAACTCCCGTTGCTTGACATGTTTGTCAAACTAGCTTTTGCGTCGGGCTGTCTCGCAGATAAGTGCGTGGGTGGCTAGAAGGCGTTCCAGCTCAACCAAGCGTTGCGTCCATGCTTCCTTCCCTTCCCATCGTTCTTGGAGCACTATCCTCAGGCTAGGGACGAAGAATTCTAATGGGAGAATAGCTTTAGTCCCATAGGTTAGCCTAAAAGGTGTTTGACCGACGGTCGTTTTATAAGCTGTTCGATAGGCCCACAAGGCTGCCATCAACTTGTTATCCCAGTCGCTTCGTGAGGCCGAGACCACTTTAGTCAGGACATTGATGAGAATTTTGTTGGTTGATTCCACCTGGCCATTAGCCTGAGGATAGTATGGTGAGGATTTGCGATGGATGATGAGAAAGGTGGATAGGAGATGGGCTACCAGTTCGATGGGGAAACCAAAACGCGAGATTACTTGCTCCCATAAGAACTTGGCAGTCGTCCTAGCATCGTTTCTCCACGTGGCTCTCTCCTCCGCCCATTTGGTGAGGTAATCCGTGGCCACCACGATGTACCTGGCTTGTGAGTATTGCGCCGCGAGGCTGATGGGTCCTACGAAGTCAATCCCCCATTTTTCGAAGGGTTGGCGAGCAATAACAGGGGTTAACTCCATCTGATCCTTATGAATTGAAACTTTTGTCCGTTGGCACTCGTCACAATGCTTGACGAATTGTGTAGCATCGCGGAAAAGTGTGGGCCACCATAGCTGGGACTGCAGCACCTTCCGTGATGTCGTGTCTTCGCTAAAGTGTCCTCCTGCAATACCGCTGTGCGCCTCTAAGAGCACATCGTGCATCTCATACTCACATATGCACCTACATAGAAATCCATCTTGCCCCAGCCTATAGAGCTGGCCTGCAATCAGCTGGTAGGGCTGGATTTTCAGGATCAAGCGCCTAAGCCGTGCCCGTTCTATTGGTCATTCGGGCAACCCATGCTCAAGCACTTGAACTATGTCGTCTGCCCAATATGGTGTCAGATCAGCCCTGAATAGGTCTCCTTCGCTGGACAGATGGAATAAGTGGTTGTCCGGTAACTCCTCCATGATGCCTTGTCTAGCGGCTTCTCCTGTGGGTATACAGGACAAATGATCAGCCATGTAATGTTGTTTTCCCTTTCGCACTACTACGGAGAAATCAAACTCTAGGAGCAGGAGAAGCCATCGAGCTATACGTCCTGTAGCACAAGGTTTGTTCACTAAATAGAGCAGGGCTTGATGGTCTACGAAGAAGGTGAAGGGGGTGGCCAGTAGGTAATGCCGGAACTTCTTCACGGCAAACACCATGGCTAATCCCTCCCTTTCCGTTGTCGAATAATTCATCTCCGTCTCAGTGAGTTGCCTGCTAGCAAAACTCACTGGGTAATCTAGGTTATGCTCACCAGGTTGGCACAACACTGCCCCCACGGCAAACTTAGAGGTGTCAATGTGTACGTGGAAAGTAATGGTCCAGTCTGGGGCTCGTAGAATAGGTGTCGTTGTTAGAGCCTTTTCCTATTCTTCGTACGCCCGTTGGCATGCTTCGATCCACTCGAAGACAATTAGCAGCTTGTACAATGGCCTAGCGATCAGCGCGTAGTTCAGTACAAACCGCCGATAGTATCCTGTGTGACCTAAGAAGCATTGAACTCCCCTGTAATTACCTGGGGGTGGAAGGTCAACGATAACTTTGACCTTCGAGAAGTCCGTGGAAATGCCGTTCTTTGACACCATGTGTCCTAAGATGCATCCGTGCTTCACCCAAAACTGACATTTCAAGGGGTTCAAGGAGAGATGGTATAAGCGACACCGTTCAAAGACCGCGCGGAGTTTGTCTAGATGTTCAATCCAGGTCGAATGGACACACAAGTCATCGACAAAGACCTCTAACTCTTTGCAAAGCATGTCCTTGAATATGGTGCACATGAGGCATTGAAAGGTGGCGGGGGCATTAGTTAACCCGAAGGGCATGACTACGTACGCAAAGACGCCCCACTCAGTGGCGAAGGCGGTCTTGTGCCGGATGCACTTGCACTTGATTGTACCCCGAGAAGCCATCCAGGAAACTATAGGCTTCCTTACCTGCCACTCTCTCAAGCATGTGCTCAGTGTATGGTAAGGGTTAGTTGTCTCTCTTTGTAGCAACGTTCACCTTCTTGTAATTGACACACACTCGAATCTTGCCGTTTTTCTTCATCACAATGACTATGGGTGACACCCAATCTGTGTGCTCAATTTCGTAAATGAATCCAGCTCTCATCAACTTGTCGATTTCCTCCTTGACAGCGTGAGCGTGCTTTGGATTCATGGGGTACGGTCACTGCTTGACCGGCGTTGCATCCGTCGTCATGGGTATGTTGTGAGTCACAACACTCGGATCTACCCCTCGTAGCTCATCTAAGGACCAAGCAAATACGTCCATGTACTCCCGCAAAAGAGTGACAAGACTGGACTCTTCTTCAGTGGTCAAGTCCTCGGCAATGAACACTGGTCGGGGCACTTCCCCTTCCAGGGCTAGGTTTACCTCCTTGACCTTGGCTGGCCCTTCGATTGGTTCGCTGGTTTGCCCTTGGTGCTTGGCACTTAGCAGAATCACTACCCTGTCCCCTATTTTGAATTTAGAGAAGTGTTTAGGAAGGTCTTGCGGCTTCCTTTGTTCCTCTGATCGGGCATCCTTGGGACGCTTTGCCTCATCCTACCGCAACCGTCTACGCCTTAGGTGGACAGGTAAGTCCCCCTTTGTGCGTCTGGTCATGGGTGGCCTAGGGATTTCTGGGTCACTATCCGAAGTAACTTCCGATTCAGAGTTAAACCCCCCATTTTCACTAGAGGAGGTGGTCTCCCCTGGTGGCCGCAATTCAGATGGTGATTCGGTTCTAAGCAGTGCTATCGTTCCTGATTGGCTAGGCTGGCTTGCTCAAGGTCTACTGCTCCCATCCGTTCCAACCAAGCACGATCACATTTTGTACACATAACTCCTTGGTCCACTCTAAGGGCCTGTCTCTTCTGTGGCTTAGCATCTGCTCAGATTTGCTCAATTTCTCGCCCTTCGGTGTCGTATTCTATGGTATCTACCTCACCCTCACTTTCATCATCGAAGGATTGGCAATCTTCGTATTCATCCCAGGAATCTTTATCGCTCGCCTGCTCATCGTCTCCCAAGGCTTGCTTTGCCTCGTCTTGTTGGTCGGGAATCAAAGCCCAGTTCAGTTCGTGTACCAAGGTCCACTTCCACTCGGACTCTTCCATGAGGTCCTGGAGTGGCTTGAGGTTGGCGGCTGCGTTGCCTGCCAGTCGGTCTATTAAGTGCTCCAGTATTCCCTGGAGTTCCCTCTTGTTGGTAGGCACTTAGAAGATGACAGGCTCAGGCCCTTCATGGAGGCTTGATGCCATCATGTAGACACGTGTAGGGCGTGTTTCATTTGGCTTGCCAATTGTTTTGACAGCCTGCTCGTACACCTCATGGTCTGAGAACGGCAGGTCAAGTGTAGCGAGAATGTGCATCCAATCCCGCTCGTCCTCTGGGCATGGGATATACTTAGTTAAGGACCCATAGGGTTCCTTGTCTTGAGTGCTCCCCTTGAGCATAGTAGAGATGGCGTCTAGGTCGACTGGTGAGGTCTTCCAAGTGTCCATCTCTATTCTCACGGCGTCAGTTTGGTTGCCAAGGAAGATCAGGCTATTATCCCAATCTTCGATAACTCTAGCATTGTGCATCCAGGGTCGACCCAATAGAATATCATAGTCCACTCCCTTCATGACTATAAAGTCGACAGAGAACTGGACTCTTGCAATCTTTACTGGCCAATTCTTCAAGACCCCGAATGGCTTCACTTGCATATCATTTGCTAGCGTGACATTAAACCGAGCAGCTTCGACAGGCGGGTTTTCCCATGTCTGCAGCACTGCGTGGCTAAGCACACTAACCCCAGCTCCTGTGTCTACAATTCCCTTCCTCGTTGCGTCTCCCAGGGCTAGGACCAGCAGGACTGCGTGCATCTCCGAGCCCTCCCAGAAGGCGTTGATGTACAAGGATTTAGGCCCGGAGTGTAGCGTCAAACTTGGCAATTGTGTTTTCGCATCCTGGTCTTGAGGATCTGCCGGGGCTTGCTCTTGCGGTCCTTCGACCCACTGCTTGAGGTCTTGCCATAGGGTAGGGTGCTGCTTAAGCAGGTCTCCCAGGCCAAACGTTACAGGGGTGGTCACTAGCGTGGTCAGGAGATTGCTAAACACTCGTCCTTCCCTTAGCCTAGACTGTCCGGGCCAATGGCCGCGGCGGCTGATCTGCGGCTCTGTTGCGTCTAGGCTTGGCCTCAATGGCATTGCTTGTGGCATAGTAGCCGTGGCTGACTTAGGTCGAGGTGGTGATATTGGCGTGCTTATGCTGGAGAGATCATCGATCTCGTCCTCTGTGATGGGTTCAACATCCTTGAGCTGCTATTGAGCCTCCCTCACCCATTCCTTCACATTTTCTATGGCCTCTAATTGCCGCTTGGGGTGTGGGTATTCCCCTATCTTAGCACTTCCCTTTTGGGCAGTTTTAGGGGCTGAAGTCTCTGCCTCTGCATATGAGACTTTCTTCCCATGAGGTAAGGTCGTAACACTGTCGGTTTTTAGTGCAACCTTAGCCTCCGATCTCTTCTTTTTCCGCCTACGGCTTTTCTTTCCGACTGAGTTCGCGTCAAGATTGCTAGGTCCTGGCAGAGAGATGCCGGCCTGCTTCGTTTGTGCTCGGGTCATAACTCGCAAGGGAATAGGTGTGGCCTCCCCATCGGGGTTTTCAACACCAAACAGCCCCAACGGGACGGATGGCAAATTAGCTGAACCGGAGGGCGACTTCTGTTTTGGGCAGTCTATGAAAAGATGGATGATTCCGCACTCTGTGCACCTTTGGTTAGCTTTGTCCCTGTTTTGCTGCTCTCTTTCGGGGCAGCACGATGAGACGTGACCGGGATGTCCACAAGTCCAACAAGTGATCGGATCCTGTGGCTGCCCTCCTAGGCCTCTACCCCTTCCTCGTCCTAATGCCATCACCGGTACGGGTTGATAATCCATGAGGACCGTGTTGCCCTCGTCGTCATGCGAGACGTAAGGGTATATGTAGGTCTCTTCGTCACTGGGCTCCTCCACGTAGTGTATGGGAGCGTCGCTCGGTGGGTGGGTCACATAGGGACCAGGCGGTCTCGGAATGCCGGTAGGATTTATGTCCAGCCTAGGGACAGCTGGTTTCATATCATTAGGCACAAGTAGGGCTAGCGAGGCTCCCCGTCCGAAGAATGGCTGCGGCCTGTTAGCCGGATAAGGCTGGCCATAGGGTTGCGCGTATGGTAGTCTTCGTGGTAGTCTACAGTGTGCGGCATCGTGGCCGAACCTACAGCAGTTAGCATAGGGTCTTGACCTAGGGTCTTGACACTCTGCTGGTAGGTGGTTTCCTCCAAAGTACATGCACTGGACGTGCAAATGCGTCGGTCGCCTCAACATGTCTTGTATTTTGGCCAATTCCGTCTTGACCTCGGCCAGTTCGTCTCGGTGGTCTTTCCCTTATCTTGGGATGATGGGTTTGATCGCTCGCTAGAGGTTGACGTTCGCTCTAAACTCCGTGGGTTGGTTTCTTCTAGGTTTGAGCTCCTGGAGCTCCACTCTTTCAGTTGGTCATTGACCCTGATGGCTTCCTCAAAAACCCTAGCCACCACATCTCGTTGCAAGCTTGAGTTGCCTGCTAGTGCCTTGTACAATTCCTCATCTCGAATTCCGCTGATGAATACAGTCGATACTGCCTTGTCAGTCAGTCTCTCGCCTAAGGGGATTCTTTTAAGGAGGCTTCTCATGTGGGTCACATAGTCGTGGATGCCCTCCTTCTCCTTCTGCTTGACGTTCATCAGGCATACTAGCAGGTTGTCAGAGTATCCGGGTTCGGCAAACCTCTTGACAAAAAGGTCCTTGAGGTTATTGAAGTTGGCTCGTTCTATGGCATCTAGGCTTGTGTACCACGTCCTACCCTTATCGCTTAAGCAAAGTCCGAATGCTTGGGAACGTTGAGCCTGGTCGTTGAGACCATTGGCTTCGCAGACTTGCTCAAACTGCTTGACAAAGCTGTACGGGTTGTCAGGTGGCTAGTACTTGTCGAGTTGCTTGGCGACAATAGGTATTTTGGCTTGGCTCTTTAAGCCCTGGTTTGCCCCCAACCCTACAAGTAGCAATGTTGCTAGCGCAGTGGCACTCTGCTCTACCGCGGTGTTATCGAGCAGCCGTTTCATGAGGAGCTCGCCCAGCGTCAGGTCTTCCTCTAGTGCTCTTTCCTGGTTTGTCCGGTTCCGGCCTGCCAAGTTCAGCACTCGCTGCACCTCATGCAGCTCCATGCTTTGCCTTAGACTTCTGGCTTGTTGGTCCCTATTATACTCGGCTATGCCCTGTAATGCCTTGCGGGCTAGCCTTCTCTCCTCCTCTAGGTCCGCAATGATTGCATCTGCCGTCCTGCCATGGTGCTTGTACCGGGCATGTGCATCGTAACTGCTCACCATCTGCTGTATAGCATCTGGGAATGCGCTCACATCGAGCTCCCTTGTAAACCGATGGTCTGAGCCTCCCTCTGTCATGGCTGAATTCTTGCACCCGGTCGTGCGACAGATCCTTGTCGTTGACGGTCCTTGCTTGATTCTACCTTGCACTTCGCGCGTTTGCCTACACCTTGGGTCTTCTCCTATTGGTGGGTTTTTTGGGTGATTTATCTGAGTGAGTTCCTTTTAATTTTTGAATGCAGTGCTCAACTTATGGTCACTCGTGAGTGTGTTGTTTCTCATGCACTTGTGCTCAATGAGGCTTTCAGCTTTCCTAAGTGTACTTCAAGTGCGGAAATTCAACATGAGTGCTGTGAGCAATTCCCCTGCATCTCACTCACTCTCGCTCGTTTCGGGCTTGATAGGCTTTTCTACTCCAGTCCTAGCCGTTCTACGGGTTCTAGGGTCTTGTGCTGCTTCCTGTTGTTCACGCGGGGGTGGGTCGCTGGGGAGTGCCCCAGTGTGTCTCTGGATGGGTCAGGTCTTTGTTTTGGTTTGACTCTGGGAATCGGACGTCCGATTTACCAGTGGTCTAATTCTGGGAATCGGACTAGGTGTATCAGGGCTGAGTAGCAGTCTCAAGGTCCGAGTGTCCGATTCTCAAAAATCGGCCAAGCAAGTGTTCGATGAATCGGACAAGGGGGGTCCGATTCTGGGCTGGTCTGATTTTGGGTGGTCCAATTCGTCTGAATGGTCCGATCGAACAGGGTGGTCTGATTTCTAGAGTCGAGCAGACTGGTCCGAGTGTCCGATCCTAGTGGTCCGATTATGGGTGGGTCCGATTCCGGGAATCGGACCGGGCAGGTGGTCCGATTCATGACGTGTATTAATTTGTCCGATCGGACAGGGTGGGTCCAAGTCAAAGCGTCCGACTCGGACGGGTTGGTCCGATTCTAGTAATCGGACAGGTTGGTCTAATTGGACGGTTGTCCGAGTGTCCGATTCTAGGAATCGGTGGATCGGACGTTCGAGTTCGCCGGTTCGATGAGCTTGTGCACACAGATTCGCCCAAATATCTCTAGATTTCTATTACTATTGACCACGGAATTCACCAGCGATGCAGTTGAAGTGGTGAGGGGGAGATCGGTTACCTGGGGATCGCCGAACGCAATGTCCTTCGTGCCCTGGTTGATCGGAGGGTTGCCAAAATCGCTCTCTCTCTCTCTCTCTCTCTCTCTCTCTCTCTCTCTCTCTCTCTCTCTCTCTCTCTCTCTCTCTCTCTCTCTCTCTCTCTCTCTCTCTCTCTCCATTGGTTGGAAATGGGGGTTCTCTTGCCCTCCCAGAATTTATACCCTACTGGTTCTTCCCTGAACACTACAGATCCCTTTCCTGGCGTTTCCTAACCTTCGCATTTAGTCCATTTTTCCCCCTGTTTTCTGCGATTTTCTCCTTGTTTCACAACAGCAACCCTCTGCCTCTTCATGTGTGATTTCCTACTGTTAATCTACCCTAAACATAACATAAATCGAAAGCAAAACATTGAACTAGTTTCTCCATGTTTTCCAATCATCAGCAACCAGAATATCCCAAAATACTTACCTGTTCTGAAGATCGAAAACACCCAACTTCCTACCTATCTCAAGCTCCATTTCGGGGATGAATACCCTACTTCGATGCTCGATATGAGGCGCGCAAGTGCTCAAGCTTGAATCCGTTGGTCCCGGCAACGGAACCAAAATGTGGGAGCTTTCGCTCAACCACCAAGACCCACGGACCGCTTATTGTTTCAAGCGTTCCAAGCGAGCTCTAATGGCTATCTCTCACCTAGCCGACGCGCCGTCGATCCTACGAGTGTAGTGAGCTTACCTTGATGCTTGATCGAGTACCCTCCTCCCTCTTGCACTCCGGTAGCTCCACGATCCTAGATGCTAGCTCAAGTATCCTCAAGCCTCCTCCATCTCCAAGCTCCATCCTCCATAGCCGCATGCGCAAGAGGAGAGAAAAGAAGAGAAGAGAAGAAGAGGAGAGGAGATGGTGAAGAGCTTCACCCTCTTGATCCCTCACTCTCACATACACTCACTTCCTCACACTCTCACACTCCCTCTCTCAAGAGCACACACAAGCAAGAAAGAGAGAAGAAGAGAGGAAGAAGAAGACTCCTTTTGCCACACACCAAAGAATGAGCTTCTCATTCACTTTTCAACTTTATATACAAAACCCTAAATCCCTTTTGGGCGGTCATCCCCTTTTCCCCTTTTTACATGGCCAGCCATAGCCTAGGCCATTTTTTCCATTGTCCTTCTATCTTCCTAGCTTCCTTTTCACCACCCATCTACATTTACAAATTGCACGGCGGGTGAGAGCATGGCGCTCTTTTACAAGATTTTAGGGTGTGCCTTTTTATTTAAAAATGCGCCTTTTCCCTTTTGTATTTGCCTTGGACTTTTAAGGTTGCCCTTGCGCTTTTGGCCTTTTCTCCTTTTCTTTCTTCAGTCGGGCTACCTTTTTTCCGCCTTTGCCCTGCGTCTTTTCCGCTTTCTTTTTCTTTCTTCGTGTTGGGGTTAACAAACATCGATTTCTATCCGTGAAAGATTTCCTGATTTTGAGGAGTTGATTGCTCTTCTAATTTCTGAGGAGCAGAGAAATGGTGGTGCATTTTCTTCAGGAGGAACTTCAAAAGAAGCTGTCTTCTACTCAAATGCTAAAAGAGGTAGAGGAGGTTGTGGTAGAAATCAGAATATGCAGCAAACTCAAGAAAACCAGTCCTATGGAGGAGGACGTGGTAACTCTAGAGGCAGGGGGAGCCAAAGAGGTCGTGGTGGATGGCAAAGAGGCCAAAATGCAAACAGCAATGTTGAATGCTACTACTGTGGTAAAATGGGTAATATGGCTAAAGACTGCTATAAAAAGCAGAATAACATCATGAATGGAAAACTGCAACAAGGGAATTATGCATCTTCTAGTAGACAGGGTGATGAAAGAAATGAGCATTTGTTTATAGTGCAACATATGACCAATTCTGCGATAACTGCAGAAGAAAGTAACAATGTGTGGTATATTGACTCAGGTGCATCAAACCACATGACAGGTCATGCAGAATGAATGCAGGATGCAAGGAAAATGGAAAAACCAGGATTTTTGGAGACTGGTGATGATACTGCACATCCTATTGTGCAGATTGGAAATATTCCTTTGTCTATACAGGATGGGAAAAAGAAATACTTGTCGGATGTATTTCATGTCCCGAATATCACCAAGAACCTGGTTTCTGTTCGTCAAATGGTTGAGTAGGGCTTGCAGGTCAGATTTAATTCCCATGGATGCTTTGTTGAGGATATGAAAAATAAAGGTCGCTTGATAGAAAAAGGAAAGAAGAAGGGCAGAATGTTTACATTGGATGCAGACATGCCTGAATTGAGTGCAGCAAAGTTTGCACATGGGACCGGTGTAGTTGCAGATATTGATATCTAGCATAAACGCATTGGTCATGTTAATGTAGAGCGACTTAAATCAATGTAGGCCCAAAATGTTGTTGCAGGATTGCCAAAATTCAAGGTTGCAGAAATACATAAGGTATGTGAAGCCTGTCAGTTTGGAAAACAAGCAAGGAAACCATTTCCTAGACATGTTCAAGAGAGTAAAAAGCCATTGGAATTAATCCACTGTGATGTGTGGACTACTAAAGCTGCATCTATTGGAGGCTGTCATTATTTTATCACTTTTATTGATGACTATAGCAAAAAAGTTTGGGTGTATTTTATGAAAAAGAAAAGTGAAGTTTTTGGGCATTTCAAAACTCTTAAAGTTATGGTTGAAAAAGAAATAGACCTGCAAATAAAATGCCTAAGGTCAGATGGAGGGGAAGAGTACCTCTCAAATGAGTTTGCAAGGTTCCTACAGGAGCATGGCATAAGGCAACAATATTCATGCAGTCATACCCCACAACAAAATGGAATTGCAGAAAGGAAAAACAGGCATATTGCAGAGGTATCTCGTGCCATGCTCAACGAAAAAGACTTGCCGGATTTTTACTGGGCTAAAGCAATTGCTACAACAGTCTACATAATTAACAGGACTCCCACTGCAGCAATACATGGCATGACTCCAGAGGAGAGGTATACTAGTAGATCAAGCAAGGACATATTGGGCTCTCTGTGCTGTTGTTCTTCTTCCAATTCTTGCTCAAAGTTTGGCCCTTCCTCGATGTCATGTTCCATCATGGGTTGAATTGGGGGTGTGGTGGGGGTTTCTCCTACTCTTCGAATTCAAGTTCCTTGAGCTCATCAATGGAGAGGCCAGCTTGTCGTAAGTAGCTACCTTGCTGCTCCTGGGTTATGCCTGTGCCGGTCGAGAGTGTGCATTCTTGCAGGCCATACCTTAAGGCTCTGGTTGTCAACTCTGGCTTCTTGTTCATTCTCTCCACTGAATCCTCATGTTCAACTTGTGTGACATGAAGCATTGTGCTAAAAAAGGCTTTTCTCCGCATGTTAGAGCATGCTTCAATGGCCTCAACTTTGGATTTTGTGAGCACCCTCTTGCACTCTGCCACTGCTAGGCACTCTATTAATCATCACACTCTTTCAAAATTGCACCTCTCCCACTGATGTTCCTTCTCTTCCAGATCTTCCTTACCCCTTTCCATCTCTTAAGACAACATCATTACCTAATGCTCATTCCACACTTTCAGCATTTGGGCCTTCTCTTTATCTTGGCGGTTTAGCTACTCTTTGGCTATTCTTCTACCTTGATTAGCCACCAAGAACTTTTGGTGGGTTTCTGTGAGCCTTTGTGGTAGATCTTCATTGACTTGCACTTGGCTTTATAGTTTTGCTCAGTACAGCCTTCTTTCGATCATGTCCATGTCCATCAATCCCTCCACTTCCTGTTGGGTGTTTCGCAAGTTGTCCGGCTGGCTCCTGGTGGCTTCTTCTATGGCCTCTTCCTTCTCCTTTGACATGACTTCTATCTCTCTCTCTAGCTTTCCTTGCTCCTTCATTGCTAACCATAGCATGAATGCCATGGAATCCTCCTGTTCTTAGCATTGTTCTTCTGATGCCTGGTCCCCTTCCCGTTGGCTCTCTCATAGTTGTGCATTCAACTCTTCCACCCATGCCATTTGTTGTTGGAGCTTAGTGTATTGTTGGATGAGCAACTTGTGGCCCTTCGCCTCCGCCACTAGGTATTGGGCTTCATCCTCTAGCCTTTGCCTTAGGCAATCTTTATTCTCTTATGCCTCCTTTTCTTTGGCACCACTGAGCTATTCTTTCATGTTTTGAATTTCTTTCTAATGTTCCGCAGCTTGCCGTGTTATCTCTAGCCTTAGTGCCACATGAACTTCTCTTTTGGCCTCTAGTTTTGTAGATGTGGCCTTCTTCTCTTCCTTAGCCTTCTCTAGCTGGGCTAGAAGTTCAGTTACATAGGCATCATAGTCTACAGCTGCGGGCATTGTTGGCGGTGTTGTGGTGGTGGATGCTTCCAACCTTTGCCACTTTGGGTCTTGCCTTGACTTGGTGTCTACTATAGTTGGCCTTTTGGATCCTACCCTTGGCACCATCTCTTGTACTTTCGTGACCGGGAAGAACTGCATCATGGACATGAGCTGAGTGGTGGCCATGGCAAGCACTAGCTCCTGTGTTGTGGCAGTGGTGGTTTGAGGCGTGAAAGTCAAAGGGAGGGGATGTAGTCGGGCCTTGTCCTTTCCTGCAACAACAAGGGTTGCTCCTATGCTGCTGTTGGGCTTGCCTTCCTATTGTGGGCTCAAGGGGCTCATCTCTTTAGCAACATGGATCTCCTTGACAGACCTGTGCATAGCCTCCACCATGTCTTCATCCTTCTTTCTCCTTAGCTCCTCAGCCTCTTCTTTTGCTCTTCTTCTTCTCTCCTCCTTGGCTCTCCATGATTCTTCTCTCACTTTCTCCATTTCTTCCTCCTCTTTTCTCCTTCGTTCTTCTTCCGCCTCTTTGGGTTTTTTTGGGCTCTTTTCAGCTCCGCCCATTTTTCCTTCATCATCTCCTCTCTCCTTTGTTGCTGGAACTTTGTGGCCTTCTTCTTCTCTTGTGCCCGGAACTCCTTCTGGGTAGTCTACACTTCCTGCTCTCCTCGATCATTGATGGATCTCTTGTTGGATTGCTCCACATCAAGGCGCGACGACTGTTGGGGTGTCTCTCCTACCTCCTCTTCAACTCCTTTTGCCTCCTTTATGGCCTCTTGGATGATGGCTATTAAGACTCCACCAAATCTGATCGTGGATGCCTTAGAAGCGGGCTTCTTTTGTGTCAATTTGGTCATTGAGTCTGGGGATTCCCCTCTTGTTGGTGCTACACTTGTGGCTAGGATGGCGGCCGAGTTCTTGATGGTTTTTAGGACAAACCCACCATTCCAAACCTATTCCAGTCCACTTCTTTAGGGAAACCTATGGCTATGCTTTCCAGCAGAGTGACACGCCAATTCTACTCATCATTGCATTGTACCTCTGTCCCAAGAAGAGGGCATGGGCCATCTTTGCTTGCATCCTTACTTCAGGATTTGGGATGTCTACCAGACTTATCCCATCCACCATGTGCACATCATGCTTATTCACTCCCAGCATGGCATATACATCTCTCCGAGGGTGTCTTTCTTTCTTGACAGCCAAAGCCTAGGGCCTTCCTGATCATTCCAACTATCAATGGTACCTCCACTTGACGTTCTTCTTCTCCTATCCTAACTATTACTATGCCAAAGTTCCTTGCGTCATCAAAACTTCTCAAGAACTCTGCACACATGCTGTAGTCAAATGCTTGCCCTACTTTCTCCACGTACTTTTGGAGGGCACACTTGTGCACTAGCTGCTTCATAGCCGGCTCCTCCAAGATGGCTTTGTCCAAGTTCAATGTGTGCTTAAAGGTGAATTCACTAAAGCCCCTTGTTTCCACACTCAGGTTGTATCTCATTTGTTCTTCCTCCATGAAGGGGGGTTTTCCACCTTTATCCTGCCCTGCCATTATGGGTACTTGTGATTTACCATAGTCCAACATTAGTATTCTCCTTATGAACAACAGCCTATTTATTCCAAAACATTTTTGAGACTTTCTTCCCAACCCTTTTTTAGTATTTCCTGCTTTTAACTTTGATTAAGTCTTTTTTTTTTCCTTCTTGCCTATGTTTTCTTAATCATCTAATCACCTTACCCCCTCCCCCTCGGGAAATGATGAGAATCCTTCCTAGGATTGGACATGGGAGAGGCAAGGGCATTTGAGCACAGTATGGTGCTATCTACTTTGGCATAAGCCAATCGTAGAAATCAGGGTTGTATTCCAAGTGGGCATGACAATTGAGATTACGAGGACTAATGCATACTTGGGTAATGTAAGTTAGGACATCAGTTAGAAAATCACATGAGTTAATTATTTACCACAGCATAGAGGAACAGAAAATGGAGCAAAAGTGCGGAAAAATGGAAGCTTGGAGGTAGTGTTTACCAGAACATAGAGGAACGGAAAATGGAGCACAAGTGCAGAAAAATGGAAGCCCAGAAACTTGAATGATTTAAACGACGGTATCGCCTCGAAAAAAGAAAAAAGTAAAAGCGTGCCATTAGATATGAAGGCGCTTTCAAATCTTTGTAAAAAAGAGCACCGGGCTCACTCTTGTGCAAATTGTATGCAGTAGTGGGAATAGGATGGGTGGGAACAATGGGAAATAGGAAAAGAGGGCCTAGGCTAATGGTCAGCCATGTAAAAAAGTGTAGATGACTGCCCAAAAGGTAGGGCATGTATATAAAGTTCAAAAGTGAATGCGAAGCTCATTCTTGGGTGTGGCTAAAGCTTTTTCGTCCTCTTCTCTTGCTTCTTACCTTCTTGCTTGTGCTTGAGTGAGAGATTGAGGGAGTGTGAGGGAGTGAGGGAGTGAGTGTGTGTGAGAGTGAGGGATCATGGATAAGAAGTTCCCCATCTTCTCTGCTCATCTTCCCTTCCCTTCTTCTCTTCTCTCGTCTCGCGCAGCTATGGAGGATGGAGCTTGACGGAGAGGGCTTGAGGTTACTTGAACTTGCCACAAGGATCGTGGAGCTACTAGAGTGTGAGAGAGAGGAGGGAACTCAATCGAGCATCAAGGTAAGTTCACTACACTCACAAGGTAGGCATTGCGCATCAGCTATGTGAGAGGTAGCCATGGCCGCTCGGCTTGAAATGCTTGATCAATAAGCGGTCCGTAGGTCTTGGGGTAGAGCTTTGTAGCTCCCCTACATTTTGGTTCTGTTGCCAGGACAGACAGAATCGAGCCTTGAGTGCCACGTGCATCAGATAGAGCATGGCAGTAGGGTTTGCATCCTGAACCGGTGCTCAAGATAGTTAGGAGGATTAGGAGGTTTTAATCCCTGGAGCAAGTAAGTATTTTGATTTGTTGCTGAATGTTAGAGTTGGACCATCTACCTTTATTTCTGTTTCTGATTTTTGTTGCAATAGGTTAAGGGTAGGATAGTAAAAAGAAGGGAACAGAAGGGTTCTGCTACTACTAGAGATAGGGAAGTTGGGGCGCAGATTTAGACATTTGGCTGGTGGAGTGTATTAGATTAGTCTCTGAGTCTATAATAGACTGAGGGAGGTAATAAGGGGCCCAGGAGACTAGGGTACCCACATTTGACACCCTGCCTTTTGAGAAGACTGTGAGCTTGAGAGCCCGGGAGAGAGCGAGAGAGAGAGAGAGAGAGCTGCGGGAGATCGTGAAGTGCTGACCGATTGAGCGCCCCATCGCTTCGAGGTATGCCAGACGTTTCCCTCTGTTGCTCGCATTTATTTGGAAAGTGTGGCACGATTTGATAGAGTAGGCATTGACCATGATTCCCAGAATTGGACCGTTCGATTTTGAGAGTCAAACAGTTCGACTCCCATAATCGGACCAGTTGAAAATCGGACTAGTTGAATCTGACTCCTATAATCGGGCCAGCCCACCAAGTCGGGCCACGTGTCCTAGTCCCGGACTTGAGCCACTCGACCCATTGTAGTGGTCGGCGGACCATCCCCATCCGACTAAGGGAAGTCGGGACCTAAGTAAGACTGGACCCGCCCGTTCGATTTCCAAAATAGGACCAGAGCACCAGAGCTTGAATAGAAGGTGGTTCATCTAGGCCACAGTCCTGGGTACCCTGGTCACGACTCTAATCCCCCAATCCATCCAATTCCCAGAATCGAACTAGAGCACCAAAGCTTGAATAGAAGGTGGTTCACCTAGGCCACAGTCCTGGGTACCCTGGTCACGACTCTGATCCCCCAGGGAACCCAGTTTAATCTTGGAAGCTAGAGACCAGACAAGTTGATCGAAGATTCACCCCGAATAGCTAGACACCGGGTGGACATAATTTGGAATTGGATGTGACGTTCGGAGACCAGCCAACCAACTAACCAACCTTGAAGCAGAATAGGGAATGCAGCCTTTGCACAGGCTTCTCGCTCTGCTGCTAAGTTGCTCGCTAGCGAGGTCTCCAAAGAGCAAGCCATTAAGCAACGCCTCATCACATCATTTGACCCACGGACAACGTCTACCATCACTAACCAAGAGAGCGCGAGGTTATCCCACCTGGCGGATACGGGATCACCCTTCTTGAAGCAGTGGTACACTCTTAGGTTGAAATGGGAAGTCGACGGATGCTGCATAATGACCAACGCCGAACAATGCCGAGCCATTAAAACGGCCGAGTATGATCCCACCTACGTCGTGCCTACCTCGTATAGAGTGTTAACCACTCTTCAGGGTCGGTCCGATCATATCTCAGGGCACCCCTATCTCGACCGCCTCTTAACAGAGGAAGAGCTCCACATCGCAAGTCGGGTCGACTCCGGTGATTTGCTCACAGATGTCCTCACGTACATCACACATGTAGGCATTCGACCCTGTGACCTGGACTGCATTGCACACCTGGAATATAACCCCGACTTCTATGTTTGGCTCCTACACAAATAAACATGAACGCCTTGGCCCCACAACCTCCAATCCTGGGACAGATTCTTATTTTCCAAAAGGGGGAAGGGGCAGTAAGGGGATAAACGAAGTTAAATCTAAAAAGTAAACCAAGTGTGAAAGGCTCAAAATTGAAATGCCATATAAAAGGAGGTGATAGAAGTCTGAAAGGAAAAGTTAGGGCTATGGGCAATAAAATCTGTTATGCTTTTGGTCGTCCAGCAAATTAGTTGCCAAAAAAAACTAAAAAGGGAATTGGCTAAATGTGCAGGTGGCGACCATGGCAAGCCAAGACAAAGCAGGCAAGCTCCCCTTCTCGGAGGAAGAACAAGTGAATTACGGCCTCACGGTGGAAACAAGAGCGTTCAACCAACTGAAGTTCTGCCACATATTCAATCTGGAAGACGTAGTCATCGAAGAACCGACGGTACGTCAAATTATAGAACAATGCCACCTACAGAGGTACCTGGACGCAGTGGGCCAGAGGATAAACTACACCCTGTGCGCGGAGTTATTGCGTACCTTCAACAGAAACAGGGGCACCATCATGGTGCGGGACAGGGAAGCTATCAGACAGAGCTAACCCCCGAGCTGGTAGAAAGGGCACTAGGGCTGCCAAACAAGGTGGAAAGGAAACCAAAAAGAGACGTCTATGCTATGTTGGGGATGGATAAAGTGAAGGTCCACACCAACGACGGAATTAGCCTGGCAGACATCCCCAACCAAGAGATTCAGCTGCAAGCAAAGATGATACATGCCCTGTTCTCAAGCCAGCGGTACAACAGCATTATGTCCAGAATCAATATACCTCTGCTCGAAAGCATCGCGGCGCAATCACTGGACGAGGTAAACCTCAATGGGTTCGTAAGAAAGACAATTGAGGCTTCGGGCAAAGCCCTGGCAACAAGAGGAAGAGCCGTAGCAGGAGAATCCCCTTCACCCCGATCGACCCGCAAAGCCTCATCCTCCAAGGCCTCCACCATAGGGTTTGGAGGTGCCCTTACCGCAATCATTCACAAAGTGATAGGGCAGGGACAAGTAGGAGAAGACAAACAAGGAGGTGACGAGAAAAGTGGCGAATCACCGTTGCAGTCCCAGCCTCACGCGGAAGAGCAGTCTGATGAGACGGAAACGGACACCGACGAGGAGGGAGAACCCCAGGCTACACCAAAAAGGAAGGCGAAACAACGAACTAAGGCGCTACATGGAAAAAGAGAGGAGGAGCGAAAGAAGAAAGAGAAGGAAGAGCTCGAATGGGCCCAAAGGGAGTCGGTAAGGGATAAGGAGGAAAGAAAAAAGAGGGCCGAGGAGGGGCTGAGAAGGAAGGAAGAGGAAGATTTGGAGCTGGCAACCCGTTGCTCCATCGAGGAATAGCAAAGAAGGGACTTGGAAGGAGCAGGGGGTCCGCACAAACCTGAGGCACCTGGTCCCAGTACTGGTGTGTCAGAAATTGTGTACCTGCCCCCTACAGAAGGAAAAGGAAAGGACCTAATCAGGCCAGCTTCCCCTCTCCTCATGCCACCCATGCAAGCCACCCCTATCATGGTGACACCCCCTGCCACTGCCACCCGAGGGCACACCCCAAAAGTCAACGAGAGCAACGTGGTCACCTGGCTGTAGTTTCTAGTGGAAAGGAATCTGGCAAGGGAAGCGGCCGTGGCCACCCCAGCTTCAGGAGCCAAAAGGGCAGCCACGGCCGAACTGGAGCCAAGGTCGGAATTGAAAAGACAAAAATTAGAAGAAGTTGCCACCACTACAACCATGCCCCACCCCCCACCTCCAGCAGGCCACTACAACGAGTACGTGAAGGAGCTGCTCGCACAGTTGCAAGGAGCCAGACAGGAAAGGAGGATAGCCGTGGAGGAGCTGGCAGCGGAACGAGAATCACAAGCCACCCTCCAGCTGGACAGAGTGAAGCAGATAACAAAATATCACAGGGAAATCGTTGTGCTCAGGGAGGAAGCCAGCACTAAGGAGGCAAAAGAACTAAGAGCCCTGAAGGAACGCGACGTTGCCTGGGAGGGAAGAAGGAAAATCCTGATGGAGCGTCTCAACGGGGAGAGGGAAACGAATGCCCACCTTCGGCGCAAGAATGATCAGTTATCTGCAGCCAACCTGGAAGCGCAAAGCCGGCTTGACAAAATCAGACAGGAGGCTGCAGAGCTGGATCAATTAAGGGCAGAACAAGTGCGAAGGATGCAGATGAAGTTGGACCAGCTCAATGCGCAAATCGCAGAGGAACACCAGGAGCAGTCCCGCCTGCATCGTGAGCTCGAGGCCCAGCAGAGCAACAACTCATGGCAATGACCCTCCATCAGGGGGAGAGCTTGGAAGATATGGAAACAAGGGCAAAAGAATGGTCCGATCATAACGAGCATAGGGTACGGGACTTAGCACGCCGGCTAGCCAAGGCCGAAGGAGACAGGGTGTTGGCTGAGAATCAGGAAAAAGCGGCCCAGTTCTCCATGATAGCCCAGCAGCACACCTTTCTATATATGCTGCTCCACGCCACCAGACCAGAAGGAGATGAAGCCAATGATCAGCTGCAAAGGAAGCTAACCATTGTGCGTAGAGCTCTCATAGCAGGCCTGCACGTGCCGCTGCAGCTAGGAGGCCCGCTGCAGAGCCTAGAAGAGCAGAGAAGATATCTTGCACAGGTAGGCCTGACGGCGCAGGAGATAGACGACCTCGGTTTCACATAGGAAAAAACACAAGAAGACGAGCAAGCAGAAGGGGGTGAACCGGAGCTCAATCTGGGACCTCAGGAGGAGAAATATGTCCCACCACCCCCCAACCACAACAAGTCGAAGTACAGCCCCCTGATACATCTGTCGAGCGAAGAGCGGCCCAAACCAACCGTAGGAAAGAGATGGTGGAGAAGGCAAGAAGAAAGCTGAATGCCAGACCTATCCCGAGACAGCCTGCCCCTCTCCTACTGCGTACCCAAGATTCCCCTACTGAATTCCGTGCCAAATTGATTATTTGGGAACAGCAGGAGTATAATCGCGACCCCTTCGACTTGCACTTTGAGTTTCCCACTGCCTTGAATAGGGTACTGCCCATTCAGCTAGTGGAGGATGTCATTGCCATGGGGGCAAGGCTCAAAGCCAAATGGTTAGTGAAGCGTGAGGCTCACCCAACTGCTTGGGGAGCCGAGGACCGCGAGTTTTGGCAAGATAAAGTCCTCCAGTTGCCTAGATCAGTGGAAGGCTATAATTGCTAACCCATCTGGAGGAGACGCATTTTTTACGTTAACCTGGAAGCGTGGATGGCATTTTGCAACACCCTCCCTTTAGAGAGAAACGACCCCACTTTTATGCCGTATCCTCAAAGGGTAGGAGTGGACTTCAACCCGTCCATCCACGGCAGGTTCGATTTCCCCATCATCTATAATACCAATAGCACCTTCCACAGAAACGCCCTCCTTTTCACCCTCCCCGACTAGTATAGCTCTATAGATAAATTTCTTAGCGAATTCACCTCTTGCCCCGACCCCGCATTCATCACCACTTGTAATTATCTTAGGTTAATTAGGATCCTAGTCCACCAAGAGCCCGCACCCCAAGAACGCCACCTCCCACCCCTCTATTTTGACCCCAACGCCATACAGCAACACCATGACTCGCCTCATGATGCCTGCTTCTCTTTTGCCATCTTTATGTGGTGCACTACTCGAAGACATGAACGACAACAAATTCACCCAGTGCAACCACCCCTTTCTTTCTACCACCACCCTCAAAACCCGACTCCACATCAAAGGCTACTTGTTGAGTCGAAAATTCCTTAACAAGGCCCCCTGCCCTCCACCAACCCTTACCCACTATTCAGATGACGAGGAGTAAACTCTTGTCATGCCCTTGTGCCGTGGCCTCCATGTATACACCTCCTCATGCTATTATATTGAAAAAAAAAAAAAAAAAGCACACACAATCACAGCACCGCATCTAGGGGTCCTCAAATTAGGTATGACTAGCGACCTTGGTCGGCTGGCTCCGTCCCTAATCCCGTAGCCCTTTCATACATCCCCTACAATTGTTGAGGGCACATTAAGGGCAGGACATACCTAGGGAGCGCGCCTCGCCCATGATATTCTTTTGCACTCAACTCCATGCCATTACGACCCACCGTGGTAAGCAAGGCTTGAAAGACAATGGAAAGACCATAATGACGTCTCTAGCAATTGTCAAGTGTACTCCCCGTCTTCATTGACACATTTTTCCACCAACTTAGCCCCTTGCTTCACAGACCCCTTGCTATACAAGAAACCCGACCGACAGTCTTCTAACTAAGTAATATCTAAGTATGCACAAGCACTCACATAATGCCTGCACTGAAGTATATTCACAGTTTGGGTCCTCAAGTGCAGGACAATACTCTCAGCTTGCTTAGAGTTCGACCTGTCTCCCAAACTAATTAAATATGTCTTGTGCACAATAGGGAAGACTAGCACTACCCTTAGGGAGAGACCACCTGAGAAGTTTTCAATTGCAGGTGTTGAAGACCACAACAGAAGTGACATTCGTTCTTTATCAACACCCAACTCTGACTGCTCACCCCTCACCATCCAACAAGCCCGGAAAGAATAGTCCTGTGCAGAATCCCCAACAAACCAACACGTGTGCCGACCACCAGTGCAAACCCCACTAAAACCACAGGCGTCCTTGTCACCCACGTCTTCGGTGCATGCTACCACCTGCTACCTACGACAATGAGTGCCATGGAACTGGCACTCATCTAGGAGGGGGGTAATGTTAACCCCAATATGAAGAAAGCAAAAGAAAGTGGAAAAGACGCAGGGCAAAGGCGGAAAAAAGGTAGCCCGACTGAAGAAAGAAAAGGAGAAAATGCCAAAAGCGCAAGGGCAACCTTAAAAGTCCAAGGCAAATACAAAAGGGGAAAGGCGCATTTTTAAATAAAAAGGCGCACCCTAAAATCTTGTAAAAGAGCGCCAGGCTCTCACCCGCCGTGCAATTTGTAAATGTAGATGGGCGGTGAAAAGGAAGCTAGGAAGATAGAAGGACAATGGAAAAAAGGGCCTAGACTATGGCCGGCCATGTAAAAAGGGAAAAAGGGGATGACCGTCCAAAAGGGATTTAGGGTTTTGTATATAAAGTTGAAAAGTGAATGAGAAGCTCATTCTTTGGTGTATGGCAAAAGGAGTCTTCTTCTTCCTCTCTTCTTCTCTCTTTCTTGCTTGTGTGTGCTTTTGACAGAGGGAGTGTGAGAGTGTGAGGGAGTGAGTGTGTGTGAGAGTGAGGGATCAAGAGGGTGAAGCTCTTCACCATCTCCTCTCCTCTTCTTCTCTTCTCTTCTTTTCTCTCCTCTTGCGCGCGCGGCTATGGAGGATGGAGCTTGGAGATGGAGGAGGCTTGAGGATGCTTGAGCTAGCATCTAGGATCGTGGAGCTACTGGAGTGCAAGAGGGAAGAGGGTACTCGATCGAGCATCAAGGTAAGCTCACTACACTCATAGGATCGACGACGCATCGGCTAGGTAAGAGATAGCCATTAGAGCTCGCTTGGAACGCTTGAAACAATAAGCGGTTCGTGGGTCTTGGCGATTGAGCGAAAGCTTCCACAATGTTCGAAACTGTGCATAATCCTTTTCTAGACCATTCAAGGTCATAGAAACTAAATCATCATCTTCCACTGGTGACCCAATGGAAGCAAGTGCATCTGCAATCTTTATCACCTTCATGTGGTAGTCATTGATGCTCATACTTTCTCTTTGCACATTCTGCAACTCTTGCTTGAGCTGCATTTTCTTGGCTTGCGTATTTGTGCTATACATTTTTGACAAAGTATCCCATGCCTCCTTTGGTGTACTTGCATCTTGAATATGCACAATCATAGAGTCTGAAATGCTGATAGACAGCCAGTACATAACTTTCCTGGCTCTCTCATGCCATGCTTTAAATGCCTACATTTGCTGTTGATTGAGAACATCAGGAAGAACTAGTTCTTCTTCATTTCCTGCAACAAATTCCCAATATCATTTTCCCATAAGGAAATTCGTCATTCTAAACTTCCATGCTTGGAAGTTGTTCTTATCAAGCTTTTTAGTGACAATCTGTGAAAGAGAATTAGACGCCATTACAGAACACTGCAAAAAATTATGTCACTGTAAAGAACACAGCTTCAGCCTCACAAGGGCAAATCTGCAAAACTGACAAAAGTGGTATTTGACCACACAGTCACTTCCTAGTGACGATTTTGCATCAACAGGCAACAAGGATGATTCTGTAACTTCCAATGTCTCTATGCACAGGCATACGATGCAATTTCTACAGTAACTTTTCACCAACCTGTAGAACAGTGGTCGCACAGCATAAAATAGGGCATTTTCCTAAGTGCGTGTAGAAAACTTCCACCTCTAAAACAGGCCCCGAAATGGCCTCAAAAAGAAAAAACAAAGCAACCTAGGGCTAAAGCCTAGTCCCGCAGCATATATTGCCTTCTTGCTACACCGCAAAGGGCGTCTCAATCTGAGACAATGCACTCTTGCACTTTCCGACTGTGCTACCTGTAGAGACTTGCTCCCAAAACAGAAAAATGAAAGCAACACTAGTCCTCTTACTAGAACACCGCAAACTTGGTTTGATTTCTTGAGCTCCTTACCACGAACAAGGCTTTGATACCATGTCAAGATTGTGGGAGAGAAGGAAGGAGTCTCACTTGTAGCTTTCTTGCTTGCACAATGGGGGAATACACACAAAGGTGGAGGCTGAAAACAGTTTTCCTCTTCTTAGTTGTTTAATCCAAAAGAAGTCTAGTACAAAGAAATAGAAGAACCCTATATATGGGTCTCAAACCAAACTCAACTAACTAAGGTGGCATACTAACTGAGCCACAAACTAGAGTAGATAAGGATAGCTGTCATCTAGCTATTATTCATGGGCGATGTACCAACCGCATCTGCAGCTAACAAGTTGGTGACATAAATGCACAACGGTCACCCTGGCATATCACGAGTGGAGCTCGATATCTCAACACCCTTGACTATGCATGTTTTGATTGATGTGAGCATTGTCTTTATGGCAAACAGACTAGGAATACGCATAAGAACTCTGATAGAACATGCATGAGTGAGCCCCTAACATTGGTACATTCGAATGTCTATGGTCCCATGCCTTGTAAGTCTATGGATGGTGCAAAGTATTTTGTGACGTTCACTGACGATTTTTCGCGGAAAGTCTGGGCTTACCCTATTAAGCTTAAGTCAGATGTCTTGGTTGTATTTCAAAGATAGCTTGCATTGGTTAAGAACTAGATTGGGCATAGGATGAAATGCCTTAGGAATGACAATTGGGGAGAATATGTGTCACGTGCCTTTGAGAAGCTATGTGATGAGAGGGGTATTAAGTGTCAGTTGATCGTCCCCTATACCCCACCCAAGAATGGTTTAGCCAAGTGGATGAATAGAACCATCTAGGAGCATGTACGCAATATAATTAGTCATGCAGGCCTACCACAGAGCTTTTGGGCTGAGGCAGTCAGTACAGCTATGCATGTCATCAATAGATCACCTTCCAGTGGTTTGGATTTCCAAGTTGCAGAGGAGGTATGGAATGGGAAACCTCCGTCTTATGCACATCTACGTGTCTTTAGATGTGAGGCACTTTGCCATGTGCCCAAGGACAAGTGGACTAAGTTGGATCCTAAGAGTGTCAAATGCATTTTCCTCGGCTATGGAGATACAGGGAGATGCAGGTGAGATGGGTTACCACCTCTAGGATCCGCAGGTGCGAAAAGTCATCCGCAACCATGATATACTCTTTCATGAAGATAAGATGCATATGCAGCTTGAGAAGGTGGTAGAGATATGCAAGGTTATATTCCAAGAGAAGCCACGTACTCCTGCACAGCCAGTTGAACAGCCTTCATTAGCATTTGGTACACATGGCCATGTGTTGGATAGGCAGAAGAGCTTGGGCGGTCTATTAGAGATAGATATCCACCGGATAGATTTGAGCCCTCGATGCATTATGTATTAATTACAGATTCAGGAGAGCCTCTCACCTATGATGAGGCTATGCGTAGGGGTGACAATCACTCCTTAGAGAGGGCTATGCAGTGTGAGATAGACTCCTTGCATAAGAATATGACTTGGGATTTGGTTGCCTTTCCTTAAGGCAAGAAGGATTTGCCATGCAAATGGGTGTACAAGCTGAAAAGTACCGCTGGGCACCCAAGTCAACTTATAAGACAAGACTTGTTGCTAAGGGTTTTAAACAAGAGCATGGAGTTGACTTTGATGAAGTATTTTCTCATGTGGTCAAGATGACCACGCTATGCTTGGTTTTAGCCTTAGTGTCATGCAGCTTGACTTGGACATGTATCAAATGGATGTCAAGATTGCATTCTTGCATGGGGATTTGCATGATGAGATTTACATGGAGCAGTCTACGGGCTTTGTAGAACTTGGCAGGGAGCACCTAGTGTGCAAGTTGAAGAAAAGTCTTTATGGCTTGAAGGATGTACCTAGGGAGTGGTATCATAAGTTTGATGCCTTTATGCAGTCACAGGACTACAACAGGAGTGCTATGGATCCGTGTCTTTACACAAAGAAATCCCATAATGGCTCATTGCTTATTTTGGTACTTTATGTGGATGATATGCTGATAGCAGGGAAAGCTCATGATGAGCTGGATGCTCTTAAATCTCAGCTGAAGAAGAACTTTGAGATGAAGGATTTAGGACAAGCCTCTCACATTCTTGGTATGTGCATTAAGCGCAACAGCCATCACGGACTACTCTACCTCTCACAGAGGGAGTACATTCATAAAGTCCTTGAGTGTTTTTGCATGCAAGACATGAAGCCTATTAGCTGTCCATTACCTTCTTATGTGAAGGTCTCACAAGCTGATTGTCCGCAGATAGATGAGTAGAGGGCCGAGATGGCCAAGCTCCCTTATGCATCAGCCATGGATAGTTTGATGAATGCCATAATAGCCACTCATCCAGATATTGCCTTTGCAGTTGGTGTTGTGGCACGCTATATGGCTACACCTGGCAAGAAACATTGGGATGCTGTGAAGGGTATCATGAGATATCTAAAGGGCACAACAGATATGTGTATTTGCTATGATAGCCAGGCTACAAGAGTTGTGGGCTATACAGACTCCAATTATGTGAGACATGCAGATGGTAGGAAGTCCACTTTTGGCTATGTATTCACCTATGCTGGAGGTGATGTCTCTTGGATGTCCAGGGTTCAGAAGTGTACAGCTCTCTCTACCACTGAGACCAAGTATGTTGCAGGCCATTGAGGCTTGCAAGGAGGCCATATGGTTGGGATGTTTGGTTCATGACCTTGGGATTGATACTATACCTACATTGCATTCGGATGCTGCATTCGGATTCTATGAGTGCTATTCAACTATCCAAGAATCTGGTCTTCCATGCAAAGACGAAACACATTGAGATGAGATATCACTTCATACGATGGGTCATGGAGGACAAGTCTGTTAACCTTGTCAAGATCTCCACTAACAAAAATCATGCAAATCTGCTCATGAAAAGCCTCACTACTGAGCCCTTTGCCTTCCTCGGGAGATTGATGGGCGTTGGATGAGATGACGTTTTTCCTCATCCTATTATACATGTGTACATTGTACTATCCTTTCTTTTTTATTTTCACTCCTCATTGGGACAGATTCGCCTTTAAGTGGGAGGTTGTTGGGGGTAAAGGCACCTCCGCCTAGTCGCTCATGTATTACTACACTAGCAGTACCTACCACTCACACTCTAGGTGGCGGGCGCCCATCACTATCACTTTATTCTTTATTCTTTTAGTAACAGTTTGAATAAAGGAAGGCCCGATCACACATTGTGACTGTTGGAGTTCCCATTTGGTCTCTCTCTCTTTCTTGCTCTTGCTCTCCCACCATAGCACTTTCAAGTAAGCTTCGATCCTTCTCTCATTTTGTTGGGGATAAGGGCGCCTCCACCTAGCCGCCCGTGTATTACTACACTGGCAGTACCCGCCACTGCACACTATAGGTGGCAGGTGCCCGTCACCGTCACTTTATTCTTTATTCTTTTAGTGACAGTTTGAATAAAGAAAGGCTCGGTCACACATTGTGACTGTTGGAGTTTCCATTTGGTCTCTCTCTCTTTCTTGCTCTTGCTCTCACGCCCTAGCTTTTTCAAGCAAGCTTTGATCCTTCTCTCCTTTCAAGTAGCCACTCAAGATTTGATTTGGAGATTTCTAGATACAAAGGATGGAGTCATAAGGATTTATTGATGGGTCTTCAAATTAATTGGTCTATTATTCCAAGAGCATAGGATGCTCCTATTCAAGCCTTTCATAACTATATGTAGTGTTTGGATATACCATCAATCCACTAATCCTTTGGTGCAACTGACTACTCATTTTGCCTCATACTTGGCATTCATGTATTGCCATTCACATAGTGATCCCAAGTCAATACCAAAGTTATGTCTTAATGTGAATGTGAATATTGATTACCAACAATTAGAAATTTTTTATTTTCATGCACATTGTTTTTTTAGTAGATATACTGTATTTCTAGAGAGACTGTGATGTTTGCAATTCTTTTAGAATCTTTCACCAAGACATATGTCGATGAATATCGTTCCTTAGAAAGATTTAGGGATCTTCAAGCTTTTAAGTGAGATCATCTACATTGATTCATAATGGTTATAATCCTGATGAGCTATAATGATATATCCTATTTTTGGAGGTACCATTTGAATGTTTGGTATTATATGTTTCGTGTTTGTGTTGGTGTTGTATATGAGTTGTGTTTTTGCTAGAGTATATGAAGGGGTCATGGTTTGGGGTTGAAGATGATCAAGATTGCTAGACTATTGATTATGGATGCTTTTGGAGTTTTGAAGGATTGTAGTCAAAAGAGAAAATCTCTTATATACTTTAAGAGCTAAATGTTTTCTAGCATTTTTATGTTTTTAAGATTTGGTTAATGGTCAAAGGTGTTTTCCTTTCATCAAATATATTGTATGCAAGTTATTAGATGGGGTCATGGGTTGTGCTATTATGGTTATATTCGAAAATTTGATTGAAGTCTATTTGAAGAAAATATGATTAGCTTTTTGGATATTGCATTCTTCTTTTTCCAAGGTCGTGAGAACACTCCCTAGTTTAAGTGTGGGGATATGTTGAGAGTGGAATATATATTGTTTCTAGCTATTTTTTCTTTGTTTTTGGATGATTTTTTGTTATTTTAATTCATGATTGGTTGGTTTTTTATGAGTTTACATGATTCTTGGAGATTTTAGATATTGATTGAATGATTTGACTAGCAAATGATTGTTTCTATTAGGTTTTTGATGAGTTGAGATTATGTGATGGTGTTTTGATTGTTTTTATTGTGTCTATATTGTGCCTATTTGGTTCTATTTTTGGTCTTGGTGAATGGTTGAAGATGTGAATGAATAGGCTTGAGTATGATTGAAGGTGTGTTGAAAGGTTTTTGATGAGTTAGAATGATTATGGTTGAAGGTGACTGAATTTGATGAGTTCTTTTGACCTTTTGCAATGTTCTATTATCTTATGTATGTCTCTAGAAGCCTTTGTATGTTCTATATGTGACTCGGTGAATGTGGTTTTAGCTTGAGGATGTGTTCTTGTCATTTAAAATGAATAATACAAGCTCAAAATAGCTTGATTGAAGTGAAAGAAGTAGTTGATGAAGATTGGAGTAAGGATTGAAGTGATAAAGATAGTGATGAGCTATGAAGAGTCATTATAGTGTCTCTAGTGCCTCTTCTAAGACAAGCCTTTTGGAGAGAAAATCCACAACCAAGAGAGAATTTTAGTGATTCAGTACATGCTATTGCAAGTGGCTGTGATGTATGAGTGATCGAGAGAGGAAGACAACAATTTTACAAGTTAAAACTATGTATTTTTGCAAGAGAAACTGTGAGAGATTGAGAGAGAAGAACTATGAATCATAATGAATGAAATCTATGCAATTAATTCCACTCAATATTGAGTAGATCTTTGTGTTCTCTTGGTTGTTGGTTCATAATAATGGATACATTGTAAAGATTTGAAGAAGACAAATCTGTGGTGGGAGGAAATGTTTATGATATTGTGTAGAGATGTTCTTGGTGTTTGTGTTCTTTCTTTTGTTTGAAAATATAAAGAGATGAATACTTTTCTTGTTGATGCTATAAGATAGAATTTTTTTTAGTATTTTCCTCGTTTCTTTGGTGTTCTCTAGAGAGCTCTAGTCACAAGTGTGGTGAGATAAAACACATTTGAAAGAGATGTCCTGATCATCAAAGCTTCCACAGTAATGAGCTAGGGCATATCCAAGCCAATTGCCCTAGGGCCACTCAAGAAGATGAGGAGTTACCAAGAAAATGGAGTTGCTTAATTAAGGCAAGTGGTATAGCTCTCAAAAACCAGATGAAGAGATAGACTCTCTACAACATTTCAAAATGTATCATTCATTTTGATACTATAAAATAAGCCCTACTCATGTAGTAGTCCTTGAGCTAGATTTTTGTAATCAACTTGGATTATTTTGATTTTCATAATATATATAATTAGAATACATAGTGGAAATATACTGGGTCCTAATCCACTTAACCATAACCTCTTTGAAGAAGAGGACATCTCAATTTCTTGAAGGATGAGAGGATGTAACCCTAACTTCTCTTGAAATGAGGACATCTTGATTTCTCTAAGAGTGAGAGGATGTAATGTATTCAACTTGGCATCCTAGACATTTTAAAAAATAGTGATAAAATAAATCGAGGATGTTACATATCTTATTGTATATGAGAAAGTTTCAAGACTACAATACTTGGGTATCATGGTGGACAATACGTCAATCTCTCTTCCTACTCCAAAGGCACCATCTCTTCATCTCTTACTCGGTCCAAAGAATTCCCTAGACAATGGTCAATAAGTAGACTATCATTGTGCATGAGTTTGGATGGAGAATAAGCATAGCTAGATTAGCACATTTTTTAACACATTTTTTTATGATGAACATTCTCAATCATAGTGATCTACAATAGCTAATCTCTCTTCTACACTTAAGCAAGCTATAATCATCAAGTCTCACTGATACTTCAACAATATTGCTTCACATTTGGCCTTATTTTTTCATCTTCTTTCCCAAAAACCCTAAGTGATAGTAGGGCACTCATAGCCACTTTCTTGAAGCTTAGATTTTTTGAAGCTTTATTGTATTTTGGCTTGAATGTTCTTCTACGATGCTTCTACTAGGAAATTGAAGCAAGATTGTAACCATTAAATCTCATTGACCATCAAGAATACATTATGGATAAATATTTGGGGATTCTCCATCTCAAGCTCTACTTTTTCATTAGTAAGTAATCCATATTGCTCAAGGATCTTCAATATTGAAGTTCTATTAGACTTTAAGTATCAGGATCAATTTATTGTGTAACAGTGGAGCTATTGGAGCATTTGGGGAGCTATCTTGCACATAAAGGGCTCTTTAGACAAGCTAACAACTCAAATCTCACAACTTATTGCAGTACAAATGGCTAATAAAGAAAGTAGGAACAAAAATGAAGCAAGACAGTCATTTCAACCCACAAATTTGAATTCTCAACCAAATATATTTTGACTCAAAGGGATTCCTAATAGTAATTATGAAATTGGTGAACCATCCCATAAAAGTGAGGTTCCCATTAGAAGTATCCATGTAACAACTCCTCAAGGAATAAGGGTACAACTAGTTGTAGGAAGATTTTAAACTGCTTATCAAAGGAGTTCCACTAATAATTTAGTCCCCAATGGAAGTTACTTGGACCAAAATCCACAAACTTCTAATGGAAAGAAAGCATTTATTAAAAGAAGAGCTCCGTGAGATAAGATTATATTGACCAAATATAGTGGACACTCATCTTCCCCATCTAATTTAGAGGAATGGGCATCCAAGCTTGAACCCAATTTTGATATTTATTCAAGGGCAAATGATCAAAAGATTCATTTTCCTACTCTTCACCTATAAGGTTTCACACATATGTGGTGGAGGTATGTAAAGAGAGAAAAGCAATAGATTCATGGCTGGGAAGACTTTAAGGCACAAATGGCTTAGCTATTTTTGCCTCTAGTTGAAAAGGGAAAGCTAGCTAGAAGATGGTGCCAATTGGACCAAAGAAACATGACCATAAGAGGGTATATTAATCAGTTCTTGAGCCTCACAATGGATGTGGAAAGTATGAGTGATGATGCCAAGTTGCATAAATATATCTATGGTTTGAAGTCTAGCTTCTTAGTAGATGTTATGCCCAAAAACTAGCCACACTCTTCTAGGCAATAGAATTAGTTGAGCGATATGCTTGAAAATATAGAAAGGAAGTTAATATTCAGCCATCATTTGGACAACCCAAAGTTGCAAATAAACAAGGTCACTTTGGGGGAAACTTTGGTGGGTCTAGCATGTCATTTGGCAGCCCTAAAGTCCCTACATATCCACCTTTCAATGCAACAATATAGCAAGGTAACATCAAGGAAACTTATCCCCAAAATTGAGAGCAAGCAAGGAGATAATAGGCTACATAGCCATTCAACTAATTGTGGACAGAAATTCATTCCTATGGACCTCTTCAAAGAGAGGAAATAAAATGACCCATTGGCTCTCCCAGCACCCAATGATGCTAAACCAGCCATTCCTAGGATGGAGACAAACCCCACAGGAATACCCAAACCACCAGGACCCTACATAACCCATCCACCGAGCAACGCTCCAGTCCACTATATGGAGGAACTGAATGACGAAGAACCTTATGTAAATCCCTACGTCTCGTATAACAAAGAGGGTAATCTGATCCTTATGGATTACAGACCAATATTGGTGATGGCGTTAGGTAGAGGTAGACGTGGAGGCATAGGAGGGCAAACCCAAGAGCCCACTTGTAGTCACCCACCAGGGCATATCTCCTCACGCTGCCTTGAGAGGGAGCAAGCCAACCATGACAAGGAAAATCTTAGATGCGTGGAGTGTTGAATCACTCATCTCTTTGCCAATTTCCCTAAACAAAAACCATCCTCTAGTTTGGTAATCATGCCATTAGTCCCATTGGGTGTTTGGTGTCAAGACACTCGACGAGGAGGCTATGCCCATCCTATTGCATGTTATGATGACCCGCGCACAAACAAAGCAAGCCAGCATATCATTGCCAGGGCCTAACAACTTAGATACAACCTCAATTGGAGAAAAGAGTCGTAGGTGAAGAAAAAATAAATCTGAAGCAAAGGTCACGCTAAAAACAGAGAGTGCCACAACATTGCCTGCTGGAAAAAAGATAACAGACGCAGAGGCAGAAACGTTGGCTCCAAGAACGGCTGAGAGAAGGGAAGTGCAAAGGTAGGGGAGTAACCCAACCCAAAGCGCCAACTCGAAGCCATCGAGAAAGTGAAGGAGTGGATGAAAGAGGCCCAAGAACACCTAAAAGATGTTGAGCCCATATTGGGAGATGAGATCAATGATCTCTCAAGCATAAGTACACCAGTCTCACCACCATGACCAAAATCAAGAGACAAAGCTCAAACTCTATAGGCTAGTGAATTGGTCAAGGCCATTGGCCTAGAAATGCAGGATTTGGAGAAAAGAAAGCAGCTAGCAACCACACTAGTGACCACCCATGTGACGCCAAGCCTAGGAAACCTACTTAGGTAACACTTGACGATGTGGCAAGAGCTTAAACAATGGGTTGAAGGTTCGATGGAGCAAGTTGCCACTAACTTGCACGAACATGATGCAAAGGCATAAATACCAAGTGTGACGCTGCATTCAATGCCCAAATCCTTGCACATCAATGCTTTCTAGGAAGGCACAGAAATGCATGTCATATTACTGGTCTTAGCTCTTGGAGATACCACAAGAAAAGGAATTGTAGACATAGGGGTAGGAGTTAGTGTGCTTAGCCATGCAGTACTAAAGACTAGGGACAACATGCTATCCATGACATGCCTACTGAGGTAAAATTGTCATAACTTTTGATAGGCTACTCCAAATGGGGCGTGCTGCATATCAAAATAGAGCTTACAATGTGTACTTTCAGTCGATGTAGGAAGAACATTGCTGAGATTTGGGCAAGTACAAAACTATTATAAAACAGTGTGTAGTAAGAACTGGCCCTTGAAGATTGCAAGAGTTCAATTCTCCGTTGACTTTATAGTCATGAAGGGGGTGGACTATGACATCCTGCTAGGCCCCGGCCTTGGATGCGCAATGCACGAGTCATCATAGAGGACTAGGGTAATGGTCTAATCTTCTTCGGCAATAGAACAAAAGCAGTGAGGGTAGAGATGGACACTTGGAAGACAACACCAGTCGACCTAGATGCCATCTCAGTCATGCTGAAAGGTGACACCTACATTATAAAATCTTACAGGCTGTTGACTAAGTATATCCCTTGTCCAGAAGATGAGTGAGATTAGATGCACATGCTAGCCACTATCGACTTGCCATTCACAAACGGTGAGGAGTACGAGCAGGCTGCTAATGCAATCAGTAGGCCCAAAGACAAACCTTCAATGCTAGTCTGCATGATGGCTAAGAGCTCAAACGAATGCAAACCCTGTCAAATTCCACATTCCCAGCAATAAGCGAGAACTCCTTGAGATCCTAGAGCACCTGACAAACAAGCTAGCAAGCAACCCAACCGCTAACCTTAAACCTCTCCAAGATCTCTTGGACGAACCTAAGTGGCAATGGACCAAAGTGCACAACTTAAACTTGATGTACAATTGGGCCTTAGTCATCAACGAAAAGGAGGAGCCATATCAAGACTTAGAGGTAACGAGTAGTCGGATGAAGATAGCACTAACGATGAACACGAGGACTAGTGTTCCTTTAGTGATCGAAGTAAAGAAGAGATGGATACAATAGAATACAACACTGAGTGATGGGTGATAGAACAAATACGAGCGGACTACAAACCAAGCAAGAGGAATGTTTTTAGGATTAAGAAAAGAGTCATGCGCATGGATTGCAACCGCACATGGTTGGAACACATAAGAGCGATGGATCATGAGCAAGCAGGCATAGTCCAACCAAGTGTCGCACCATTATTCAAGACGGATTCACCCTTTGAGCTGAGACCTCTAGGAGAGACTCCCTCTTCTAACAAATGAGGGAGAGTTTGATTTCGAGTCAGAAATAAGCTCAAATAGTGATCCTGAAATGCCTCAACCTCCTAAGGCTAGATGCACCAAAGGGGACCTATCCATTCACCTAAGGCACCGAAGGCTAAAGGAGGAAAGGAGGAGGTAGCCCAAGAAGCCACATTGCTAATGAGCGAAGAAAGCTGCAAGACCTACCAAAGTGATTTACGAAGTTCAAAAAAGGTGATAGGGTAGTGATCTTGCTAGGAGCAAAATGCCAAGGACAAGCCAACGAACCAATAGAAGGACCTGCCAAGGTTAAGGAGGTCAATTTAACCAAGGAAGGGGAGATACCCTGACCTATATTTATAGCCGATGACTTGACTGAAGAAGAGGAAGCATGTCTCATTACTCTCTTACGAGAGTATATAGACATATTTTCTTGGTCCCTCAATGAATGAAAAGGGGTAGATCCGAGTGTAGTGACTCACAACATATCCATGATACCCGATGCAACACGCCGGTCATGCAGAAACCATATCTAATGAATCCCAATCATGCCCATGCACTAAAAGAGGAAATCGATAAGCTGTTGAGAGCAAGATTCATTTACAAGATTGAGCACATGGATTGGGTCTCACCCATAGTGACTGTGTTGAAAAAGAATGAAAAGATCATACTATGCGTCAACTACAAGAAGGTAAATGCTACTACGAAGAGAGACAATTATCCATTGCCATACACTGAGCACACGCTCGAAAGAGTGGCTAGTAAAAAGGCCTACAGCTTCCTGGACGGCTTCTTGGGATACAATCAGGTGCAAGTGCATCATGACAATAGGCATAAGACCGCATTGGCCATTGAGTGGGGTGTCTTTGCCTAGATAGTCATGCCCTTTGGGTTGACTAATGCACCAGCTACCTTCCAGAGACTCATGTGTACCATCTTCAAAGGCATGCTTAGGAAGGAAATAGAGGCTTTCGTAGACGATTTGTGTATTCACTCTACATGGAAGGAACACTTAGATAAGCTTCGAGTGGTCTTTGAACGATGTCGGTTATATCGCCTCTCGTTGAACCCCTTGAAGTGCTAGTTCTGGGTAAAGCACTAATACATCCTAGGACACATGGTGTCGAAGAACGATATTGTCACGGACTTCTCAAAAATCAGGATTATTGTCAATCTTCCACCACCATCCAATTACAAGGGAGTTCAATGCTTCCTAGGCCACATGGGATACTATCCGCGCTTTGTGTTGAACTATGCATTGATTGCTAGACCTCTGTACAAGTTGTTGATTATATTCGAGTGGACTAAGGAATGCCGACATGCATATGAGAAATTGAAAAAGACTTTAATCACTAAACCAATTCTACGAGCCCCAGATTGAACAATCGCCTTCCATGTTCACATCAATGCTTCGAAATTTATTGTGTGAGTTGTGTTGTGCCAACCTAGTGAACACAACCTGGACTATCAAGTGAGATTTGCTAGCAGACAACTCACGAATACAAAAATGAATTAATCAACAACGGAGAGAGAGGGCTTAGCCATGGTATTTGCCATAAAGAAATTTCGGCATTATCTTTTGTCCACGCCTTTTACCTTCTTTGTTGACCATCAGGCATTGTTTTATCTTGTTAATAAACATTGTGCTATGGGACGCATTGCTCGATGGTTACTTCTACTTTTAGAATTTAACTTCTCCGTGGTGGTATGCAAAGGAAAGTGGCATTACATAGGTGACCATATGTCTCGCATACCCTCAAGAGAAGCCGTTGGATAGGGCATCCCGGACAAATTGCTAGATGCGCATTTGTATCACCTGTCTAGCGTAAGAGATTTATTTAGAGCTGATCGGATGCCATGATCGACCTATCAAGAAGGCCCGACTTAGGTGACTCATCCTTAAAATCCAGCCCCATCAGTTGATAGTAGGCCAACTTTATAGACTGGGGCAAGATGGGTTGTTGCGTAGATGTGTGTGCGAGCATGAAATGCATGACGTACTAGCAGAGACACATGGTAGGATTGCAGGAGGACACTTCAGTAGAGATACGACAACCCGCAAGGTGCTGCAATCTCAACTGTGGTGGCCTACTCTCTTCCGCGACATAGCACGATTCATAAAACACTGCAACAAGCGGCAAACTGACCAAGGTCCCGATTCGCAAGGATCAAATGGAGCTAACCCCTATCATTGTGCAAGACAGCCTTTCGAGAAGCGGAGAATTGACTTCATTGGGCCAATTAGTCCTACGACACAGTATTTGTTGCAAGACAAATTTGTTGCCACAAATTATATCACAAAGTGGGATGAAGCATGAGCAACTCAGAAGAATGATGCTAGGACTACTACCAAGTTCTTATGGGAGAAGGTGATCTCACGATTCGGCTGCCCCATCAAGCTGGTTAGTGACCAAGGCACGCACTTCATTAATGAAGTGATTGCTCACCTCCTGTCTACCTTTCTTATCATCCATTGAAAGTCTTCGCCTTACTATCCTCAGGCGAATGGCCAAGCTAAGTCTACTAATAAAATCTTAGTGAATGTCCTAACCAAAGTAGTCTTGGCTTCGCGCATCGACTGGGATAAAAATTTGATGGCAGCTTTGTGGGCTTACCGCACAACCTATAAATGGTTGTAGGACAGACTCCCTTTAAGTTGACCTATGGGACTGAAGCAATTCTACCCATAGAGTTCTTTGTTCCTAGCCTAAGAATCGCTCTTCAAGAGAGATGGGAGGGAGAGGAGACATGGATAGAGGTCCTAATTGAGCTCGAACGCCTATCGAAAACTCAACTTCTAGCCACCCATGCACTAATATGTGAGAAGGCAAGACGCAAAAGCTGGTTTGACAAGCATGTCAACCAGTGAGATTTCAAACAGGGAGACTTAGTACTCTTGTACTCAGTCAAGGGTCATAAACAGAATATGAAATTTAAAGGGCTAGACCCTTTTAGAGTCCGCGCCATCAGTAGAACTGGTAATGTGAAACTCGAAACCCTAGAGGGTGAGGGCATAGGTTTCTTCAATGGCAAACGCATCAAGAAGTACTACCCTCCCACACACCCATTACATGAACCTCCAATGCTAGAATCCCTTGTTAACGTACAAGTGGCCACAATTACAGAGATTGAAGATGAGGATAAGGAAATAGTAGAACTAGCTTACCTAAGCATAACAATTGTTGCCAAGCACATGACCACCCTCAATGCACTAATCGATGAAGGAGCTAACTTTAATGTCCTAACTCATGAGCATTGGACCCGAATTGGCAAACCATAGTTACAGCCCACTAATGCCAAACTTAGCCCCTTTGGAGGTCGGTCATATGCACTTTTGGGAAAGCGCAAAGCAGCAATCTCTATCGAGTTGGAGAGCATACCAATGATCTTCTATGTGTTGCCAAACACTAAAGATGCCAGTATGGAATTGTTGTTAGGACACACATTTAAAAAGCAAGCTCATTGCAATGTTGACTATGAGTTCCAATGTATTCACGTCATCATAGGCAATCTATGTATAGTCACTGCTTTCAGCAAGGGCTGCGCAACTCCTTCAAGGTCCGCAAAGCCACCGGTACAGAAACCCACCATCAAGTCTAAGGGGGGGGGGGGGGGGGGGGTCATGACCCGCTATCACAACCTGCCAAACCTCAAGATGGGCAAATCACTAGAGCCAAAGTTGAGGCCTACGAACCAAAGCTTCAATGGATACCTAAACATCAAGGTCCGCCACCTAGGAGCAAACTCCCACGAACCCACAAGGCTAAGAACCTACACTTGAAACCTAGGAGGCCGAGACGAAACTACCGACATCGACAAATGGTCAAGCTGTGATGAACCTCCAAGACCTTATTGGAAGCTCAAGGCTATTACGAGGGTAATACATGGATATGGGTACCTAAAGCCAAGATGGCCAATGGTACTACTCAAACATCGCCCTCAAGCTTGACCACCCAAAGCATCAAGGCAAATCAAGGGCGCATGCCACAAGAGACCCAGGCTATGAAACCCATAGAACCTCAAAATCCTAGGCCAACAGAGCCTAAATAGAGCTATCGATAAAAACTATAGGCCGATACTCACAAGCTACCTCAACCTAATCCCACTTGTGCCCTTAAGACCTCAGAAGCATCTAGTAGTGCAATACCCGCAACTCAATCCAAGCCCATTGAACAAGAGGCCAAGCCACAACCTTAGGAGCAAACCAAGCTGCAACAATCACCTACTGAACTATCTAGTTCGGCCAAACCCCAACCACCAATTGGCCTTAGATGCTCTTATGAGCAGAGATCAATTCCAACCTTGGCCACAGACTTAGCAGAGAATACAGGGGATGACTTGATTGCTTGCCTTAGATGCTTGGATGTTACCTTTATGACACTTGCTAAAAGCTACGATAGGCTGGATTTAAGTCTTTTGGACGAGCCTATAGTGACGGAAGTGCGTACACTCCCTTGTTCTTGGGAGGAATCAGAATTTGTATTCATTAAGGCTTTCAAAGCAACTGAGGAGCTAATTGCCACCGAGATCTCCAAAGAACACGCACGAAATCGACGGTACGGATATTTCGAGATGCAAGATGATTCCTCCTCCTCCCTTCTTTTCTCATTACGTCCTATCACAAGAGCACTATCCTTGCCACAAACCAAGAGGTCAATGAGTTAAAATAACACACTAACACCGACTCCTCTTTCTTGAAGAAATGGTATGCTTTCCGACTTCAATGGGAGCTAAAGGGCTACCAAGTCACGACTAACACCCCTAAGCAATGTTCTGCCATCAAAACCTCAGAGTATGGCCCCACTTATGTAGCTCCAACCTCCTATAGGGTGTTGACCATCATTTATAACTGACCCCTAGATGAAAACCTCCTGGCCCACCTATATTTAGATGACTGAGGAGGAGTTGCACATTGCCAGTTGAGTAAACTCTGGCGACTTCCTCACAGATGTTCTCACCTACATCACTCAAGTAGGCATTCGTCCTTTTGACATGGACCACTATGCTTATCTAGAATACAATCCGAACTTCTATGCTTGGTTCATACGGAAGTAAAGCAGTAAGAACACGTACGGAATACCCTTGACCTCTCAACCTCTAATCCTAGGAAGGATTCTTCTCATTCCCAAGGGGGGAGGGGGTAAGGTGAAGTAAGGTGAAATCAACAAGTGAAATCAAGATGTGAAATCAAACATGTAAGGGGAATGAAACATGCAAGGAAAAATTTAAAGTCTCAATCAATGTCCAAAATCGTGAAAATTAACTTGTGATTAAGGAAAAGTGTCATACAATTTTGGAAATGAATAGAACTGCTCGAATAAAAATTCTCTTTTTGTGCTTAAGCATGTTCTTCTTTCCATAAAAGCATGATCAAATCCTATTTATCTTCCAACAAGAAAGTGTTTTAAGAACGCTAATGGTGAACCATGGTTTCATGACAGGACCTGAAGATGGCAGCACAACAGGATTGTGCCCACCGTCTTCTATTCACGGATGAGGAAAGAGTGAAGTATGGCCTTTTCCTCAAAAATCGCACCTATAACTCGCTCGAGTTTCGAAGCATCCATAATATTGTAGTGGTGGTGGCTAAGGAGGAGGCTGCCAAAAGGGTCGTGGAGCAATGCAACCTAGCCAAGTACCTTGAGAAATTTGGATAGAAGCCCGACCACACCAAATGTGTGCCAACAGCCGCGGTAAGATGGGGGGAGGAAAAACCAATATAAACTGACCTAAATAAGGTTTTTTAGAACCTACAACCCTAACATGGAATGTGGGACGGTGATTGTGGAAGGGGAAAAGGGGCTAGGCAAGTGCAGATTCAGCTCAGTAAGGCCTTGGCGGAGAAGGTGTTGGGTCTAGAATCCAAGGTGGAAAGGAGACAGAAGCGGGATGTTTATACCATGTTGAACATGAAGAGGGAATGAGTCTTGACAAATGATGGCATAAGCATTCAAGACATCCCCGACTCAGAAATTAGAATGTAAGCAAAAGTCATCCATTCCCTCTTCTCCAACCAACGATACAACTCCCTCATGCATAGAATAAGTGTGCCCATACTAGAGAGCTTGGCAACTCACTCGTTGGATGAATTAGATTGGAATGACTACATACAAAAATCCATCGACCAATCTGCTAAGGCACTAGCTCTAGGAAGCAAGTCGATTGGTGGAGAATCCCCGGTATCAAAGGGAGTTGAGAGAAAGAAACCATCATCCAAAGCCTCATTCATCGGGTATGGGGAAATTTTGACGGCTCTCATCCAAGAAGCATTAAAGGAGGCACAGGATGGAGAGGAAGGAGCTGATGAAACACTGGAAGGTCACCTCCCCACCATGAACAAGAGTAGTCAAGCGAGAGAACAATTAGTGAGGAGGAGGGAGAACTAGAAGCCCAGTCCAACAAAAGAAAACAAAAAAGCTGAAGAAAAAGACGACACCAGAGAAGAAGAAAGAGGGAATGACAAAGAAGGAGAAGGAAGAGCTACTAAAAGCGCAAAGAAGGTCCAAAAAAGCCAAAGAAGAGAGAAAAAACAAAGGGAAGGTTGAACTGCAGCGAATAGCATAATAACAAAAAAGGGCAAAGGAGGAAAGGAAAAGGAAGGCAGAAGAAGAAGATGAAGAGTTGAGGAGGAAGGAAGAAGAGGACTTGGCACAAGCTATGCATATGTCCATTGAGCAGCAATGCAAATACGAGGAACTGTTAGCAATGAGCCCACCAAGGCAAGACAAGATAAGGACCAGTAGTCAAGTACAAGAAGATTTGCCTCCACCCATTCCAAAAGGAAAAGGTAAAGCCGCACTCCACCCGATCCCACCAACTATGTTGCCAACCACCCCAACCATTGCAGCAACACAGGGCACCCCAACCACAGTTGATGCCAGCAACCTCATGGCATGGGTGCAGTTCTTAGTAGACAAAGCACATACCTCAACACCCAACTCTAGTGCAGGGACCCCAATGACATGAATGAAAAGACTGGCAGTTAAATGGATATTGAATCCCAACAGGGGCCCAAGCGACGAAGAGTTGAGGTTACCACCACTACGGAGCCGCAGCCTACTGATCAAGACAAGCATGTCAGGGAGCTTTACGCTCAATTGGAAAGAGAAAAGGAGGAGAAGAAAGCAATGGTGGCAAAGCTAGAAGCTAAACGAGAAATGTTGACTGCCTTCCAACTAGAAAAGACATGCCAAGTGGCCATGCAACAAAAAGAAATCAAGGAGCTGAAAGGAGAGCTCAAGACCAAGGAAGAAGATGAGGAACATTGGCGAAAAACACTAGAAGAAAAGAACCAGGAACTGGTTGGAATGCAAAGGGAGTACAAGCTCTTGGTCTTACAATAGGCGTCGGAGCTCGAAATGTAGATGAGAAGGCTCCATGAGGACATGGAAGAGCTCAAGGTACTAGAGGCAGAGAGAGCATAAGAACAAGAAAAACGTCAAAGAGAGAGGGAAGAAGTGGATTATAGAGTGCAAAGGGAGATAGAAGAACAAAGGAGATTGGAAAGAGAGATCAAGTGCCTAACAAAGGAGAAAGAAGAAATGGCACAGAAATGGAAGGTGAAGGAGATGACAATAGTGGCTTTGTCACAAAGGCAAAGTGAAGGCTTGGACGAAATGAAAAAGAAGGCATAGGAATGAGAGGCCAAGAGAGAAGAAATTGAAAGACATGGCGAGCTGTTTGGCCCTTGCAAAAGGAAGCAAAATACTAGCAGAAAGCAGAGTAGACACCGCTCAAGCAAGTCTAGAGGCCCAGCAATGTGCCTTCCTCAACACAATCTTGGACATCACACTCTCTAAAGAGGAGGAGGCAATTGATGCGCTTAAAAGAAAGCTGGAAATAGCTTGCAAGGCGATAAAACAAGTGTTGTGCTCCCAAATCTAGGACACAAGACTCAATTTGACTTGGCAAGATCAACAAGAAAATCTGCTAAGAGCGGGCTTGACGCTGCAGGAAGTCAATGCATTAGGACTCCAAGAGGAACAACCACCATAGAAAGCAGAAGCAAGATCAAGCCATGACAGGGCGCAACGAGATGAGGAGTGGATTCCACCACCTCCCTTGCCACAGCCAAAACCCCCTCAAGAGCAAGATACCACAGCAAAAATGAAAGCAAAGGCTAAAAAGAAAAGAGCTAGAATGCTTGAACAGGCACGCAAAAGGGCATAAGCGCAACTACCTGCAGTCCCAAAGCCTCCTATCCCACCGAAGAAAGACTGCTTATCCATGAACTAGAACATGGAGCTATCAATGTGGGAGCAGTGGGAAAATGTCGCCAGCCATTTGATTTCACTTTCCGATACCTAGCGGCCCTTAGTAAAGTGCTATCCACCGAAGCGGTAAAGGAAGTGATCACCATGGAAAGAAGGCTTGGTGATCGATGGCTTGCGGAAAGAGAGAAGAATCCAACTGCATGGGAGACGGAATCTCCAAACTACTAGAAAAATAAGGTTGAGAAGGTACTCCACATGGTGAAAGGCTATGAATCCCAACCTAAATGGAGGAGAAGAGTCTGGAACAATAATGTAGATGCCTAGATGTCATTTTGCGGCTCCCTGCCCTTCGAGCAAAAAGATCCGATCTACCTATTGTATCCTCGAAGGATAGGAGTAGATTTTGATCCTGACATCCATGGCCAAGATATGACTTCCCTAAGATCTACAACGTCAATGCCACCACAAAGCCCAAACAAAGCACTTACTTTCTCAGAACAAGATCTGTGGGACTCCATGGCCCACTTCTTAATGGAATTCTCTTCCTCTGCCTTTGTAACAACATGTAACTATATTAGATTACTTAGGACACTCCTCAAGCAACCCCCCGCATCGGTAGAGTACCATCTTCCGCCACTCTTTTTTGACATTAATATGGGAATAGATAGCTGTGCCATGACTCGACTAATGTTGTGTGCTACTCTACTCCCGTCATTTTGCATGGCCCTCCTCAAGTCAATGAATGATAGCCATTTAACCGACTGTAGCCATCCATTTTTGTCCACCACTCCTCTCCATGTTAGGATATGCCAAAAAGGGTATATGATAAGTAGGAACTTCCTTAGTAAATCATTCAAGTCCCCCTACCTCCCCATCTCACACTCACGAGCCCAAGCAATAGATCCTCTATTTTGTACTGTCCCTTGAAGGTCATAATTTTATTTTAAAAAAAGAGAACAAATGGGAACGAGAAGCACCTCACGAGCAAAGCAGTTAGATCACCTCACTTCACATAGGCCACAAGCACTGCATCTAAGGATTCTCAAGTTAGGTGCGTCCGGTGGCTTCATTCGACTAGCTCCGTCCCTAACCCCCTAGCCCTTTTAATTCCCCACTACACATGCTTAGGGCACATCAAGGGTAGGACATACCTAGGGATGTCACACTCGCCTACGATTTGCCTATGATTAGACCTGTCCCCCCTAAGCCGCACCCACCACACCTCCCTTATGCACGTACTGGGTCCTCAAGTGTGGGACACTACCCACACTTGCCTACAATAAGACCCGGCTCCCAGTTCCACTTGCGTGAGCACAATGCACCACACGATAAAGTAGACGCACCCCCCTAAGTAGCGCACTTCTTCTCTTTTGGGTAATGACGGATACTGCAAACCACCAATATCGGAGGCCCCACCATCCACGCAACATACCCTCAATCTCCAACAACACAATCATTGCCAGCCTTCTCACCTAGTACCTACCCACACAAGGCCCATCATCACCTCAGCAACCGCCCTTCCAAGCACCAAGCCCTCATTAGCGAAACCTCGCAAGTGCCATGGGACTAGCACTTGATCCTAACGGTTAAAGCAGTTATTTCATTTAGAAATCTCTAGGAGGGGGGTAATGTTAACCCCAGTTCAAGTGCATTTCATTTAAATGCAAGGCACCCCTAAAACTATTGTAAAAGAGTGCCAGGCTCCCTCATGTGCAAATTGTAAGAGGTAGGTAAGCATCAGTAAAGAGATAAGGCAAATAGAAGGAGATGGAAAAGAGACCTTACCACAATGGCCGGTCATGTAAGAAAGGGATGACTACTGAAAGGGATTTAGGGTTATATATAAAAGCCAAAAAATGAATAGAGAAGCTCATTCTTTGGTGTGTAGCAAAAGTGTAGCAAAATGAATAGGGATGACTATTGAAAGGGATTTAGGCTTGTGTGTGCTTGAGAGAGGGAGTGTGAGGGAGTGAGTGTGTGAGGGTGATGGATCTTGGAGGTGAAGCTCTCCATCATCTCCTCTCTTCTTATTCTCTTCTCTCATCTCACGCACGGCTATGGAAGATGGAGCTTGGAGGTGGAGGCTTGAGGATGCTTGAGCTTGCATCACGAATCGTGGAGCTATTGGTGGGCTTGAGGGAGGAGGCAACTCATTCGAGTATCGAGGTAAGCTCACTACACCTTGGTAGGATCGAAGGTGCATCGGCTAGGTGAGAGATAGCCATAGGTGCTTGCTTGAAATGTTTGAAACAATAAGCGATATGTGAGTCTTGGTGGTTGAGCGGTGAGCTCCGACTACAATTAGGGTTTGGATTTGGGTGCCATTCGAAATAGGGTTAGGGTTTACATCCCTCTTTGACTTTGAGACAGGTTTTTGCCCCAGTTGGGCTCCTATCCACTCTTGTGGCTAATGATTGGTCTCTCTCTTATATACTTCCACCTTCGGCTAATTGGACCTAGTCTAGGATGAAAGTTAATATAGAGTGCATGGCTACAATCCTCACATCCATTGCAACTTGACTAATCCATCTATGAGAAATATTACAACACTTGCTAGGAGTGAACCCATTGACTCTCACAACCTATTAAAAAAATAACATTGTCTTCGTGGAATAAATTAAAAGTGCCCAAAATAATAGAACGATGCTCAAAAAAATAATCTTTAAAAAAATAAATATTGGTACTTTGACTTTGACTCCTATTTTATCCTTCTTAGCTTTCCTTTCATAATTGAGGTTAACATACTTTGGAGTTTGTGTTCCTTTAAATGAACCGTAGCAAAACTATTGACTCAATCCATCTAAATAGGGCACCTTACTATCTACAATTAGGCATCTTATATTGGTTGAAGTCATTTTAATGCGATGATATAGCATTGGATTAGTTTTATCAATTCCATTGTAACCCTTGGTGCCCTCTTCCAAGTTCCTAAGATTGTTGATCTAGTTGATAGATGTAGGCATGCTACATAGAACTTGGAAGACACATTTTGAACCAATCAAATTTTGGGATACTAAATGTCTTGTTTGCCATCTAAACCTTGGTAACCATGCTTGGATAAGCCTAATCCAATTGGTCAAGAAAAATAGGTCTTATTAAGAGTGCTAACATGATCTATAGGAATATCTAAACTATTTTGCATGGCTTGGTATTTAGTGTTGATATTATTGGCCGCTTCTTGACTAAACCTAATTTATTGGATTTATCCACTCGATTCTTATCAATAATCCCCTATTGTCTACTTTTGACCGAATTGGCCCAATGTCTTCCTTAATTGCTTTATAATATTAAGGATCTTGGTCTGTTTATATTAGGAATTGTTCATGTTAATGACCCCATTGTTCATAATTGTACTAGGTGCCTTGAAACTTTCTTGAGATAAGTTGATACTCAAGTTCTCACACATAAGGCACACTAATATTTATATTTCACATGACAAATTTTCCACTTTTTGCAATATTTAGCAAACCTTGGATTGTGGATGTGGAAGAACATTGTTAATTGATTATAAATATAACATTGTAATCAAACTACACCCATAGGGCCAAATTCAGACTTAATGCTAGGCCTTAAAGGCATTTAGACAATAGAGAAATGGTCTTCTAGTTCTTGGAAACCTACAAGGATGAAAGAAGTCATATATGCTTCTACATTTAAGCTTCAATAAGTCCCACCTTTTGTGGCCTTGACCATTTCCCAACAATGGTATGATATGCTGAAATCTTCTGCAACATTGTCTGCATCTATATTATCCAAAGATTTGCATTAGAGCTATAATCAAGGAATAACAACTTGCATTGTCCAACATATTTCCAAAGTCCTCTTCATTAGATCTTTAGTCACAGAGATGAATGATGTGATAATCAAATCTCCATTGAATGATGAATAAGTTACAAAAAGTGATGCCATCGTCATTGTTTATCCCCACAATAGATGGACTTGACTCTTCCATATTGCTAAACTCATCATGTCTAAGCTCTTCATTGGATCTAAAGTCACATGGATAAGCAATGCCAATTGGATTGCCCTTGAATTTGTCTTTTTATCAACTATGGAAATTCTTTCTATTGTCATCTTTATTTCCTTAGAGAAGCTTCCTGATACGCCTTAAGATGTGTTGCAAACACTGGGTGGTTATACTTGCCAAGGTGAGCCATCAACCTTTTATCAATTGTGGCAATTGTTTCTACCATCGTCTTTTTTTTGCTCGATGAAGTTGCTTGATGCGCCTTAAGTGGTTGGGTGGTCATCCTTACTACCATGAATAATTGACCTTAATAGAGTTGTATTGCTTAGCACTACATAATGCAACATGTTGCTTACCATATAGTAGCCAATAATTGAAATAAAAAGAGGAAGAGAACAATTTGCATAAGAAAAGAAATCTCCAAACTTTGCACGGCACAAGATTGCATGCAATCTAACCCTATGCATGGGTGAGCACCTCCCCCATGCATGTATTTATAATATTGAATTAAGTTGTTATGCCCAAAATACATTGAAAGCATCCTTATTGAGTTCTTGCTTTTCCTCTCCTTGTAAGACTCCCTTTCATGTAAATAAATCAAACACACCCTATTCTAAATAGCTTTACAGTCAATTTTTTTTTTGGGTATTTTCTAATAAACACATCAAAATAAATCTATTACACACGTGGGCATGCAAAGTCCTTGTACTAATAAGCGCATACAAAATATAATGCTTCTAATAATATTTTTCCATGATGTGAAGCACATAAATTCTACACATTAAAACATGCACACCAAAATAATAATTCTGCTCAACTTTGTCTAATTATCTACTCACCGCAACACAAAACTCATTAGTATCATTCCATCTATCTACCAATAGGTAAAATGCAACCAGTACTCCATGCACATGTTTGCGTGATAAGTTATGGATTATGCAATAAATAGACAAAATCCACAATAATCAAAGTCATCTAATTTCGTAAAATTTTCCATAAATGAATTTAATTCCATAACACTTACTAGGGGTTAAAAAGTAAATGTCTTCAGTTCATAACTCAAAGAAAAATATGCAAGGGTGGCCAACCACATGCAAGTGTTGCCTTCTGTGATGATCGAAATCTGCACCACATACTAGTGATTATCATATTGCAAAGTTAGCATTGATTTCTAAATCCATTGTGATTCTTCCGTAAAATGATTTCCATACTTAATTAGATACATATGGTATTGATTTCATATTTGAGTGGTGGTCCAAGGATTACTTTAGGAACTAAAATTTTAGTATCAATCTCTAACAAAGGAGAATCATCAATTACATGAGTAACTAGAGGCGTTTCCTTGAATAGTTTCAACAAACTAATGTGAAAAGATAATGTATTTACCAGTGAGTAACGAAGAGTTAATTTGAATGCATTCTCATTAATCTTGTGAACAATATGAAATGGGACATAATATCTTGGTGCTAATTCAAATTTTTGGATGCCATTCAATATTTTGTAGTGTCCTCTTTTCAGTCGAATCATAATGCAATTATCTTCATCATACTACTTCCATAAGTAGGTAATAGTTTAAATGTAATGTCGAATACCAAAGTCATTTGAGATTAATGGGTTTTGACAATGATTGCTACTATAGTTTTGACATAGATAGTGGTTGGAGTATCAATTATTGGGACAAGCAATGACTAGGAGATTTTTTATTGTAAACTTTCTCAAGAAGTGCTTTGCTAGCAATTGGATAAATTGAGCTTAAAGATTACCCTCCTAATAGCCAATAGTCTAATTTGAAAAAAAACACGATCCTTTAATCAAAGAAAACCATGCACACTTTGGAAATAAGTATATTTCCCAAGATAACACAAACATGCAAAAACATGGCCATGATATGCCAACAATACAATACCACTATTGGATACAATAAAGGAATAAATCAAATAATATACCCTTGGGACTAAAACACTCAATCCCAATCACAATGCTCAACACATTTTTAAGAGATGCACAACTTACAAGTCTATGCACACATGATAGGTTTGATTTTTTTTCTTCACTAAAAGAATGGGAGCTCCGAAAGGTGAACTATAGGTTGGATTGGCTTTCTATTGAATAGTTCTTCAACTTTTTTTTGGATTTCTTTTTGTTCTACCTAATTATGGCAATAAGGAGCTTTACAATGAGGTTGACCACTAGGTAGAAGGTTAAATTGATGATCCTCAGGTCGTGATGGAGAAAGTTGATGAGGCAAGTCAGAAGAAAAACAATACATTTTTTTATTAATATAATTTTATTATCTTATGGTTAACTTAGACTTAGCAACTTCGACTTCGTTAATTAATATAAGAAAGGCTTTAGATTGTTTTCATAAAAGCCTCTTTCTACGAGAACTTTGTATGGTTTCTTTTCTTTAGATAAATAAGGCTAAAACTAATTAATAGTTTTAAATATGCCAAACCTTTCTAAGGTTCTAATCCTTATGTTTTTTTAGCCTTGATATAATATAAGGCCCTAGTGTTGTGCACTTAGTAAAGATAAGTAACAATGAAAGAGTGAGTTAAATCTCTAGGTTCTAAGTTAAGATAAAAACTTATTTAGTTAGTTTACTATAGTGAACCATTATTGGGGTCTAGATTAATAATTTAGTTTTATTAGAGGAACCAATACAAAATCAACTAACCTTAGGTGGTAATGAATATCAACAATAACTTTAGAAGCAAAACATAGATTTTATTTGAAGGAGAAAGGATGGGTAGAATCTCGTACATTAATGTCCCCTCGTGAATGCATGACACAAGAGAAGAGAATTTGATAAAGCATGCATGGCACAAGATTGGGTACAAATCTCCCCCTGTGCATGGGTGAGCACCTAAGATTGCACCCAAATTTGTGTTGTGCAATTTTTTGAGCTTTTTTCTATTGTGCAATTTGTTCTCTTTCTATTTTACTTTCAATTATTGGTTATTACATGGTGCAAGCAAGCAACATAGCAAACACAAACAAATTTTCTAGCACATGACTAACTTATTGTATTAGTGGCATTTAATTTGCATCTAAACCCAAAATCTTGATGCATGGTGAGATTAGGGTACTAATTTTCTCCAATGCACACCAAAATCTTGTATCTTTGTGATAACCATCATTCCATTCAAATGGCATGATCCTGCTACACATTGCAAATGGCAAATGCATTATGTTATACTACAAACACTATCAATGTTAATTTTGGAGTGATTGGCTTCGTTGAAATAGGCCCGTCATTGTTTTGCTCCATGGCATCCATTTTAGGCAAAAGCCTTGTAGCTACAACAACACAAATATTAGGGTAAAGGGGCCAGTATAGTGGCACCTAACTTGGATGCCTAAAATCTCAACCTTTAAGTGGGCAATTGTTTGGCGCAATGGCTACATCTTGTTGCTTCACCATAAAACATCTCCAAAGTATGATACTCCTTATGTATGCAAAGGTTGTTGATGTGATTTTATGTGTTGTGAAAAACTTGTGTCAAACAAGTGCATGTAGGAGCCTCATTAAAAAGAGATGCGTGGGTTGGTAGATAAGGAGTTTGAAACCAGTGTCCACCAATCGAGCGGTCTCTTTTGAACCATTTGAGCAACCTTAAGTGACTTGTTATTGGTGCCCACTTGACAATAAAGAAATGCACTCTTCATACACTCAACGCAAACCAAGAGGTTTTGAGTGTTGTGAGGCTCTCTGTCACTTTCCAATGACAAAGAGAGGGTTGCTACTTGAACCATTTTGGCTATGGTGGAGAAACCCCTTAGGGCGAGTTCAGACATGTTTGGACGTCTTCTTTATGCTATGGTAAGGTGTAAATATTTTTTGCTCTTGGTTGTTTCGGGTTACAACAAGAGAAGTTACCTAAGAAGTTGGCAACATCATCGAGTAGGATGGGCCCTTTGATATTCTCTCTTGCTAGTTGGCAACATATACCACGATGGGGCCTTTGATATTTTTCCCTTGCCTAAGCATCAACAACCCGGACGGGGCCTTCGATATTCTTCCCTCGCTAGACATCAACAACGATGGGGTCTTTGATATTCTCCCTTGCGAAATACACCATCCCATATCGATTGCACCGCTTAAAGCGCCTAAAAATGCCCAGTTGGCAAAACCAGGTGGCAGCTCATGCCTGGAGGGCGCCGCAGGTTGTGCCACGTCGGCAGACGGTGGCTTGCCTTGCACTTGAAAGCCAGGTGTCGACGAGACTTTCCTGACACGTCACTATCTCATTTTCTTGCGCTCTTTTGCGCGGGACCGTCCGATCGACACTCGTCCTCTTGGACGGTGTGAGTTGGCGCGTTCTGGGCCGCCAGATGCGAGATCGATACTTCTAGCAAGTGTAAATAATCGCTTCTGCTTCTCCCATCGCATTTCGTTACTCCATCCGCGGGTGCAGGGTTGAGCATCAAGCTATGGATTATGTCACTTGCCTTGCCTGTGGTTTCAGAACAGATTTTCTGTAAGGAGAAGGACGAGGAAGCGCGGCCAAGAGCAAGAAGCATTTGTACAGAAAGCATCTCTTATTGGAAGCCTAAGCCTCGTGTATGGTATCTCTATCACTAGGTGTTCAGAACGGCTTTCTATAAGGAGAAAGACGAGGAAGCGACAAAGAGCAAGAAGCACTTGCACAGAAAATAGCCCTTATCGGAAGCCTAAGCCTCGTGTCTGGTATCTCTTTTATCACTAGGTTTTTAGAACAGCTTTCTATAAGGAGAAAGACGAGGAAGCGGCAAAGAGCAAGAAGCACTTGTACAGAAAACAGCCCTAATTGGAATCCTACGCCACGCGTCTGGTATCTCTTTTATTGCCAGGTTTTCGGAGCAAGGAAAAGGACGAGGACGCACAGCAAGGAGCAATCTACTTTATCAATTATCCAGAAAGCATTCCTTCTACCGCAAGCTAGGACAGTATTCGGCGCTCTTAGAACTTGTAAGGGGAAGGACGGCAAGAACCAATCTATTTTATCGAAGCATATTCAGAAATCATTCCTTCTGCTGATTATTGGAATGACAACTAAGACAATCTTTTCAAGGTCATTTGTACGAAGCCAAATTCTGTACAGGGGAGAGGTGCAAAATAGGGAAAGGTCTGATGCAGTATTGGGAGCAGAGAGGAGATGTGATTTAATATGCAGCGGCAACAGGCACTTTGTATATAGCATACATAGAGTAGAGAGGAAACGATAAATCTTTTGCAAAGAAAACTGGCAGGTCTCTCGAGGGATCGGCAACTAAGTAGCCTTGTGCAGAGTTTACCTTTTTCGTGTTGGAGACAGGTCTACAGGTTTTCTTAGTACACAGGCTTTGCTCAATATCATTCGTGGGAGAATTGCCCTTCCTATACAAAGAGAATCAAAATGTTGGAAGAACACGTTGCATATTACTTGGAGAAATACCTTGGCAATTATGTGAAGGGCTTATCTAAAGAAGCATTGAAGATTAGTGCATGGCAAGGTACATGTTTTTTGTTTGAGGTTGTTTCGGGTCATCACATAATGAGAAGGATCAAGGATATTTTGAGATGTAGAAATATAGTACTTCTGTTGTTGAGCAGGGGCTTACTAGGGTCTCCTAGAACCAGGTCACCTAACATATAGTGCAGCATGTTTAATGATGGAGCATACATTCCCAACACTTGCTGCAGGTGGTGAGCCATATTGTGATATCTCATGTCTTTGCAGTAAATACATAGGTCACACGTGATGTCCTTAATCCTTAGACAACCTAAATTACTCCTAGGGACCTTCAACTTAGAAGGTATGAGATAGTTTATGAAGGTATGAGATAGTTTATGTTGGTAGTCTACGGTTGGACATTTTTGGTTGGAGCTCAAATGGAGGTGTATAGATACTATTTACCACTCGTGTATAGCCTAATAGGATTCTTTAAATATGCTCGTTTGATGTGCATGATTCATGGTGACACTAAATTGGTTTGCATAAAATAAATTTAATAGGTTCGTTGAATTCCAAAGATTTGTACTTTCATGCTTCATATAGGGCGATTTCTAGTTGAAACCCTTTCCAAAAGATGTCTTAACTATTTGAATTGACCAATTAAAGTCATTCATATAGGACATGGTCATTCACTATGTTCGAGTCAAGCTTCGTCTTCCTCTTCTTCTTGTCCACATGTACAAATGCATCACATCCAAAGATGCGGAAGTGAGACATGGAGGGCTTTTGACCAAGGAAAGTCTCGTAGGGAGTTATGTCCTCTAATGTAGAAGTCGGGGAATGGTTGCGGATGTGAATTGCAGTAGCCACCGCCTCACCCCAAAGGGTACGAGGAAGTCCCGACGTTCCAGCAATATCGATCAAGCCATCTCTAGCATGGTCCGATTCGCATGCTCCATCACACCATTCTTTGAAGGTGTTTGAATGGTATACTCCACCCGAATGTCATGATTCTTGCAAAACTGAGAAAAGAGGTTAAAAGTAAACTCTCCATTATGATGGGCTCGTACCCTACGAACTTTGAAGGTAGTCTGTGTCTCCACAAACACCTTTGGAGTATGCCTCGCTCTTGTACTCCAAAAAATAAGGCCATAGATAACGACTGAAGTCGTTTATAAGTAGCATCAAACACTTGGCCTTCCCAAGGGTGGCCGTGCCCATGGGTCCACAAAGGTCGGTATGCTTCAACTCAAGCGGAGTGGAAGCTTTCCGAGTGGCAACCTGGGGCTAAGGTTGCCTATGCTACTTGCTTTGCAAACAGCTAGGGAACAAAGTGTAAATAGGAGGAAATTAGGAAGTCATCCACCATCTTCTTTCGAGAAACTTGTTGTATAGCGTCAAAATTTAGTTGACCATAATGAGCATGCCATAGCAACCCAAGCTCATGGGAAGACCTCGTGGCTAAGGCTATGACCATGTAAAGCCCACCCTCTTGGGATCCTGTCCAAAGAAGAACACCTGTAGAAGCATTCTCCATTATCAAAACATCTTGTGTAAATACCACGCGGGTATCAAGCCATGTGAGACCATGAATAGACAATAGATTAAAACCCAAATCTGGTACATTGAGAACTTTGGCTGAAGAAGACTGCCTGTTTGGTAATAAAAAAATAGTCCCCCCTCGAATGGGAATGGTAGAGTTGTCACCAATGGTGATTGTGCCCCCTCTAGCACTCAAACATGCACAAAGATAGATTGTTGTTGTTGGAACAGCTTTCTTATCCTTCAAATCCTTCTCCTTTGGCTTCAAATGGGGGCACATTTGCTAACACTTTCTTTGGGATGAGTGCCCTTTTCATAGTGTGGGCACTTGGGCTTTTTCTCCTCATCATCCTTCTTGTCCTCCTACTTTTTATCCTTGGCCTTTGTCTTCTTCTTTTTTCCTCCCATCTGTACTTGTAATAAATGCCTAGGTGAAACTAGAACCATTTGCTACCATAAGTGTCTCATGGGTCCTCAATGTGATAGGGTTGGTGTAGAAAACATTGAATCGAGTAGATGGTAGCTGAGTTAGAAGGATCATAGCCATGTGTTCAGAGGATATTATCCGACCAAGAGAGGCAAGCTCACCTCTCATGTCCTCCATCTTCGTGATGTGCTCCTTCATAGAGGAGAAATCATCATGATTGAGCATTTGCAACTTCTTCTCAAGGAAGATCTTGTGGGAAAACGTCTTGTGCTGATACAAAGATGCAAGCTTCTTCCACACTTCCATTGTGGTCTTTAACCTGCAAACATGCACAAGGATAGAATCTTGCAAACTCATAAAGAGAAAGGATCGGGCTTGAGAGTTGAGCAGATCCCACAAGGTTGCTCGGTCCATAGAAATTCCATCTACTAGATCCTCCTTAGGACAAGAGATGGAATCTGATACAAGAACCCAAAGATTGAAGGTGTTGAGTATGCACTCCACCTTACATGACCACAATGAATAGTTCGAACCATTGAGTTTGTCTTCTTTGGTCAAGGAAGGTAAGACAAGCATTTGCACTGAGGGTTTCAAGGATGGCATCTTTATGCCAGATGGAAACTTCTGTGATAGATGAATAGAAGGGGGATGGGTGTGAATAGGGGACTCCTCTCACCCACTAAAATTGCGATAATCGTTTCTCCGCTCAAAATTGTGTTTGGAAAGAAGCTCCTCCTTTGAGTCATCAAAGCTCGTGAACTGGTAAGACATCTTCGATCTTGTAATCACTGAGAAAGTTGCATTTATCAAAGGAAGGTTGTCGCCTACCAATAGAAGGGGTCAGTGGCACCAAGAGGCTGCCACCTGTGACAGAGAGTTGCCACTTGTACCAGGAAGTTGTTGCCATCAAAACGCAAATTTGCGTTTGCTGCAAAATGTGGAAGGTTGGAGCCGTCTAATGACTGATCAAGGTCGCCCGGTCTTGGATGATGTCATCTAGTCTCTGGAAGGGTTGATTGGGATTTGGATCACCTGTACAAAGCTGTAAATGCATGCTGAAAATCTATGTTTTGAAGATTTGGGCTACTCCTCTGCAAGAAATCTCCAGACTATGTCCTTACTTATGTGATGACTTATGTGATGATACCATGTGAGCGTGTGCAATGGAACACACACACACACACACACACACACACACACACAGTATATTAACGTCTCTAAAAGGCCAATGTGGCCTATGAGACTAAAGCAATACATATAATGATGGTGTGTTTCTCATCTGGAACGAGAAAAGATAAAAAATATGCCTATAAGATTCAAAAGTGAAATAGTGTTCTATAAAAAGAAAAAATGTGGTTGATTTAAAAGTAAAAGTAGAAAAAAGAAACTCTTCATCTATGAGATGTCTGTCCTGTAGGGAGGTGTATCTCTGCATGGCTAAGGCGTCTCGACATCTATCTCCTTTGGCACTCAATGATGGCTCTAATTTGTTTGTGTTGTGGATGTCTAGGCCTTTGTCCGGGTGGACGTGGGTGCTTGGAACAGACTATAAAGCAAGGCTGTCCACCCTCTCTTTTGCTATTTGGATTGTACATTGATGAGATTTTAGATTACATACAAAGACGGGGTGGTATGGGAGCTAGCTTGGTTGGATTATTGATACCAAATTTGTTATATGGAGACAATATTGTGCTCATCTCCAATTCACTTGAGGGGCTATGACGACATTTGGATGCATTGCATGTGTTTTGTGAAGAGAAAGGCCTTAAGATTAATCTTGGAAAGACAAAAATTATGGTATTTAACACCTCGATAGCTTGGGTGACACGCTCAGAGCATCACTTTATGTATGATGGTCAGTTTGTGGAAATGGTTAGACAATATGTATACATTGGCGTCACTTTCAAAGGGCCACAGTTTTCATGGAAGGAGACGTCAGAGGCTAGGCTTGCACGGGCATATGTTACTTTGGGTAGTCTAGAGCGATAGTGTGCACATACATAGTTCTAGGAGGCCTGTACCAAAATTTGGCTCTTTGACACTTTAGTTATGGAGCAGCCATTTGGGGCCCAAGCCTTTATCATACTAGATGGGCGCCTCTTATGGACTGTAACAGATCTGAAGCACAACATTATGATGGCTGGGAACATATGGAGAGACCGTTGGTCATGATGATAGCACGTATGATAAGGGTGAAAGCCTCAGTACCACAAGAGATTATCCGAGCAAGATTGGGTGCAGCACCCATGGTAGTGGAGGCACTCTTCCAAGCAATCACCTTCCCTTAGAAGATATGGCAGCTCCCTAAAGACCGATACCCTAGTCTAGCTTTGGGGTCTTCAAGATAGCTTGCAGGAGAGGGAGATAGACAATATTGGTATGCACACATGAGCAGGTGGCTGAACTTGCATGGCATGAATATAGACAAATTGCCACCATTCAAATACGGCCTTGATTGTCCCACTTTGAGTCGCAGCCGTTTAGACGAGTGATCAGAGCAGACATCGCTAAAGTGGAGACAGAGAGGACTTGGTCCAAGCCCCCTTTTCCATTAGGCACGAAGAGAGCACAATATCAATGTCACTTCTTGGAGCTTTCCCATGGTGGTTTCATAGTGAGGCCGAGATATATGGGTGCTCAACTTTTTGACAGGCTTCGAGCGGCTATCGGACAGATCCGCACCTCATCACATCTGGTGATGATTGAGATAGGTCGATGGAGCCATGTTGCAACAAATGAGAGGATGTGCCAGCTTTGTGGATGGGAGGCAGAGATAGAGAAATACTACATTTGTAGATGCACTGTATACTGTGATATCCGAGGCCGCTACCATTGCCTCTTTAAGGAGGGATTTGAACCATTGAGACAGGTAATACATTCCCTTTCAAGAAAGTGGCTGCCTTTCAAATCTTCAAGGACTCCGTGAAATTCCCCCCTGAATAGGCTGTATCAAACTGCTGAATGAAAGTCAAAGCTTTCAGCCTATCTTGTACACCATTGAAGGACTCAATTGCTTTTCCACCCTGATCATAGTCTTTTGCTGCCCCTTTGGGTGTTAAGTTGGCATACAGTGGCTGCTGCAAAAAGGGTGCATTTGCTGAATTTACATCAAAACCAATGCCAAACGGAGCACTTGCATGACCAACATTCATTCCTTGAGCCTCGTAAGCATTTGGGGGTGCAAATGTAGTATCGGACATGCTACTTTGTGCCCTAGGTATCAAGCCAATGCTGCCCTACATAGGGTTTTGCATATTTCCAGCCATGCTTGACTACATTGGGCCTTGCAGACCATGCATTGGTTGCTGCATACCATAGGGATTTGTGCCATACATTTCCATATGCGGTCCTTGTCCAACCATAGCATGAAAAATCGCGGGACTAAAATATCATGACTGCCCCATCATAGCATGCATGTCTGACTGACTAAAATCCATTGGATTGGCACTTCCGTGATGGCCTTGCATTTGCATTCCTTGCCCTATAGGTACCAAGTGTTTTATTTCATTAGCATCTTTGGGAGCCTCAAATGAAGGGTTTGACATTATCTTCTGTGCATCATGCTGTTCGGAAGGTGTAAAAGACGTCTTCTTCTTGTTGCCTTTTCTGTCCTTCTTTGGAGCATTCAAAAATCGGGTAAATTGAGGATGCTTTGCCAATTCAGCAAAGAGATTTATTGCTGTCCTCATCGAATTCTGAACTAGTCATCAAATTCCTCTTCACTTTGATGGTCATCAGCCTCCTTATGCCTTGAAGACCGTGCATCTCGCCCAACAACACTTTCAACTTGCTGTCCATGGTCTGAACCTTGTCCAAGGTTAGGCATTGCATTTCGTTCATTCCCATGTGAATGTTTATTTTGAGAGATATCATCACTGCTTGAGTCCATCTCACTGTATGAAGACATATTGCTGTAATTTCTCAGCTGAGAGTAAAAATCAGTACTAGTTCAAAGCTTTGGCTTGCAATTAGGTGCCTTGGGTCCACCAAATCAAGGAATTGAGTGTTAACCACGGCGATGGAACCATATAACCAGCCTTTTTTTCGTGGATGGGTGGTAATTCCCTAATTATAGCTTAGTTACAATGGTATCCCAAAATTGGCGCCCCTTTCGGTATTTATTTGATTTAATTGAAGAATAAGTTGATGTACAATGGAATTCTCCCAATCCCTTTTGGTATTCCAACTCCCCTTGCTGTTCAAAATTATGAGCAAGTCTTCAATCTGATTTGCCCCTTGATTCGGGCAGTTAATTGGCCTTCACCCTCTTTGATGGAGATGGAAAATGCCCCAAATTCATTGATCTGCTGGTCCCTTCACCTGAACTTGATTGAAAACAGCTTCACCCATATCGAATCCAAGTCTTGGAGCTTCCAATTTTTGGCACGCTTCCCAAGGCTTTTGCTAAACCCTAATTTCTCTTGGCAGATTAGGGTTTACAATAGAAATTTCTTAGTCTTTGGTGATTTCAATGTTGTAATCTTCAAAGCAAGGCTATAGAAAGACTGGAAGATGAGAGAGAATATTGAGGAGAGAGAAAGTTCAGACTTTATTTGCGAAGAACTAAAGAAAATCTATCATTTACTGCTGTTGCCTTGTCTCAACAGCTTGTAGATGCAAAGAACAGAAGAAAATCAATCATTTACTACTGTTGTCCTGTCTCAACAACCGATAGATGCTGTCACCTTGCAGATTAGACCGGTAGCATCTCCTCCCTCTCTCTTGCAGGTTGAATACACTAAAATGCCTCTCTCTAGCTTCTAAAGACGTTTCTCAGTTTTGCATGGGCATTTTTGATAAGTGAAAGCCTTCCCAAATGGTTTTTTCAGCATTATCCATAATTAAATTAAATATTAATTTTTGATCTTTAAATACTGAAAATTAATCTAATAATTATTTTGGTGTCTTGAAAAATAATCTTATTGGCCAATAATTAAATTGGCTAGGTAATTTCCATTTTCGAGTGTCTCTGCACCATCTTTGACCATCATATTGGCGTTAGGTACCATTAAACGCCACTTCTCTAGTGTCACCAGCTGACACTTATGGCCAAATGAATGACCTAGGCCAACAACTGGCACTAGATACCACCAAGTACTTTCTGTGGCATAACTTATAGCAACTTCTACCTTTGACATCCTGTGATTTCCTTGGTTCGTAGGCTCGTAAATTTACTCTAATCCCAATTACACCTCACATGTGCAACATTTACTTAACCATGTGATTAAAAATTAATCCACATGTTAAGTGAGGTTTAAAAAATATATGTCCTCGTGATAGTTCTTTTGTTTTCTTTCTCTTTTGCCTTGTGTTTAGTAGTTTATTTCAGCACTTATCTATGCTTCCATTGCACCATCACTTTTGACACTTATAAGTCTCATTTGGTTCAAATGATTTGCAACATCAGTCTTTGAGAGCTAATTGATTGGCTTGACAAACAACAAAGTATAGGCAACTAAGGTTGACCCTTTTTGAGGCTGATTGCTCTTGGAAGAATTCACAATGTGAATTGCTCTGCATACCGCTTTGCTTATTGTGCAAATGTATGAGTATGCTAAGCTATGATAAGTGAGGTCAGTCTTTGATTTTTTGCCAATTTATTTAGCTCTTGTGCAACCCCACCTTGGGTTTGTTCCCAAATCCCACCAAAGTGAGAATCTGTTTGGTAGTGTTCCATTGGAGAAAGATGAAAGTTTGTCAAGATCTTCATAAGAGATAAATGATTGACCTCAGAGATTCTACTAAGAGCATTGCAAATTTATTATTTGAGGCTTTATGATAGCGTGTCTCATAATTGAATTCTTGCATGGGTTCTATCTATCTTGCCTCATGTCCTCAAAGATTGGGATGATCGCAAAGAAATTTCAGCAAGGGGTGGCCTTTTTTCTGCAATGAATCAAGCATCATATGAGTAATGAATACAAAGTTTTAGTGCATGGATGACCAGCAAGAGTTTCTTTCCCTATGTACTAAAGCATAATTGGGTGTTTGTGGGTTAGTTTACAACTCTTAAATGCAATTCCAACCTTTACATGCATTGGGTGACACCTATAGCATCGCTGCTGGTATCTGTATGAATCTTGCAAGGCTTATTTGTTTATTTGGATGGCTAATGTGCAACACCGGTAATATTGTAACTAGCTGCTGCAAATGTGTGAAAACATTGATCACACTCACATTCAAGATAATTGGTTGTTCAACATGCTTATTTTTGCTTTGAAAACCCCTTAAACAAAATAAGGTCTTAGTGATTTCAATGCGATCTTTGACTTCTAGGAAAAGCCAATGAAGTCTGAGTAGATTTCACTGGGAAGACCCAAGAAAAGAAAAGGAAGAGGCCAATTGGGCTACCTTGCCTTTTTGGGGCTAATTCGGTTATCACTAATTGATATTACATGACAAAAATGCAATAGCATCATTTGAGTAAATTCATGCTTGGATTGTTTCCTTTGTTCATGAGAGCTGATAAGGAGGTAGGAAGTCTACTTTTGATATATTGAAAACATTATGTCATGGAGAAAGATGACAATCCACTTTTCCATAGCATGGGTAAAATAAAGGACTTTCCATCCTGTGAGAATGAAGGGGATGCAATGGTAGTGGAGAAGGAGAAGAAGAAGATGCGGGAGAGAAGAGCACACACAATGTAGGTTCTATCAAGAATGATATGACAGCGTTATTGCACTATCATATTATATATGAATAAAGAATGGGCGGTCACAGTGTACACGGGCAGACCCAGAGGCCTTTTATCCCAACAACGTCCCACTAAAAGGCCAATGTGACCGGGGAGTGAAAACAAAGAAAAAAAAAGAAAAGATAAGGTGAGGAATCATGACATCTCACCCAACGCCCAATCGGAAAGCGAGCTGTGCAAAAAGTGTCGGGAACCTCTGCAGAAGAAGAGTCAAGCATCCCCGAGTTCATGATATCCAAGAGATAAGCGATCCCGCAGCTCCATACAATGGAGCAATCTAAGAATGCTTCTCATGAAGCAAGCACAACTCATCAGTGCACGGTTGTAAAGCATCAGAGTCATGAATAGCATCAGCGTGGCAAATACAAGACAACGGAGAGCAGCCAAACTCTCCGGAGTCAATTACTGAAAGAGGGCCAACATCGCGGATACTCGTCCAACAGGGTCTCAAGACTATATGTGGCCTCAATGAAGCGGAAGACTGACATATGGCTGGCTGTCCAGCCTACAAAACTACAAGAAAACGGCTCTCATGAGCTTGCAAGGGGTCTAGCAACTGACCACTAACATCGTGACCCTGACTGCTATGCACAGCTCCGTCACCTGGGCCAATAAGTGCCTCATTTTCAGCATAAACAACTTGCTGTAATGGCAATGTAGCTGCTGTAAAATCAGCCATAAAGCATACTGAACGCTCATCAAGAGGCCTGAGAGGTGTCTGCGTCTCATAGAAGACAGCATGACAGCTGCGTATGACCTATTGGGCATCCAAATCCCATAATTTGTAGGCCTTAAAATCACCATCTCCATAACCAAGGAGGATACATCTACGTGACATAGGCTCATGTGGCATACGTACAGATGCCTGGCAGCCAAACATCCTCAAGTAATCATAGGAGGGCTGCATGCCACTTCATATCTCATGGGGTGTAGTACAATCCAAAGTCAAGCACGATGTCTTGTTAACTAAAAAGACTGCCGTCATAAGGGTCTCAGCCCAAAAGCTATAAGACAATCCAACTGTGGTAAGCATAGAAGCGACCTTTGCCTGTAAGGTCAGGCACATGCCATGAGCAATCCTATAATACCGTGGGTACAAGAAATCAATGCCATATTGTTGATAAGAGGTCCGAAAGCTAGGAGAGAGAGCATGACTCTCATAATCTATCTGCAAGCACCTAGGCCTGCTACCAGTAGAATCCATCAACTTGTCAAGCATAATTGCAGCATCCTCAATCTGCGCCAAGGAAAAAGCCCAAACACGGTGGGTAGCATGATCAACAAAGGTCACAAAGTACAATACTCCACTAAGTGACTAAGAAGGCATAGGTTCATATATTGCAGAATGGACAAGATCTAGAGGAGCATGCCTCGTACGATCGCCATAAGCCAAGGGGGCTCTGCAAGAACCAAGAGTACAATCAAGGCAAGCATCAAGATCTATAAGTGACATAGGAGGTAGCAATGAGTCTAAATGAGACAAGATCTTCATCTCTCTGTGGTGCATATGGCCTAGGTGATAATGCCATAACAATGCATGTGGTATCGGGATAATTGCAACCATAGAATCTCCCACATGAGAGACATGTACTGGGTAATGAGAACCAACTCTAGAACCTTTGGCTAAAATCAAGCAACCACGATAGATCTTCCATGACCTATTCTGAAGAGAAACAAAGTAACCTGCATCATGTAATTGACTGACAGAAATCAAGCTTTTACTGAGCATGGGAACATGTAAAACATCCCTAAGCATAAGAGAAGTCCCATTAGGCAAAGCTAGGTGTATGTTCCCTATACCAAGAATAGCATAAGTCTGCTCAAGGCCCAAAGAAATGCATCCATCAAACTTCCTGTAAGTAGAGAATCATGCTCAATGTGGAGTAACATGACAAGATGCCATGAATCCAATAGCCAATCTGAGACGTAAGCCGTATCACTGAGTAAGAAAGTTGTAGGGAAACTAGATGATAGGAGTACATGCTCAACTGCATCATCATGGGTAACATGTACCTAACCACTAGTAACAGTGGTAACACCTGCTGCATGTCCTGTATCTCTGACTCTCTGCTCATGTCGAGTCTGTCTCTGCCTCAGTTGCTGTCTAATCCATCTGAAACATTTTCTTTTAACATGCCCAAGCTTCCCACAATGGAAGCATACATCTGTAGAAGAAAAATCTGTAGAAGACGACAAGGAATCCAAGTCATCATGAATAGGGCTATCCATAGCATCCACGGAGCTCAAGGAGTTGTGGGCTGTCCTAACAAAGGGAACTTGCTTATAAAGACAATCATTTGCAAGTACATCAGTGGTAGAAGCATGCTGCAAAGGCTCATGAAACCTCAACGGATGGGAGGACATAAAGGCATCAACTAAGGATGCAAAAGCTCCCACATGAAGAAGAGTCGTAGTCAACTGCATGACATAACCAACCACAGTACGGTAAAGCATAAGACATTTGTCATAAGAGCATATGGATTTCAGCCATAAAATCAGCCCATAACCAAACGCATAAGCATAGCTCTGCAGTACATAATGCCATCTGGGAAAAGCCAAGTCAAGCTAAGACCAGCAAGAGGCAAAAAATCCTGCACGAGTCAAGGTCCAGGAAAAACCCAAGTATCTGTACAACAACATCCAAATAAGTGGCTCTGTAAAGTACATGACAGCAGACAAAGTGCATAGCCGGTAAGCATCAAGAGCAACTGCTCTCTGACCTATATGGGCAAAAGCAACCCAACTAGCATAGAAGCTAGGCAACACAGAAGCAATAAAGTCATAACAGCTAAACCCAAGCACTGTCAAGAAGTCCACTGATCAAGGAGTAACCTGCAAAGAACCAAGCATCAACGAGCAATGAAAGCTCAATAACCAATTGCCAAGACAATGAAGCAAGCACTGCTCAAACATGTATTTGCATCCAAGTAAATCCAAGATCCATAATCGGAGCATTAAGGGCCAAATATCATCCAAGCCGCATAAGTAATAAGCTGACCAAATGCAAACTGCGCCACAAAATTCTCAAATGCAAGTTGATTCAAGCCCAAACATCTGCCATACTGCAGCCAAACCCAAAAGCATCTACATCAGACATCAGTCCCATAATGGGTAGCACGGGGCATAAACCTTGTCAAGTGAAATGCTAGCTGCAAAGAAAATGATAATGAACCAAGAATTAAGCTCTACTCTTTGCGCAAGAAGCATCCGGGAGCATAAACATCAAAGTGGCATCATCCAAATACATCAGCATATCATCCCAAGTAGTCGGGAGTATCCGCAGACCATAGGCATAACCAAACTGGAGGTAAAATAACCTATCAACCAAGGTAGCATAAATCCCAACCAATAATGAAGTGTCCGTATCCGAATCAAGGCTCAATAGCTCTCAAATAGCATATCCGGGCATAAACCATGATGACCAAGCATCAATACATCCAACAAGACACCTGAATGTCAACAAAGAGCATTATGGATAAGCTGTTCTTGATAAAACCTTGCTGCCCAAACAATGTACAATGGTAAATCCCTGCATAAATCGAGCTATGGAAGCTTAAACCAAGCCCCAAAGTATCTCAAAACATTAGGCAAATATTTCCAAAGCATTTGGGCATCAAATACCAAGCCTCGGGAGCATCACATAAGCTGAGAGCATGACATTTTCTTGCTGTAAATCATCTCAGGTCTGTTGCAGAAAATTCTCTGATCAGAATTTGGTAGATCTGACATCGCCATTGCGTTCGAAGTGTGCCAAAAATTAAGTTAAACTCTTACCTTGCCTAAATCGGATTTCGTATGCTCGAGATATGAGGAAAAATGGGATTTTTGAGCCAGATTTTGGAACAGACGCAAAAAAAACGTGAGCTGCTATTGCGGGGCCTGTCAGAGTGCAGCGGTGCGGAAGCGTAGGACTGAGAGAGAGAGAGAACGCAGAGAGAGAAGGGAGAGAAAGAGACAGTGGACGATGAAGATCTGCTGTATAAAGAATGCTGAATACAAAGATATACACGGGCGCAGTGCGCTGGACTGTGTGTCTCCACCTCGACGATGCAACCTGCTGTCCACCTCGAAGTCTGCTGCAGTCTGCACTGTCTGCTGTTTGAAATCTGTGAACAGAGACAGAATTTGCGCGCCACCGGTCTGTAATCTGCGTCAGAGAAGTGTATAAGACTGCTGGGAACGTCGGGTATAAATAGCCGAGATCTGCCAGAAAATAGGGCACCAGAAATAGGGCGCAACCAGAACAGGTCGGCTGCATTAAATGCAGCCTACTGGGCTGCAGGCAGTTGGACTGCCACGTGGCAGTCCGACTGCACAGTCCAACTGTGCAGACTGCCACCAAACCTGCCCTGATCCCCTGATCAGGCTATGATCTCTAACACCCCCTCTCAGAGCCTGGACAGGGCAGAAGCCTGAGGGATCTGGAATGTCTCCGAAGTAGAGCCTGAGGAAGTGCCTTCGTAAACAAATCCGCAAGATTGTCCTCCGTCTTGCAATACTCCACAGTGATGGTCTCATCCAGAAGCTTTTCTCGGATGAAGTGGTACTGGATCTCAATGTGCTTCGTCCGGGCATGAAAAACAGGGTTCCTTGCCAAGGCAATGCAACTCTCATTGTCACATCGTAGCAATGTAGGACGAGTCTGGGGGCACCCAAGCTCCTCCAATAATCTCCGAAGCCACACAACCTCGCAGGTGGTGGAAGACGCGGCCCGATACTCCGCCTCAGTAGAGGAAAGGGCTACCGTGGGCTGTTGCTTGCTACTCCATGAAATAACACCTGCACCCAAAGTAAAATAGTAACCTGTAGTAGACCGCCTGTGGTCTACGTCACCGGCCCAATTCGAGTCGCTCCAACCTGCAAGTACAAGATCTGACCCATCTGTCCCTGCGGGGTAATGAATCCCCAAATCAGACGTCCCCCTCAGATACCGAAGTATCCTCTGAGCAGCCTGCCAATGCACCGTCTTAGGTTCGTTCACTCATGAACCCTGCCAAGAGCCCAACAGCAAAACATAGATCAACCCTGGTGTTGAGAAGCCAAATCAAGGACCCAATCAACTGTCGATAGCGGGACGCATCCGCCAAAGGAGAAGCTGAATGGGAAGTGGCCTTCCAGTTCGGATCCATAGGAGTAGAGAGGGCCCGACAATCCTCCATCTCAAAAGACACCAAAAGCTCCTGTACATATCTCTGTTGAGAGATAAAGATCCCCCTCTGAGACTGATAAATCTCATGGCCCAAAAAGAAATGGAGTAGACCCAAATCCGTCATCTCGAACGTCCGATGTAAAGCTGACTTCGTCTCCTGGACCTGCTGTGCATCATCACCTGTGACAATCAAATCATCAACATATAATACAAACAGCACACAACCATCCTCGGAAGTGTGAACATACAGTTGCGGATCGGCCTTGGACCGCCGATATCCCAACTGAGACTAGAGGAACGAATCAATCTTCTCGTTCCATGCACGCGGAGCCTGCTTGAGGCCATACAAGGCCTTCTTCAACCTGTAGACTTTCCCATCTGAAGAACCAAAGCCAGGCTGCTGCTCAACATAGATCTCCTCCTTCAAATCACCATTCAGGAAGGCCGACTTCACATCCAACTGATAAACAGGCCATCTCCTATGGCCAGCCAAAGCAAGAACAGCTCTAATGGTCGCCATACGAGCTGTGGGGGCAAAAGTGTCATGACAGTCAATACCTGGGCGCTGTGCAAAACCTTTAGCAACAAGGCGAGCCTTGTGCTTATCCAAAGTACCATCATTGAGGTATTTGGTCTTGAAGACCCACTTGACTCCAATCACCTTCTTCTTCGGGGGGCGGGGCACGAGTGACCAAGTGCCATTCCTCTCAATAGCCTCCAACTCAGCTTCCATAGCTTTTTTCCATGGTGCGGATTGTAAAGCCTCCTTCACGGAGGTGGGCTCTCGATCCTGCATAACACGGGTCATCAAACAATAGTTGGAGCAAACAAGCTCCGTAGAATGTGCTTGGTGCCTCCGTGACCGCCGCGGACCATCCTGCGGTCCCCACTCCTCAGGAACCCCCTCGATCCCTAAATCACGGAGTGTGTCACGGGCCCAGCGAGGAGGCCGAACCTTCCCTCGACGTTCTCCATCAGCAGAAGACTCTGGAATATCCACCGGCAGTAACTCCTCAGAGGTGTCCGGTGGAACAGTAGACTCTGTGTCAGAAACAGAATCATAATCAAAAGGCACGAGCTCCAGTGGAACCGTAGAAGGAGCCCAAATCTCCCCTGGATCTCCAAGAACGGGATGCTCCTCACCCGTTGAAGTAGCAGGAACCTCCACAAACCGCACATCACGGCTAGTGTACACATCCCGCTTGATGGGATCATACAGTCGGTAGCCTTGGGACTGGGAGCTGTAGCCAACAAATACCTGTTTTCGGGAAGCCGCTTCAAATTTATCACGGTGAGCCTTGGGAATGTGAACATAGGCATCACACCCAAAGACCCGAAAGTAAGAAACATCTGGCTTCGTCCCAAAATAAGCCTCAAATGGGGTCATCCCTTCCGCGGCCGAAGTAGGGGATCGATTGAGGATGTGGACTGCAGTAGCCACAGCCTCGGCCCACAGAACCTGAGGGGTCTGTCGGTGCTCCATCATGGTGCGCGCCATCTCGATCACATTGTGGTTCTTCCGTTCAAGAATACCATTTTCTTGAGGAGTATTAGTATTGGCAAACTCTTGGTGAATTTCTCTATCTGCACAAAACCGAGCAAACTCATTAGACACAAATTCACCTCCCTTGTCGGATCGCAAGGTCTTCAACTTCCGGCCTGATCGGTTCTCCTCAAAGAGAAGCCAATCCTTGAAGTGCGAGAAAGCTTCTGACTTTAATGCCAAAAAGTAGGCCCATGTCATCCTGCTACAGTCATCCATGATCAGCATGAAGTACGAGCTCCCACGCAAGGACTCATTCCTCATAGGGCCACATAGATCCGTAGATACTAGCTCCATCGGTGAAGTAGACCGTCGCGAAGCTGTGTGGGGAATGGCATCCCTATGCTGCTTCCCCCGAATGCAGGAGACACATGGCTGCTGGCTCACCACTATATCCGGCAACCCTCGAACAAGCTGTCCACGTGACGCCCTCCAAAGATAGTCATAGTTCAGGTGACCAAACCGAGCATGCCATAATTCTGACTGTGACTGTGAGGTAAGAAGAAGAGTAGAGAGGGCAGTGGAAGACTTCAGTTTGTAAATGCCGTTCTCCTCATATCCGGATGAGAGAACCTTCCTCGATCCACGATCAAGGACTCGCACCGTAGAACTGTCAAACTCCACCAAAAGCCCAAGGGAGCAAATCTTATGAACTGAAAGGAGATGGTACCCTAATCCAGGAACATGCAGAACCTCTGAGGTATGGGTACCACCTCGTCCATCCGGAATGAGCTGCATCTTACCCCGACCTGCAATAGAAACTGAAGAGCTGTCTCCAATGAGAATCTGCCCACGTGAGGGTCGCAGCTGGGCAACACCATCTGATGAAGGAGTCATGTGCCGTGAGGCACCACTATCAACAATCCACTCTCGAGCCTAGGGAGCCATCATCGCAACATCAGAAGCATTCGGTGAAGCGTCCTCAATGACAGCTAGATGAAGAAATGCAGTTGATGAGGGTGCAGCCACCGCTCTAGAATCCTTGGTGTCCTTCTTCTTGGTGTCCGTGTCTTTGTCAGGGCAATCCTTCTTCCAATGGCCAGTCTTTCCACAAATATGGCATGTGGAATCTTTGTCCTTGTCCTTCTCCTTGTCCTTCTTGGACTTGTTATCCCCCTTCTTCTTCTTTTGGTCCTTCCCCTTCTTCTGAGAGGCTTGACCTGTCAGCGCCTCTGACTTGGAAGCATTCTGTCCCTTTAACTGTTCCTCTTGGTCCGAAACCATAGGAACCAACTCTTCCCAGCGAAGAGTAGACTCTCGCTCCGAAGCAATAAGGGCAGAGTAAAATGTACCGAATCGTGGCGGCAATTGGGACAATAGTGTGATCGCCATGTCTTAGGAGGAAATCGGCTTCCTCGCATTCTGAACCTGCATCTGTAGCTGCCTTAGCTTGTTAATGTGTTCCCGTAGCGAAGAAGACTTATTGACGGACAAGGTCCGCATCTGTACCTCCAAAGAAACCCTCTTCATTAGGGTCATCCGATTGTACATCTGATCAAGCTCCAGCCATATCTCCCGAGCCACCGTCAAGTGCTCGATGTGAGCGATCACGGTTGTAGTGCATGATAGAAAGAGAAAGGATCGAATCCTGGCATTCAGTTTGTCCCAATGAGACTGGGCCTTGGCCAACTCCGCACGAGCATCGGAAGAGAGTTTGGACTCATCTCTTACCGAGGACCGGTCAATCTCCTCCTGTACCAACTCCGCCAAATCATAGGACTCAAGGATGGTCAACATCATGACGCGCCAAATGCGGTAGTTGTCGCCGTCGAGCTTCTGATCTGTAGGAAGAGCCGGTAAGACAGGCACCTTCCGGTCCATAATCGCCTGGAACTCCAAGTCCATCTCTGTTGACATCTTTACCTGCAATGCCTTCACAAACGCAAAAGCAGCCCCCTCTGACTGGGAAAACTCAGCCTGCTAAGGCTCTTCCGCGTCCTGAAGCTTCTTCACCCGCCGAAGGCGATGAAAAAGCAAAACCTGCACTTGTAGCCTGAAAACTCAAACCTCCTCCGCATCAAACAGCAGTAAACAGCAGCAAATCCACCACCTGTACTCCTTTCTTGTGCGCCCACACTCATTTCAGCCTTGTTCCAAGGCGCAGCCCTCCTGTCTGCCCTTAAACGCAAAAAAACGCAAATTTGTGTCGCGATGGAAACTCCTCTTCAGGTCAATTCTGCGCTCAGTTAGCCCTTAAAAACTGCTCTGATACCATGTCAGAGTGCAGCGGTGCGGAAGCGTAGGACAGAGAGAGAGAGAGAGAACGCAGAGAGAGAAGGGAGAGAAAGAGACAGTGGATGATGAAGATCTGCTGTATAAAGAATGCTGAATACAAAGATATACACGGGCGCAGTGCGCTGGACTGCGTGTCTCCACCTCGACGATGCAACCTGCTGTCCACCTCGAAGTCTGTTGCAGTCTGCATTGTCTGCTGTCTGAAATCTGTGAACAGAGACAGAATCTGCGCGCCACCGGTCTGTAATCTGCGTCAGAGAAGTGTATAAGACTGCTGGGAACGTCGGGTATAAATAGCCGAGATCAGTCAACCCTTAAAAATTGCTCTGATACCATGTCAGAGTGCAGCGGCGCGGAAGCGTAGGACTGAAAGAGAGAGAGAGAGAACGCAGAGAGAGAAGGGAGAGAGAGACAGTGGATGATGAAGATCTGCTGTATAAAGAATGCTGAATACAAAGATATACACGGGCGCAGTGCGCTGGACTGCGTGTCTCCGCCTCGACGATGCAACCTGCTGTCCACCTCGAAGTTTGCTGCAGTCTGCACTGTCTGCTGTCTGAAATTTGTGAACAGAGACAGAATCTGCGCGCCACCGGTTTGTAATCTGCGTCAGAGAAGTATATAAGACTGCTGGGAACGTCGGGTATAAATAGCCGAGATCTGCCAGAAAATAGGGCGCCAGAAATAGGGCGCAACCAGAACAGGTCCGCTGCATTAAATGCAGCCGACTGGGCTGCAGGCAGTCGGACTGCCACGTGGCAGTCCGACTGCACAGTCCAACTGTGCAGACTGCCACCAAACCTGCCCTGCTACCCCTGATCCCCTGATCAGGCTATGATCTCTAACAGGGCCTTGTTGGTCATGTTGAGGATAAGGGGGAAAATGGGGGTATACAAGGTGCCTAATGAAGCCAAGGAACACCTGCAAAGATCCTATGAGGGCTGGGGAGAGGCGGGAGATGAAATCTTACCTCGGGGGGAAGAGCCATGGCTAGAATTGAAGCTCCAAGCTCTAGGTCTTCAATCCGGGCTGAAGTAATGCCAGGCCAAGCTCCATGATCAAGCTGTGATCCAAAGCTCTGATACTAGTTGAAGGGTATGCAATGGCAGTGGAGAAGGAGAAGAGGAAGATGCGGGAGAGAAGAGCACACAAAATGTAGGTGCTATCAAGAATGTTATAACAGCTTTATTGCACTATCATATTCTATATGAATAAAGAATGGGCGGTCACAGTGTATACGGGCAGGCCCAGAGGCCTTTTACCCCAACAAAGAAGTTACAAGAGTGTTGGTTAGCCTGAAAGCCATAATCAACTTTATATTGTATACAAGGGCATACAAGGTGCCCAATGAAGCCAAGGAACACCTGAAAAGAGCCTATGAGGGCCGGGGAGAGACAGGAGATGAAATCTTACCTCGGGGGGAAGAGCTATGGCTAGCATTGAAGCTCCAAGCTCTAGGTCTTCAATCCGGGCTGAAGTAATGCCGGGCCAAGCTCCATGATCAAGCTCTGATCCAAAGCTCTGATACTAGTTGAAGGGTATGCAATGGCAGTGGAGAAGGAGAAGAGGAAGATGCGGGAGAGAAGAGCACACACAATATAGGTGCTATCAAGAAAGATATGACAGCTTTATTGCACTATTATATTATAAAGAATGGGCGGTCACAATGTACACGGGCAGGCCCAGAGGCCTTTTACCCCAACAGAGAAGTTACAAGAGTGTTGGTTAGCCTGAAAGCCATAATCAGCTTTGTATTGTATACAAGGGCATATAAGGTGCCCAATGAAGCCAAGGAACACCTGCAAAGAGCCTATGAGGGCCGGGGAGAGGCGGGAGATGAAATCTTACCTCGGGGGGAAGAGCCATGGTTGGCATTGAAGCTCCAAGCTCTAGGTCTTCAATCCGGGCTGAAGTAATGCCGGGCCAAGCTCCATGATCAAGCTATGATCCAAAGCTCTAATGCTAGTTGAAGGGTATGCAATGGCAGTGGAGAAGGAAAAGAGGAAGATGTGGGAGAGAAGAGCACACACAATGTAGGTGCTATCAAGAATGATATGACAGCTTTATTGCACTATCATATTATTTATGAATAAAGAATGGGCGGTCACAGTGTACATGGGCAGGCCCAGAGGCCCTTTACCCCAACAAAGAAGTTACAAGAGTGTTGGTTAGCCTGAAAGCCATAATCGCTTTATATTGTATACAAGGGTTATGGTGGTAAATAAGCCTCAATGACATGAATATACCATCTGATTAGATGCAATGTTTTGTTGAACCAAGGTATGTCTTAAATGACATTGGTCTAGTCTATTAACTTCAATAAGAGTGCATGACAATACATGTTAAGTTGTCAAGAGTGGCTTATGTTGGCTTCATTGATCCTGACACAATCCAAATATCAGTGGTCAGTTAGGCTATTTGGAGCTTCATGCTTGAACTTCCATGTAATGGACCAAAAATTATTGTGGAGCTTTAGATGGTTTACCATTGAACAAAAGAAGATAATAGCTATATGATGAGTTGAGCCATTGTCAAGTAAAACTTTTAAAGGTTGCCTTTTACCCTATAACTGGGCTAGAAAGATTATGGGGTTTTACATTGGGACAATCCAGTGCATCTACATGGTAGTACAAGAATTCTTTGTGCTAAAAGAAATGAAATAACCTAGAGTCTTAATATTTGAGGTCTGGCTTTATTTATAGTGCAGACAAGGATTCTGTTCAAGTGACTGGCTGGTCTGGGAATGCTTGATCATCATGCACTAGCTTCCTGCTTCTTGGAACCATGGTTGAATGGCTAATGGATGCTGTGGGATCAATTGCCAGATAATCTTTTATGAGATAAATCTCCAATCAACTGGCCTCTTCTATGCTTTTTGTAGATGTTTTGCAATGAATGATAAGAGTCCGCAATCCTGTATTCTGATTATTTGGTGGCAACCCAACTTGTAAACTACATATAAGGTTAGGGTTTGAGTAATATCCAAGTTCATGTTTTACTGCCTTGAACTCTTGCTGTTATGTGTCCAAGATGGTTGTCTCATTCTCAATCAAAATGTTTCCCATGATGTTCAGTCTGTTTGAATGGTCACATAACTTAGTGAAGGCAAATTGTCTTGTCAGTTGGTGTTGTGCTATTTGCTGTACTTGAATCTCAAGGCCCAGCAATTTGTGTGTCTGAACCATGACAGGAAACGTAGAGTTGACGAACATGCAGCTGAAGCCCGAAGCACTTAATGCTCTGAAACTGCCTATAAAAGTTAAAGCAGGGTTCCTAGGATCAGTGAAGTTGAAGGTTGGTACTCTGATGAATTTGGACTGATCTGTCTTCAGCTATGTTTTTGTTCTTGACATCTTTAGTCTTGAGTTTCAAAAAAGGTACCCTGGAGCCGTTTAGGGAAGGAGCCTGTAATTGTTATACTTGATCGCATTTTTGTACTGGCTGAACCTGAGACAACTATGCACTCTGGAGATGATGATGCCAGCATTCAAGAAGCAAAAAGGAAAAAAATTAGGGTAATCTCAATGAAACCTTATTTTAGTATTAATCATTGATCTGTGTATATTTGGAAAGCTAGCATTACCTTAGAAAGTCTTTTGGTGAACAAATATCTTGATTTTTTGCAGGAAACTGAGCTGGCAATGTTGGATGCTCAGCTTGGAGGAGAGACTGATAAGACAGAAGCAGTACGGATTATCGTATTTATGTTCTGTTCTTATTTATGCTGACTTTTTGAAATCAAACTACGACTGAGATTTATTTTTGTCTTTGGGTAATTAAAAAACAAGAGCAGAACAATTCTTGGCTGGGATCGCTCATCAGTACCATAATTGGTAATTTAAAGCTTTCAATTACAAATATACATATAAGATATGAAGACTCAGAAAGGTAAAATTTTTTCTTTCACAAGTCTGTCCAATACCAGAGAGCTTAGTGTGGAAAAATGTGATTCGTCTTCTCTCAAATTGTCCATGTAAAAGTATGTGTCAAGATGTTTAACTGACCTGATACATGGTGTGACTTTCTTCATCTTTGATGGGTTTGTTTGGTTTTCATGTGCATTCTCTGCATTTAAGTTTAATCAGAACTATATTTTCTTGGATTATCCACTTGCGGTGATTGTTAACTGCTCATTTGGCTCATTTAACAAGAGAGAACAGTGCATATTGTCAATATATGTGCAGGACAATACTAGATGTCATATGTTCCCTTGATTTTTAAAGAAATGGTGAAGTTTGGAAACAGTTCTTTAATTGCAGATCCTATTTTTCAAGTTCCAAGGTTAGAGCAGTTTCTTGTTGTTTGGACTTCCAAAATGGTGCCTGCAGCGTTGGTGATAGCCTTGGGCAGTTGAGGAGTCATAGACCTAGGGGCTCATTTGATCATGACATTTGACTCTAGGTCCAACAAGGTGTTATGTCCACACACTGGGATGGTGCGCACTGGTAGTATGGGATGTTAGCCCTTATGTTAATGGTTTGAGGTTCGAAGGTAAGCCGGTTTGGCTCTATGGTTGGGAGATGAGTTTCCTGTCCATCCTTTATGTTCCATTCTATGTGTGAGTATGGCCTGTCTAGTGTTTGGTGTGCAAGTTAGACCCTTGGAGGGCATTTCATAAATGATACACACTGCTAGCTCTTTGTTGACTTTGTGAAGTCTATTCTGTCACCTTTCCTTTGCCATAATGCCCATGGACTTTCACGAATCCCTTGTTAAGCCCAAGGAAAGTAGAGTGGCTGGGTGATGAGACGAATCATAATGCAAGTTGAAGCCCTCCAAATTGGAAGCCATTGTGCCAAGAAACTATATAGATGACTCTGCTGCCCAATACCAGAACTATATTGATGACCTTGCTACCTAGTACTACTAATGAGTTTTCAACCAAGTATTGGTGACCTCAGGTGTAGTGAGTCTAACCATGAAGATTTCTCTTCCATATATGAGGCATGGACCATGCGTGTACGTCAGTGAGGACAGCTGACTGACGCCTATCTCATAGCTTTAGCCTTGTGGCCCATGAGCCTTGCAAAAGTTGCATCCTCGAAGAATTCCTTTTCCATTCTTTGGACTGATATGCAAGTTTCAGAAGATGACCATCACCATGATCACGGCCATTCCTTTGAAAGGACATTATGTAAGGTGGAGAAGAAAATCGCCGCGACTGCTAGAAGTAAGGGGTAGCAAAGCAAGAGTTGCACCATGTGAGGAGATGTAGCTAAGAGAGGTGGTGGTTATGATGGTGGGTAGTGGAAGCCCTTAGTAGCAAGGTGGCAAACTGACAGCATGTGGCCAAAGTTAGTGTGTTGTGTCAATGTGCTTGGGAGGGGTTGAGGAGGGAAAGTGGGTAAATTGGTGGCAGGAAAGGTGATTGGGGGTGGACATGTTGCTTCAATGTAGACTGGTGGGTGATGAGTGAAGGTAAGGAGACGGGGTTAGAGGAGGAGGAGATTTGGTAACAGTTCATGGCAATGTGAGTGTGGGTGGGGGGCAAGGATTGGACCTCATTGTGACAGTGGATCCCCCATCTTTAGTGTACCACTCTCTTTGAGAAATTTGAAAAGGGAGTTAGAGCTATCAAGCTAGTTTTGAACTTTGACAACCACATAGTTAGGATGCTCCACCGATTGCCCAAGGTTGCTTGTTAAATGAACGATCAAGCAATTTGAAAAAAGCACCTAGAAAGCTTTTTGCCAAATTGCTTGAATTAATAAAAAATATCAAGTCACAAGTGTAATGTTTGTGTAGAGTAATTGGGAAGAAACTAGTTAAATATGACCTTTCATTAGTCCTTTTGGATTGTTGGCTATATAAAGAGAATCATATTATAGTGCTTGACACCATTGTAGAGTCTTCATAAAACATTGTGGCTTAAATTTGCATCCTTCAATGCTGTATTGCACTTGAGGAACCCACTACTCTTGGTCTTTTAGAGGCAAGTATGAATACTCAAGTCAATTAGTGAATCAATATTGTACCGATTGGACATGACTTGTGGCCATGCCTCTTGATCCTACTGTGAAGCTTTCCAAGGATGCTCATGGACAGCCCTTCAACGAGCACACCTATTGGTTTGTGGTAGGGAACCTTCTTTGGCTGATACATACTAGTCTAGGTCTTGTATTCTGAGTTTCATTGCTTAGTTAGTATTTCAATGTACCAATAATGTCACATTGGATTGCTTGTTTGCATGTATTGAGATATGTTAGGTGTACTTATTATTTTGGCTTGCACTATAATAAAGTTTTGATTTTATAGGAATACATTGACTTTGACTAGGTAGGAGATCCTAGTACTTGGCTTAACCATGGTGGTTACATTTTCTTCTTGCTTACGGCTACCATTATATGATCTAGCTATAAGTAGGAGATAGCGTTTGCCTTCAGTGTTGAGGTTGAGTATTGTGCTCTTTGTAATGGCACCACAAGGTTGTCTACTTGAGGAGCTTACTAGTGGAGCTTTGGTGTCTATGTGACATTCCAATTGTTATCTTTTGTGACAACTAGAGTGCCATTGCACCAGCTAGTAACCCCATCATCAGTTTGAAGATAAAGCATGTTGGAGCGCACTTTCATTTCATGAGAGAGTGGGTTGAGCTAGGCACCATCTGTCTAGAGTTCGCGTCTTCATCAGAGAATTTTGCAAATATCTAGACCAAGCTAGTCAACTAACCGATTCTATAAGACCTATTTCCGTGGATCGGCCCCTCATGCTTCATGCTGATGGGAAGAGGGTTTTCCCTCTAGCTTTCCCTTCCATCGTCCAATGGTGAGAGGTTGTGGCTTCTTTTTTTGGTGCTTATAGGATTTTGGTCAACTTTGCTTCAATGACTTTTTTCACTATTCTATCGTTATCCGTTTGCATCTTGATGATCATAATTGTAAAAGGATTCTTGGGCAAGTGAACAATTTCCTATGAGGGCAGTGTCCAAGTGGCACTGTTGCATAGCATTTTGCTTGAGCATGACATTTTGCATTGTCCTTTGGATCATCCCTTGCATTGGGAATTCTATTATTGTAAAACTGCATTTGTGCATATTTATCCCCTTTTGGTTAGAGAGTGATTGACTTAGATATTTATCAAGAGACATACTTGGACAAACATATAGTACTAGTGACCTTGAAAAGGTCATGCAGGCCAAATATAGTCTTAGTTACTAGACAACTAGAATATCTACTCGCATTCACAAAACAATCCTTTATTGAAAAATTAAGAGACATACTTGGAGCTTCAACTGTATTTTTTGATGCCTTGGATCTTGTTTTTGCTTTCTTATTTTGTGGACAATGTTTGTACCCCGAGAAATGTCTAGTCTGGTGATATGCAAAGGAATGACCCTTCAACCGGTCCTTATTGCGAGTATTCTTGCGTTTACCTTTTTCTATTCTGTGCTTCAAAAGATGACTAATGAGGAGTTGGTGTAGGGGGTTTCTTTGACTTAGAGCTAGAGGTAGTGTGATGGGATCCACCCATCAACTAGCTTCACTTGCTCGCAACCAAAGTGTTGTCAAAGTTCTTTGCGTACCTATAGACATACTCTAAAAAATGCGAAGGGTTTCACGGTACCTTGTTTTGGTACTTTGGTGGCACCCCCAAAGAGATAGTGCATATAGAGCAATGCTTGCAAGTTGTTCAATGCGTTTTCTTTTGTCTATTCTTTTTCCTCTTCTTCTTTTTCTTCCATGAATCCTCATTCTAGCTTGACCCATTCCACATTCCAGAGTCCACAGTCCACAGTCCACATGATGTTTTGGAATGAAAATCATAATGTTATAGCTTGATCTATTCCACATTGGATAAGAGTTACGTGACATGTTTATTTCAATTTTCTTTGTGTGATATGCATGAATAGAATGCCTTGAATGTAAACGCCCCGAACAACGTAGTATGCTTAACAGTTATGATATTCACTTGTTTTTTAGATTTAATATAAAAAAGAATGAACACTTAGAGTTGAAAATGAAAATTACTCACAAAATTAACAGCCATGAAAATGTAAAAGTAATGGAGACAAGATTGAGGGTTGAAGATGGGCAACCCCCCTCCAAAGGAATGTATTTCTGCTCAACCCAAGTCCCTTAGGGAAGAGCTCAGTTACAATCAACCTGAGAGTGAGGAGAAGTAATTCTCACTCTCACAAGATCATGCAAAGATGTACAAACACACAAGCATTATCTATTATGCAATGATAAGAACTGATAGTATGAGAGAAGAAAGAGGGGAAATCAGCCTTTCTCCATCGTTGATCAGCAGTACATGGATAGGGCTTGCTTCTTGTTGCTAAAATGGAAGAAAGAGCTCGAGAAGGAGGTGCTGTAATGAATTTACAGGCTTGCTGTCCTGTAAAACAGCAGTGATAGAAGAGGGAATACGGAGAAATTTGATAATGGAGAAGTGGGAGATGATGATGGGGATGGATGGGGCCAGTTTCTGGCTATCTGTGGGTGCTGTACATGAGTTTATAGCAAAGAAAAATGATGCTGAATGAAGAAAAACGAGCTCTTATTTATAGGAGAGGGAAGAGCTAGTACAAAAGGAGAAAGTAGAGTAGCACAAGACAAGTGTCCAACCACATGTCATGAGATGTGACAAGTGGTGGGACTCTTGGAAACTTGTGTGACAAGTGTCTTGATACTTGTCTCTTCTCTATGGCCTTCCTTTTTGGGCTAAATACTGTCAAGAATAGAAACAACCAAATTTAGTAAGCACAGTCAAAGTACAGAATTTACTATTTTTAGAATGACATCCCTATTTTTTAGGACTAGCATTTTTAGGCTAATTCGAGGCTCCTAAAATTTAGGGACCCCCCAATATGGGTGTCATATGAAAGCTTTTTCCGTGTACATCGCAAAAACGGTATAAGAATCTTCATGTGACTTTCCTATGCAAAGAAATGTGCATTTCAAGCTTTCAGCCCACATATGCACATTGTAGAAGCATTTCATGATCATGCCATCTTGTTGATTGTAACTGTCTGTTCTGGCGGATCTAGCCCACACTTCAAGGCATCAATCCTTTCTGTGTGCGAGTCTAACCCTGATATGCGTGAGTTCTGGTCACAGGCGCCCAATCGGGCCATATAGGTGGAAGTGTGAAATATCTTTTTTCTAACCCACCGCGTGGGTCTACCATAACATGTGACCAATCATCAGTGGCCAGCTCCAATGCACTTTTCTTTATATCTAATTAGTGCAAAGGAAACAAATTTAATAAATCATTATATAGACAAATCAATGAAAAATGATACAAATTCTGTTTCTATAGAGTTGTGACAGCCCTCTGGCTTTTATTCAGCTGTTCTCAGCTGAAAAGCTTTTTGATATGGCTGAAGAATGTCTGGGTCATCCTTCATGAATTTTTCATCTACCCACTGTGCATCATCAGTGGCCAGCTCCAATGCACTTTTCTTTATATCTAATTAGTGCAAAGGAAACAAATTTAATAAATCATTATATAGACAAATCAATGAAAAAGGATACAAATTCTGTTTCTATAGAGTTGTGACAGCCCTCTGGCTTTTATTCAGCTGTTCTCAGCTGAAAAGCTTTTTGATATGGCTGAAGAATGTCTGGGTCATCCTTCATGAATTTTTCATCTACCCACTGTGCATCTGTTGTGGGTTGATTCTTGAATTTTAGTAAGAATTTTCGTGTTACAAGGCCACTTCTCGTGGTTCGATCCTTGTGAAACAAAATGTGTTCAGGTTCCAAGAGTTGCTCTGTTTCTTCAACTTCTGGGGGATTTTCAGTAATGGGTTTCTTTGGTTCTGGTCCTATGTAAGGTTTTAGCAAACTTACATGAAAAGCATTGTGTATTTTTCAATGAGCAGGAAGCTCAAGTCGATAAGAAACTTCATTTATTTTCTCAATCACTTTGAAGGGTCCAAAGTATCTACTGGAGAGCTTTGGAAAAGATGAATTTTGACCAGAACCTTGTTTGAGCCTGCTTTTATCAAACTTTAGTAAGACATATTGACCTTTTTCAAAAGCCAAAGGTCTTATTCGTTTATCTGCTTGCTTCTTTTGTCGCTCTTGGGCAACTTTGATAGTGGCTCGAACTTGATCCATTGCTGTTTTTAAATCTAAAGCAAACTCATCAGTAGCAAAAATCTTATCTTTAGTGCGAATAATTGGAGGAGGAATCACTTTATCCTGTATTATTTCATTTGGAGCTTTCCCTGTGGATGAGTGCACTGTATTGTTGTAAGCAAACTCCAATAATGGAAGATATTTCTCCCATTGTGACTTATGTTCACTAACATAAGCTTTCAACATATCCAAAAGAGTGAGATTCATCACCTCTGTTTGGCCGTCAGTTTGAGGATGAAAAGCTGAGGAGAACTTTAAAGCGGTTCCCAAATTCTCAAATAAAGCACGCCAAAAGTCACTTGTGAATTTGGAGTCTCTATCTGAAATGATCTCAGAAGGCATACCATGTAATCTGTAGATATGTTGAATGAAAAGTCTTGCAGCTTGTGCAAATTTCAATGTTTTATGACATGGAATAAAATGTGATTGCTTGCTGAATCGATCAATTATGACCCAAATCGTATCATGACCTTGAGGTGTTCTTGGATTACTTGAGATGAAATCCATTGTGATAGATTCCCATGGATCTTTGGGCACTGGAAGAGGTTGCAACAATCCTGGAGTCTTCTGCCTATCATACTTCGATTTTTGGCATACTAGACAAGCCTCAATGAAGTTATGTGTATCTCTTCGTAATGTTGGCCAATAAAAGTAGCGCTCAATTGCACTTAGAGTGGCTGCCCTTCCTCTATGCCCTGCATAAGGGGGTTCATTACTTTCTTTAAGCACCTTTTGTTGAATAGGAAGAGTGACACAAAGGCGATTGTTCATGAGAAGGTAACCGTCTTTGATGGAATAATCTGGATAAGAACCTCCTTTCTATAAATTTGACCAAATTGCTGCAAAATCAGTATCTTTATCATAAGTATTCTTCATCGTTTGAAAATCTTCATGATGAGCCACTGTAATAGTTGCAATGCGAGGCACTCTAGAAAGTGCATCAGCAACTACATTTTGTTTCCCTGGAGTGTACATAATTTGAAAATGAAACATAGACAAGAAATTTTCCCATCTTGCATGTTTCTCCTGCAAATGCTTTTGAGTCTTGAAATACTTCAAGCTCTTATGATTAGTTTTAATAAGGAATTCATTGCCTAAAAGATAATGTTTCCATATCTTCAAAGCATGAACCATTGCTAAGAGCTCCTTTTCATAAATGTCATACCTTTTCTCCACATCATTTAGACGGCGGCTTTCAAAGGCTACGGCATGGCCTTCTTGATTTAGCACTGCACCAATACAATCACCGCAAGCATCTGCTTCCACCACAAATGGTTTTACCAAATTTGGAATGATAAGAACAGATCCAGAAGTAAGAGCTGTTTTCAGCCTTGTGAAGGCTGCCTTCTCTTTTTCCTTCCGTTGGAAAGAGGTCTTCTTTTTTGTAAGGTTATGAAGTGGAGAAGCCATATGTGCAAAATGCTTGATGAAGCGGCGGTAATAAGAGCATAAGCCAAGAAACGATGGCACCTCATGTACATCATGAAGATGAGGCCATTCTTGGATTATCTTGATCTTTTCAGGATCCATCTGAATCCCTTCAGAAGAGATGACATGCCCAAGGTAATATATTTTATGCATAAAAAATTCACACTTTTTATCATTTACGAATTGTTGATTTTGTTGAAGTAATTGTAGAACAATCTCCAATTGTTGATGATGCTCCTCTTCATTCTTGCTAAAGACAAGAATATCATCAAAGAAAGTACCGACATATTGTCGATGCTCTCTAAAGATGCGCTCCATCATTCAATTAAAGGTGGCTGGTGCATTGGTTAATCCGAAAGGAACCACCAAGAATTCATAAAGACCGTATGAAGTGCAGAAAGCAATTTTGTGTACATCTTGTGGTATTACCCTAATTTGATGATAACCACTCTTTAGATCAATGCGGCTGAAAAGCTTTGAGCCTCCTAGACAATCCAAAATGTCGTCAATTCTGGGAATAGGAAACCGATTCTTCACGGTGATTTTGTTGAGGGCTCGATAATCAATGCACATCCTGAATGTGCTATCTTTCTTTTGAACAAGAAGAACCGGTGAACAAAATGATGAGCTACTTGGCCTAATTAGCCCACGGTTAAGTAGGTCTTCGACTTGCTTTCTGATTTCTTCTTGTTGAGGACGGCTCACACGGTATGGTGCTATATTAGGAGGAGAACTGCCCGGAATAATATCAATATGATGGTCTTCTGGCCTTTCTGGGGGAAGCTGATAAGGAAGATCTTCCGAAAAACAATATTTATACTTTTCCAAGAGTTGAAGTCGCTCTTGGTTTTCAGCATTCATATTATCTTTTACATCAGTGACATAAAGCAAACAACATTGAACACAATCCTTAATTGCTCTAGAGACTTGCATATGGCTTACCATAGGTATGGTGTCTCCAGAAACTCCAGCTTGGATCTCGTACTTCTTGCCTTTGTTGGTGAGTTCTACCTTCTTCTTCTGAGAGAAGATGGTTGAATCTACTCTATGATTCCAGGGCATGCCAAGAATCACATCGCAACCATCAAGGTCTCCGATACAGAAGGTATCTTCATCACTGTAGCCTTGAATTTGAAACTTGAGCTTGCCAATGTAGGGTGTCACAGTCTTCACTGTGTCACCTTCATCGGCATTTAAAGCTTGGCGAACTTCTGCCGGAGTGTCCATCTCTTCATTCTTTAATCCATGCTCTTTAGCTAATTGCAAGGAAATGACATTTTCATTCGCCCCAAGATCTATCAAGAATAGTGCTTGCTTACCTTGCAACTGTCCCCAAGCTTTTAATAATTTGCGCATCTTTGGAGTGTGAGTTGTGTTTGCAACTACATCACTGATAGCATTGATTTTCACTGGCAACTTAGGCTTGTTGTCAGAAACCTTGCTTTGTCCTTTGTTTGGACATTGCTTCGCTATGTGGCCTGTTTGTCCACATTTAAAGCACTTCCCTTCTTTCATGAAGCGCTGCTTTTCTTCTTCGGAAAGTTGCTTTGCTTGTGGGTATAGATTGGAGCGAAATTGAGGAGCATTAGGAGGTGCATAGGGCTTCATATTCTTTTGATTTGATGGCTGCTTTTGCCGCTGTTTTTGTCCTTCATTTGGGGTGAATACTCCTCATCATCAACTACTCTCTTCTTATCATTCTTTTGGAATGATTTGTTGTCATTGTGCTCTATTTTCCATGTCTCAGGATGGTCAATGAGTTCCTTGAGACTAGAACAATGATAACGATTAAGAGCAGTACAAAGTTTAAAATGCAAACCTCCTTGAAACTTCCTAAGCTTTTCCGAACTGTTGATCTTCTTGAAATGTTGGACCTTCAAAAGTAGCTCCCAAAATCTCTTGGTATAGTCACCAAGTGACTCATTTTTCCTTTGCCAAAGCTGATCCCATTCCATTTTTACATCTCTTTTGAAATGAACAGGAAGAAATTTGCTTTGTATCATGCGAACAAAGAACCGCCATGATTTTGGGGCAGCATGATCATATTCCAACCCCGTCCACCAAGTATGGGCTAAGTCGGTCAAATGTAAAGCTGCAAACTTAATTTTTCCTTTTTCTTTATACTTGTCACGACCATACAAAATTTGAAATTGACGAATAAACTTTAGAAGAAGATCGGGATTTCGAAAACCATCATACATACTGAACTTGATATTCTTTTCAAGTTGAGATAGTGACTTAGTCTTCTTCTTCTTCTTATGCCTTCGTCCATGCCCGGATCTTGAGGTTGAAGATGATGAAGTGCTTGATGGGGATGAAGATGGAGACGAGGGTGAAGAATGTCGACGCCTTTGACGATGATGAGGTCTTCCACGAGAAGGGGGTGACTCTTTGTCACTAGAAGAGGGTCCATCAGAGTAGGCGTCAGATGACTTTGAAGAAGAGGATGAGCTTTGATGCGATCTCTTTCTTTGTCTTGAAGTAGAATGGGACTGCCTCTTAGAAGTAGTTGGACTTCTTGATCGGCTCCTTTCATTGGTATGGCTTTGTCTCCTTGAAGCAGATGGGCTTCTTTCCTTGAATTCTTTGGGATTCTCAACTTTTTCTAGTTTAAGAAGTTGCTTACGAATTTGCTGATTCTCCTCTCTAAGACTTTGAATGGCTTGAAAGCACTCGACTGATCCATTGAGACTCTAAGAAAAAATATGCTCAAGCACTCAATGCAAGGGCTGAAAACAAACAAACTTATAATTGTAAGCACTATCAGTGTTGGGGTGAGGACCGAGCCAAAGCTCTGATACCACTGTAAACGCCCCGAACAACGTAGTATGCTTAACAATTATGATATTCGCTTGTTTTTTAGATTTAATATAAAAGAGAATGAACACTTAGAGCTGAAAATGAAAATTACTTACAAAATTACAGCCATGAAAATGTAAAAGTAATGGAGACAAGATTGAGGGTTGAAGATGGGCAAACCCAACCTCCCCCCGAAGGAATGTATTTTTGCTCAACCCAAGTCCCTTAGGGAAGAGCTCAATTACAATCAACCTGAGAGTGAGGAGAAGTAATTCTCACTCTCACAAGATCATGCAAAGATGTACAAACACACATGCATTATCTATTATGCAATGATAAGAACTGATAGTATGAGAGAAGAAAGAGGGGAAATCAGCCTTTCTCCATCGTTGATCAGCAGTACATGGATAGGGCTTGCTTCTTGTTGCTAAAATGAAAGAAAGAGCTCGAGAAGGAGGTGCTGTAATGAATTTACAGGCTTGCTGTCCTGTAAAACAGCAGTGATAGAAGAGGGAATATGGAGGAATTTGATAATGGAGAAGTGGGGGACGATGATGGGGATGGATGGGGCCAGTTTCTGGCTATCTGTGGGTGCTGTACATGAGTTTACAGCAAAGAAAAATAATGCTGAATGAAGAAAAACGAGCTCTTATTTATAGGAGAGGGAAGAGCTAGTACAAAAGGAGAAAGTAGAGTAGCACAAGACAAGTGTCCAACCACATGTCATGAGATGTGACAAGTGGTGGGACTCTTGGAAACTTGTGTGACAAGTGTTCTGACACTTGTCTCTTCTCTATGGCCTTCCTTTTTGGGCTGAATATTGTCAAGAATAGAAACAACCAAATTTAGTAAGCACAGTCAGAGTACAGAATTTACTATTTTTAGAAGGATATCCCTATTTTTTAGAACTAGCATTTTTAGACTAATTCGAGGCTCCTAAAATTTAGGGACCCCCCAATATGGGTGTCATATGAAAGCTTTTTCCGTGTACATCGCAAAAATGGTATTAGAATCTTCATGTGACTTTCCTATGCAAAGAAATGTGCATTTCAAGCTTTCAGCCCACATATGCACATTGTACAAGCATTTCATGATCATGCCATCTTGTTGATTGTAACTGTCTGTTCTGGCGGATCTAGCCCACACTTCAAGGCATCAATCCTTTCTGTGTGCGAATCTAACCCTGATATACGTGAGTTCTGGTCATAGGCGCCCAATCGGGCCATATAGGTGGAAGTGTGAACTATCTTTTCTCTAACCCACCGTGTGGGTCCACCATAACCTGTGACCACTCATCAGTGGCCAGCTCCAATGCACTTTTCTTTATATCTAATTAGTGCAAAGGAAACAAATTTAATAAATCATTATAGAGACAAATTAATGAAAAAGGATACAAATTCTATTTCTATAGAGTTGTGACAGTGAGTGGCCATTGACATGGTATAAGCACGAATACATTTGTGTGCGCTTTTGAGATGGCCCTTGTGCTAATGAAGCACGTGTCTAAAACTGAAGCAAAAGAACTTCATTTCATTCCTTCATACCACATTGAGAGTTGCCAAAAAAGCATGGAGAAAGTATGAAGTGCTTGAGCTGTAAGGACAAGGACAAAGTGAGATTGACAAAAATGGTTCGCCATGCAAGCTTCACTAGCGAAAGTTGGAGCTTAACTAATGACTCTTGTTGAGAAACAATGAGCAATATGGAATTCCAAAAACGATTTAACGTGTGTAGCCCTACTTCCTTGTGAGCACTTGTGGATGCATGAAACACTGAACTTCCGAAATAGGTCCAAGATCACTGTTTGTTGAATAAACTTCTCATTGAGCAGAAATTGTACATTTCCAACCAATTGGACCAAGGGAATGTGGTACTTGATATTATCACTTTTATACTATTCTTTGAAAAAGTCTAGCAATTTCTAGAACTCATGCCACATTCCAGTACAATCTTAATTTGTATAAATGGCTCGAATGTTAGAGGTTTGAATCATAGTATAGCTTATCTAAAGGCTAAAGTTTGACCTAAGTCAATAATGGATGTGTAACTTGTGCTTAGTTGACTCACATGTATTATTACTTATGCTTAATTGGCTTTTTCTTGTTTAAGAGAGAGTTTTGTAGACATTCAAAATCTTTTTCCCTAGTTTAAGAAACAAAAAAACCATAGTTTCTATTTTACTTCCTCTTGAAAGAAACTTATGAAACACTTTTTGACTTTTTACTTTTAAACATTTTTGACATTTCTAGTTGCTACGATGATGATAATCTATGGTGGAATGATTACATCGTCACATTTGAGCACGAAATGGCCCGTGCTTCCATCTTTGGAGAAGCCATAACACTAGTGTGTCAAACCTAAAATGGGAATGTGGGAGGGAGAAGATAATGGTATCCCTTTGATGGCGCAGTGGAGATAAACAATTTGGAATTCGAGTGTTGTGGGTCCTGCTACCTTTATTTGCCTTCACTAAGACAAAGAGGATCTTTAGCTTTGTGAGCACCTTTGTTTATGAGAGGTGAGAGAATGCACAGAGAATGAAGCTCAAGCTTAGTTGAGAGTATAGTTGATAGTGAAGAGAGTGAAGGCATGACACCCAATACAATAATCTGAAGAGTTTAAAATGCAAGTACAAAGTGTAAGCCTTGAACCTTAGGGTTGCTAGAGTGTGTTCACACTTGAAAGGTGTAAAACATGATAAGTACCCAAATTGTGTAGCATAGGCACATAAAATAAAAGTTAATAAATGTGGGGAAAAAAACCTCTCGTAAGGAGAGTAAAAAGTGCCCCAAGGTCCTATCGAGAATCACTGACACTCCTCTATGAGTGTAGGCATGAGTCAAACCCAACAAACCCCCCTAGAGTGAAGAGTGATCAATATACAAGGTTCATCCACCAAAGGAGATTAAATTTAAACATTGCGGAATGCTTCAATTTGTCACGAGGAAGAGCTTTGGTGAAAATGTCTGCCATATTATTGGTGGTAGGACAATAGACAAGGCTGATATCACTTGCATGTATCCTCTCTCTGACAGTGATAGTGAATCTCTATGTGTTTCGTGCGTATAAGAAACATTGGGTTCCGTGCCATTGCAGTGGCACTTTGACTGCCAGTAAACAAAGGAGTAGGCTCTGTGAGAGACACATCTAAATCAGCTAACAAATGTCTCAGTCATACACATTCAACTGTGGTAATGAAAGCTGCCTTGTGATTCAGCTTCACATGATGATGTGGCAACAATGGATTGTTTCTTGCTAAGCCAAGAGATGCAAGATGAGCCAAGAAAACGAAACAATTACCACTAGTAGAGTGACGTAAATCAAAATCACCAACCCAATCAGAATCACTGTAAGCATGTAGTTGCAGTGGTTCCCCCTTGGCATAAAGTAATCCAAGAATCCTAGTACCCTGCAAGTAATGAAATACATGCTTGACAGCTTGCCAATGTGACATGCGTGACTAGTGCATATATTTGCTCAGGGCTGAAACTGCAAAGTGTACATCTGGCCTTGTGTTGCATAGGTAAATGAGACATCCAATTGTTGGAGCATACGTATGGATATTGAACAAATCACTGTCATCATGCAAGGACATCTTGAGTCTATGTTCCATTGGTGTACAAATAGGCCAAACCTCTCAAGAAGTCTACCAATGCATCTAGACTGTGATAATCCAATGCCTCTAGCATTATGAATGAATTGAATTTCCAAATAATAGTGCAAAGGCTCCAATTTTGACATCTGAAAATTTTGCTGCAAATTTTGTTTGAATGCTGAAATCTGATCAGCATGTGCCCTTGTAAGCATAAGATTATTAACATAAAGACATATGATTAACAAGGATCCCCCCTCTTTACATATGTAAAGTGTAGACTCTAATGAGTTGTTTATGAACCCCTGTCTAAGTAAAAAGGCATTAATCTTCGCATACCAAGCTTGAGGAGCTTGCTTCAAACCATACAAAGCCTTTTTCAGCTTGCACACCAAGTGTTCGGATCCCACAACTGTAAAACCAATGGGTTGTTGTACATACACTTCTTCTTGAAGTTCCCCATGTAAAAATGCAATTTTTATATCAAGCTGGTGCACAGTCCATCCATAATGGGCAGCCAAAGCAAGCATAGATTGAAGGTGGTCATGCGGGATGTAGGAGCAAATGTCTCATCATAGTCAATTCATTTCTTCTATGCATAGACCTTGGCCACAAGCTTGGCCTTATATTTGTCAATGGATCCATTTGCATTCCTTTTAGCTTATAGATCCACTTTATACCAATGGCTTTCTTTTGAAGAGGCAAGGACACTAAATCCCACGTTTGATTCTTTATGATAAAATTAAACTCAGCTTGCATTTTTGCCATCCAATGCACACTTTGTTGTGCATCCTCAAAACATTCAGGCTTCTCATCATCAAGTGTATCTTCTGCCATAACAAACTCCATGGTGTGTGTACCATCATGTATACATTTGCTTGCCTTCTAGTATGACCAACAATAGGAGCATCCAAATGACTATCTTTCATAGTCTGCAAATACCATCTAGGCATCCACCTAGCTTCCTGATTGTGTATAATATCTTGCTGAACTTCAAATTCAGTGTCTTGCTGAATATTTAGATCAGCCATAGGCTGATTTTCTGCATTACCCAATGGAGCAGCTGGTTGAACATTAAGTTCACTTGTTGAAGCTCTAGCTATATCACCAAAAGAAATGGGCAGCAACCCTTTAAATACATCGTTGGCAGCCTGATATGTATTAAAACCAGCAAGGGATAATTCCGATTTTTCATCGAAAACCACATCCCTATACCTTCTTAGAGACTATATGGCAAGCTCTTTGCTTTCAACATACATCTGACCATCTCCATGAGTGACCGATTCTTTCTCTTTGTAACCCCATTTTGCTGTGGAGTATAAGCAGTAGTGTACTCATGGACAATGCGTTTCTGCTTCAAAAAAGAATTCAACATAGAAGACATGTATTCCCCCCCCCCTTGGTCCGAACAGAGAGTCTTAATCCTACAATCAGATTGATTTTCAGCAAGTGCTACAAAAGCCAAAAATGCATCATACACTTTTGACTTATTCACCAAAGAGTAGACCCAACAAAAATGGGGAAGTGTGTCCCATGCCTTTTGTGTTGCCAATCTTTGGGGAAGTGGTTGAGCTGGAGTGGGCTGAACAGACTGAGTGGGCTGAGTTGCCCTTTGTCCACATCCTCTTGGAGAAGGTGTAGCTGGAGATTCAACTCCAGGCCTACCTTCTTCACCATTGATATAATCCCAAAGATTCTTTGCAATCAGCATATTTTTCATCATAAAAGACCATAGAGAATAGTTGTTGTTATCCAACCTATCCTCCTTGGACACATATGTGAATACATCTCCCCCCTGATTTGCCATGATAAATGTCACTGATCAAGGAGAAAAAGAGCAATACTTCAAGTTGAACTAACCTGGAAATATCAGAATTTCCAGAAATTACAGCAAGCACTTTGCTGTAATTAGCAAATCTAATCACACTATAAAAAACTGTCTGAAGTACATGCTGTCCAAGGCATAAACAGTGCTCGACAGCACTAAAAATGCAAAATCCCCAAAATCTATTGTCCCAAAATGCACAAATTCAGCCCATTCCAGACTGCTACTGATGTACATTTGCCAATCTCTGAGCTGACAACAAAAGCCCAAATTTCTGACTCAAAATTTTACAAAATCTCTGTGAGAAATGTGTCCCTGACACTTGCAAGAGTAGAGAGATGTTGCGCGGGCACAAGCCCTTTCCAGCAAATGAAACCTGAATTGAAAAATTGAGAAATTCTCCCTGTTTTGTTTTTATATGCCTCTGTTTCTGGTGACTGAACTGGCGGCACCTTCAGCAGGCAGATCTGGCGAACTTGGTGGACCTGGCTGAGGTGGTGGGAGCTGGTGGTGTTTAGGATTGAGGTGGGCGCAGGAATGCTGACCAGGGGCAGGGATCACAGAGCTGGAGGGTGCCTGTAGCCCTAGCGGCATAGGGCCGGTGAGCAACTATTGGAGATGGACAAGGGGCGGCACTATTGGTGCTCGCGATGCAGGTCAGGTGGTGAGCTGAAGGTGGTGATTGCTAGAGACGGATAGGGGGCAGGCGACTACTGGCACTGGACATGGGACAGTATTGCTGGTGCTTGCGATGTAGGCCAGGTGGCATGCTATAGGTGGTGACTTTGCTTGGCGGGGCGGGTGTAGACAGACTGACAAGCTAGCTTACGAACTGAAGCTGCTAGTGGGGCCAAATGTGGCCTGTAGCTGTGGAGTTGAGGACAGCAGAGAGGTGGCGGCTCAGTTGGCGGTGGCCACGAGCTGAGCTAAGCGGAGGGCCAACTCTGATAGCAAATGTGAGAGGTGAGAGAATGCACAGAGATCGACGCTCAAGGTCAGCTGAGAGTATAGTTGACAATGAAGAGAGTGAAGGCAAACCTCAGGGTTGCTAGAGTGTGCTCACCCGAAAGGTGTAAAACATGATAAGTGCCCAAATTGTGTAACATAGGCACATAAAATAAAAGGAAATAAATCTAGGGGAAAAAACCTCCCGAAGAGTAAAAAGTGCCCCAATGTCCTGGCGAGGATCACCGACACTCCTTTGTGAGCATAGGTGTGAGTCAAACCAAACACTGCTTTGATGCCATGTAAAGAAATGGTAGGGCTGCAAAGAGAAACACACAGTGTATGGCAAAGACTATGAAAAAGACGCTCAGAAACTCCCAAAGAGGAAAGATGAGTGATGAATACTGAATCATGCTGATACAATGGAGTTGAGCTTGGAGATGACCACACTGTCCTGACTGATTAGATTGCAGTGCTTGTGGATGGCTTTGCATAGTAAAGAGAGCGAAACGTAGTTCAGGCAAAGGTGTCGGAGTAAGCAGTGAAAGATGATAGACATTAGTAGAGGGAGCAAAACACAATCCTTGGGGGTTGTCAAAGGAGGACATGCTGAAATCTCTCCGGGATGATGGCTGCTGCCAGATGACTGCTGGGCCTCCAACTAGAGAAGAAAACACAAGAATCTCCATGTAACTAGCTGCAGATAGGTGACTGCTGGGCAGGCCTTCAAGAGAGGACAAAACACAAAAACGCAGGTGTGTGATATTGGGCTGATGAAGATGGCGTTGCCATCTGTAGACAGCTTGAATCTGCTGCAAATGCAACCTTCAAAATGTGGCTGATGGCTGGGAGCTGTTGCCAGGGTGCTGGGGCAGTAGTAAAAGCTGGAAACAGCACAATAAAGCTGAAGACAATTTACTGTAATAGTGGAGGGAGGAGTGAAATCAGCAAATGCAGCACCAAAAATAATGAAGAACAAGTTGCTTGACTGTGTGGACTTAAAATGCAGCAATCTGAAGTGTTTCAAGCTGATGGTGTTGTGAAGACAACCTCAAGAATGAAGTTGCCTGCTGGTATGGTGTCACGATCAGCTGGACAGCACCAAAAACTGAGATATCTGCCAGGGTACGGGTGTGGACAGCAATGGTAGAGGGCTGAGGCTGAATGTGTGATGGAGTGAATGAATGGGGGAATGATGAAGCATGAATGAGATAGTAAGTGTGCAGTCAATAATGCCCATGCTCTGTTTATAGGCACATGAGTCACTGAATTGTCTAGTGTGGCTTGTGAGTCCAATCGTCTAGTGTGGCTCGTGAGTCCTAAGTTGTCTCAGATGGTGCCTGGACACTAATAAGCAATAGAAATAAAGCCTTTTTGGGGATGTGAATGGAGGCCGAAATAGGAATTAATGTAATATATAACATTTAATGACATTGGTCTCTTAACAGGAGGACCATGGTGGCCAACAATCATTGTATGTTTGAGTAGATCGGAGCAGTAGGTTTGGGCAAGGTTTTAAGGGCTAGATTTGCAGCTGCTATGGTCTGAGCCTGGGGGGTCAGTATCTTCCAGAATTCTCTAGATGGCCCAAAATGAACCAAGCAACAATGCTAGCAATCAGCTTCCATATCCCTAGGACTTCTTGGTCAAAGCTATTTGACAAGCATCTCTCTTAGTCTCATTGTTCCCACACCCATTGGAAGAGAGGGGGGGGGGCGGGGGGTATACATAAGTACATTATATTACCTTCTAGGATAATCCAAGGGGTGAAGTTCCACTATGAAGTACAAAAGTCAAAATACAAGCCTTGCCACACTAAAGCGCAAAGGTTAAACATACAAGGTAATACAAAAGCTTGCTTTATTTGAGAGTGCGGGCAAGTGATGTTTTTGGTCTGGAATTCACCTTGTGAGCTGCTTGGCCATATGCACCAAGTAATAATCAAATGTGAATGTTAATTCATGGGGAAGAGGGTGATGTTATACTGCAGTAATAAGGACCCTCCTCTGTCCCAGGGTAAAATAATCTTCCAAAAAGTATAGTATGCACTATGTACTTTATGTGGTTATGTGCTGTTACAAGATAAAAGAGGAATGTCAACTAAGAATCTTATGTTGGATGCTAGTCAGGAGATTGTTGTTGAACTGTATGGTAGGAGTGTAAATTTTGCTTTCAGCTCATTGTTTTCTACTTCCTTGTTTTTCTTTTGAATCAGTGATGTTCTATTTAGTTTTTCTTCCATCATAGGGAAGTCATAGCTCTAAACCTCGGATTTTTATCATGGTATAACATGCATGGTGAGGTATAGCTAGTCAATAGAAGAGTACTCATCCCTAAGGTTGGAAGCTTGTGCCAAAAAGCTAATATTTTTCTGTAGTTTATATTTTTATCCTGAAATTAGAACTTTTGACTGTAGCACTTATTGCGGTTGTATTATTGGGGGTACATTGACTCATCTGGATAACCTATATAATCCTAAGGAAAGAGGGGAAGTTGGAGTGAAAATTTACACAACCCCCCCATAACATCAATTTCATTGTTTCTGTATGCAGTAATGCTGGGCATCCTTATGCTGCTGGGTTGACATTGGAGAAGCTCATTGCTGTTACAGTTGATGAAAGTGGGAAAGAAACTTTTATCACAAGTGGACCTTTGGACAGGATCCAAAAGGTTTGTAATTTTGTTTTTCAAGAAAAACTGCAAATATTGCTGCTATGTAAACTTTCATTTGTGCGATAGAGGTAATATGGAAACAATATCATTTCTTTGGTTGGGTACATGCAGCAGATTTGATTACATTTTGTTAGTTAGAGATGTAGTTGTGGGGCTGGTCATTTATGGATGGAGATTCCTGCAGGCTGGGGAGCTGCAAGGATTGGCCCTCTACCTAGAACCAGACACAAAACTTTGGAGTGCTGAATATCAGTGGGATAAACTCGGGCCTCTAGACTGGAGCAAGGTATTGTTTATTGAAAGGAGGCCATAACATCCATGTATGTTTAAGGTCCAGCTATAGACTCTTGCTCTTGATATTGCAGATCTTTGAGCCTAGAATAAAGACTCTTGCCTTTGACATTGCAGATTTTTGAGCCTAGAATACAGATTCGGAAACCTTCAGATATTATTCAAGGTCATTATTTACTGCAGCCAGTTGGAGCTTCTGCAAGATATATGAAGCTTGGAACTGGAGATTCCAGAACTGCTGATAAAGAGATGCAAAGAGCAACTCTAAACTTGGATGATGTGACTATAAGCTTGTCTCAGGTATGTGTGTGGACATTTTAATCCTTCCTATATGTCAATATCTGCTCCTGCTACTTGCTACAAAAACCTGGTATGTTATTGGCGATTGTGTCATTGAGTGTGAGTGCCCATGCACAGGCACAGTATTGCGATCTTTTGAAATTGGCAGAGAATGTGAGTGCTTTCAAAAAGCGACTACAATATGCACATCTGCGGCCTGCTAACTCTATAAAGGATGAACCAAAGTCCTGGTGGAAGTATGCATGTAGAGTGATAATTGAGCAACAAAAGAAAGCAAGGTACATAATGTATACTGCTGCTTGCCTGAAATGTGTAAAGACTTAATTGAGACTGTTTTGTTTTTTTGTTAATTTGTTGAAGGTTATACTGCTGTCTGCCTGAAACATAGTCTGACTAGGACTTGAAGTAGTTCCTAGGATGTTCTACATGGTTTTAGACAAAATAACTTCTTGTTATCTGTTATAGGCATCTGTGTAAAAGCCTGCAGTTTCTCCGTGTGTTTGTGTCTGTGGATGTTGCGGGGAAGGAAATCGTGGAAAGCAAACTTCCCTTTGAAATAGAGCTGTTTTTTTTGGATGTTTAGTTGGAGCAAGAAAGATCGATGTGGAGCTGCAACTAAAGACACGCTCTATCTTCTTTGGAGCTAAGGTCAACAATACTGTCGGGTGTCACAACTTAAAGGAAGTTTTTCCTACATGTTGTAAAGGGAAGACTTTGGCTGTTTGGCAGGCTCCTATCTTGACCCTCAGTTTTTGTTTTTGTTTGCTTGTTTTTTTCCTTGCATGGATGAGATCTTGGGCCCTCAGATAATGTGGATAGCAGCAACCATCCAATTTTTGGTCTTAGTACCTTCAGACTTGACCAGTGACCTGTAACAACACTATATAATAAAACACTCAGAGGACAACCTTCTACATATTTATCCAAAGTCCTGGGGTAATTAGGTCTTTGCTGATGATGCTTTTCAGAACTAATTATGGGTACAATTACTAGTTTCATCCAGATCTCAAATCCCATACCATATCAAAATGCTTTTACCACTTCTACTTCACATAATCAACAAAACTTGCCAGGTATGTTTTGCAGACTCAATATCACAAGAATGTTTCATATGTTGAAGTTTATTTGGCTTCTAGGAGCAAATCCATATATCGCCAAGATTCCTGCCATTCTATGAACTAATGTCTCAGCAATGAGCTTGTTTAGTACACGCATTGAAGTTATTGGAAGCCAATCATTTATCTTTTCACATAATTGCCTCTTTAGGGTCAATCAGAATAGGTCATGCTTCCACTCATCTGGTATCTGCAAGTTCCATAGTAACATCCTGCCATCCTGTCCCCATACCGTCCCAGTCCCATCCCCATGTTAGACCCCCCCTCTCATGGTAACAGGGGATGGTAATTCCTGCCCCATCCCTTTTCCTGTTCCCATTCCTGTCCCCAAGATCTGTAACAGGGGATGGTAATTCCTGCCCCATCCCTTTTCCTGTTCCCATTCCTGTCCCCAATATCTGTTTCATGTTCCTATGTCTGCGACACTGCTAGGCGTTATTTATGATTTGCAAGTGTATCCTTCTAATCATCCCGGTAGGTTAGATAGAATCGTACAGTGAGACCATCTGAACATGGACATTCCATCTCACCATGGCTTGTAAAAAATCTTCCAATGCTGGAAAGCAATCTTTGAATGAGCATCAATAAAAGTAGAAGGTGGCACAACAAAAGCATTTGCAAGATGGTAGATTATCTTGTTGGAATAAGTGTTCAGGTTGTGGGCGCCATCATTTTGTTTGATTCTCAGTGCAGACAACTTTTCATAAAGTCTCCAGGATGCAAAATACATATGTTCTGTGTGAATTGACCTTCTATTGGCGATTTTATAGATATGGCTGAATATCAATGATAACGGTGTTCTGGATTTGTCTTACACTTCAGTTCCACTGATGTCTTGTGCTGACCAGCTGTAAAAGTTGTGATTTCTTGGAATTCCTTGTTGAGACTGTTGAAACATGTAGTGCAGTAGGAATTTTTATCTCCATGACAACTGGCACTTGAATTTGTATTTACTTGTGTTTTATTGATTTCTGCACTGCCATTGGCTTGAAGAGCTGCTGTTTCCATGTTGGAAGAAATGTAGTTGAAACTTGTAGAGCTGCATATTTGTTGCAGAAATTTCTGTGTTCAGAATATGACCAATTCGACACAATTGCTACTGTGGGTACAAAGGTAGAAGAATCATTGGGTTGATTTTTTAACCGTCTAAGAAGATGCAAGCTGTCATGAGCATCTTACTGAGGCCTGTTGGGTATCTCACACGCCTTACTTACGCCTACGCTCATATGGGAGTGTGCGGGTGATCACTAGGACACTGGGGCACTTTTTACTCTCGGTAGGAGAGGTTTTTTCCCCCAGATTATGTGTACTATTTTGTATGTGCTTGTGGTGCACACTTACGGGCACTTACTGTGTTCGTGTGTGAACAGCCCCTTATAACTCTAAGGTATAAGGGTTATCATTTGTACTTTCAGCTAACACTCTATTCAGTACTATTGCATTGGGTGTCGTGCTCAACTCTGTCTCTCACTCTCACACTGTCTACTGCATTTCAGCTGCACCTCGATCCTCTCCCATCTGACATTTGGTATCAGAGCTCAGCTCAGAGCAGTCTTCAGTCTGCAGTCTGCAGCCCCCGCCAGTTCTGCCCCAGCCGCCTGTTCCTGCCCAGTCCTGCCTGCGCCTGTCAGTCCGTCAGCGCGCAGCACCAGACGACTCCTCTGCCCAGCGTGCAGCTCCAACAATCAGCGCGCCACCTGTACCTGCGTGCTGCCACCTCTGCCCAGCGCGCCACCTGTACCTGCGTGCTGCTACCTCTGCCCAGCGAGTCCTCTGCCCTGTGTCTGCCCAAGTGCCCTTTCGCCTGTCAGTCTGCCTGCGCAGCCTCCCTGCGCTGAGCTAGCCTGTGCCGTCAGCTCCAGCTGCCAGCGCGACACCTGTCTCCACCACCCAGTCCTGGGTACCGCCTCCTCTGCCCAGCGCGCGCCCAGTCCTGCCTGCGCGTGTCACTGGACCTGCACGCCTGTACCTGTGCGTCAGTCCGACTGTACCCAGCAGTCATTATCTTGGGAATCGTGCCCGTCGTCAACACGCAGAGGTAACATTCTGCACTTTTCTTTTACACAGGAGTTCGTGCAACAGGTTCAGGTTCAGCATTGGGAAACGTGCTGAACAGCAGGTTCAGTTTTCAGCATTGGGAAACGTGCTGTGTCTGTCTGTGACACATTGAATGCACATTTTGGGGCTTTTGTAACAGACATTTGTGACAGAAATTTTGGGCAGAAAATTTTGGGGCTTTTGATGTTTTAGTGCTGCTGAGCACTAATTGCACCTTGGGAAGCGTGCATCAGTGACAGTTTTTTTTGACAGAGTACCCTTTGCACATTAATTGCAGACTTGTGTTTGCTGCAATTTCTGGAAATTTGCAGATTTCCAGCCCGTACTGCATTGACATTGCTCTATTGCCTTTTGGGAAATAATGGCAAATCAGGGAGGAGATGTATTCACCTATGTGTCCAAGGAAGACCGATTGGATGGGAACAATTATTCCCTTTGGTCTTTCATGATGAAGAATGTATTAGTGGCCAAAAATTTGTGGGATTATGTCAGTGGAGAGGAAGCACGACCGGGAGTTGTGGCTCCCGCTACTCCTCCTCCAGGAGGACGTGCAAGAGGGCAACCTCAGCCCCCTCCACCTCAGCCCGCTCAGCCACTTCCACCAAGAACTGCAGCTCAGAAAGCTTGGGATACACGGGATGCACAGGCTATGTCGTTGATTGCATTGGCAGTTCAGCGTTCTATCATTCCTCATATTCGTTCAGCAGCTTCTTCACAAGAAGCTTGGTTGACATTGGAGCAGATGTTTGCAGGAAAGAATGAGACTCGCATCTCTTTCTTGAAGAAAGAGCTAGAGACTCTAAAGATGAATGAGGGTGATTCTATGCAGGATCATCTCAACAAAATTCAGGACCTGCGGGAGCAACTCATGAATGTGGATGAGTACTACTCAGATGCGCAGCTGATTTCTACGACATTGAATTCACTGCCTCCCTCTTACTTGGCTTTTCATACTGCCTTGAACCTCACTATGAGGATTTCGAAAGAGCCCATCACTTTCATTCAGCTTGTCAGTTTGCTTCTAGAGGAGGAGCAAACTAGACGGAACAGTGGTGTGGATGGTATAGCCTCTGAGCAGGCTTTTATGTCAAGGCAGAAGGGTAAAAACAGCCAAGGGAAAAATGCTTCGCAGAGTTCTGGTAATAGTAACACTTCACAGACAAGTCAGAAACAGGGGGGCACGCAAGCCAAGAAAGGAAAATGCCATTATTGCAAGAAGCCTGGTCACTACATCACTGAGTGCAGGAAGCGCATCGCCAAAGAGAAGAAGAAGGAGTCAGGGATGTCTGTTTCTGCAGCTCCTTCCACTGCTAGTGAGTCCGCGTCCTTTGTTGCAGACAGGGACTATTGTTTTTACACTTGCAGTTATGATGTCTCTTGGGCTGATAGAGCATTTAGCTCTACAGAGGATGCTGACACTTGGTTATTTGACAGTGGTGCCTCACGGCATATCACATCTCGTAGAGATTTGTTTGCTTCTCTTGGTGCACCTCCCGTTGGGAAGTCTGTTCAGTGTGCTAATAATGCATCATACCCTGTTCGTGGTATTGGGGAGATTCAGCTTACAGCCATTGATGGCTCTATTCTCCGCCTACAGGATGCTTTGTATGTGCCTGGCATTAAGAAGAATCTGCTTTCCATTTCTTCTATGGCACGTTGTGGTTTGCAGGTCACCTTTGATGATGACCGTTGCATGGTCCGTGACAAGGAACACATGACATTGGTCTTGACAGGTTCTCTGTGTCATGGGTTATATGAGTTGGATGCTCTTTCGGTAGATCAGTCTGCATATTTGACATCCACTCTTACTCCTGCTATGTTAGAGGCAGAGTTATGGCATGCTCGTTTGGGGCATGTAAACTATGGCAGCTTGATGCTATTACAGCGTACTCAGATGTTGGATGGATTACCTCTCTTGGAGAGGCCTCCTGAGCATTTATGCGAGGGTTGCATTTTGGGGAAAATGCATCGTTTCTCTTTTCCCCGTGATGTTGCTTTTAGAGCAACAGCCAGATTGCAGCTTGTGCATTCGGATGTTTGTGGGCCCATGCAGACACAGTCATTGGGTGGTTGTTACTATTTTGTAACATTTATTGATGACTTTACACGTTTGTGCTGGGTCTACTGCTTGAAAAAGAAGTCAGAAGTGTATGATGCATTTTTGGCTTTCAGTGCACTTGTGGAAACTCAGTCTGGTTGCAAGATTAAGACTCTCCGTTCGGACCGAGGGGGGGAATACATGTCCTCTATGCTGAATTCTTATTTGCAGCAGAAGGGCATTATCCATCAGTACACTACTGCATATACTCCACAGCAGAATGGGGTAGCAGAGAGGAAAAATCGGTCACTCATGGAGATGGCCAGATGTATGCTGAAGGCAAAGAGTTTGCCTCATAGTTTTTGGATGGAAGCCGTCATGTGCGCTTGCCACATTTTGAACAGATGCCCTACCAAGGCCTTGAAAACCGTCACACCTTTTGAGGCTTGGCACAGCCGCAAACCTTCTGTTGGCCACTTCCGTACTTTTGGGTGTCTTGCATATGCCCATATTCCACAGGTACTTCGAAAGAAGTTGGACAACAAGGCTGTAAAATGCATCTTTATGGGATATAGCAGCGAAAGCAAAGGCTATAGACTCTATGATCCCGTGACCAAGAAGGTTTTTGTCAGCAGGGATGTTGTATTTGATGAAAAATCAGAATTATCCTTGGCTGGTTTTGATACATATCAGGCTGCCCGTGATGTCTTTGAAGGGCTGCTGCCCATCACATTTGGTGATTCAGCTGGTACTTCAGCAAATGAACCTAATGTTCAGCCAGCTGCTCCTATGGAACATGCAGTAAATCAGCACATTGCTGAAACTGAAATTCAGCAGGAACTTGTACACAGTCAGGAAGCAAGACAGGTGCCTAGATGGTACACGCAGACTATGAGAGATAGTCATTTGGAAACACCCTTGGCTGGTCGTACTCGAAGGCAAACTCGACTGCATGATTCAGCACATTCCATGGAGTTTGTTATGGCAGCATGTACTCATGATAATGAGGAGCCTGAATGTTTTGAGGATGCACAACATAGTGTGCATTGGATGGCAGCCATGCAAGCTGAATTGGATTCTATTCATAAGAATCATACTTGGGATTTGGTGTCTTTGCCAGTTGGCAAGCGTGCCATTGGTACGAAATGGGTCTACAAATTGAAAAGGAATGCAGATGGATCCATAGATAAGTACAAGGCACGGCTGGTAGCTAAAGGCTACGCACAGAAAAAGGGCATTGACTATGAGGAGACCTTTGCTCCTACCTCCCGTATGACGACCATTCGGTCTATGATTGCCTTGGCTGCACATTTTGGTTGGAAAGTGCATCAGCTGGATATAAAGACTGCATTCTTACATGGGGAACTTCAGGAAGAAGTGTATGTACAGCAGCCCATTGGTTTTGCAGTTGAAGGCTCAGAAAATTTAGTATGCAAGCTGAAAAAAGCTCTATATGGTTTGAAACAAGCTCCACGAGCTTGGTACGCAAAGATAGATGCTTTCTTGCTTAGTCAGGGGTTTGTAAACAGCCCATCTGAGTCTACCCTTTATGTACATAAAGAGGGGGGATCCATGCTGATTTTGTGTCTATATGTAGACGACCTTTTGCTCACTGGAACACGTGCTGATCAGATTTCAGCATTCAAAAATAATTTACAGCAAACTTTTGACATGTCTGACTTGGGTATTTTGCACTATTACTTGGGCATCCAGTTTGTACATGATGCTAGAGGCATTGGATTATGTCAGTCAAGGTACATTGGGCTACTTCTTGAGAAGTTTGGCTTACAGGATTGCAAGCCAGTTTGTACACCCATGGAACCTGGGCTCAAACTGTCATTACATGATGACAGTGATTTGTTTGATATCCATACTTATGCTCCAGCAGTGGGATGTCTCATCTATCTATGCCACACTCGGCCAGACATACAGTTTGCTGTTTCAGTTTTGAGCAGGTACATGCATCAACCTCGTATGTCGCATTGGCAAGCTGTGAAGCGTGTGTTTCGTTACTTGCAGGGTACTAGAGCTCTTGGATTGCTTTATGCCAAGGGGGGACCACTGCAGTTACATGCTTACAGTGACTCTGATTGGGCTGGTGATTTTGATACTCGTCACTCCACTAGTGGCAATTGTTTCTTTCTTGGCTCGTCATGCATTTCTTGGCTTAGCAAGAAACAATCCACTGTTGCCACGTCGTCATGTGAAGCTGAGTACAAGGCAGCCTTCACTACTGCAGTTGAGTGCGTATGGCTTAGACGCTTACTTGCTGATTTGGATGTATCTGTTACGGAGCCTACTCCTTTATATACTGACAGTCAGAGTGCCATTGCAGTGGCACGGAACCCTGTGTTTCATGCTCGCACGAAACACATAGAGATTCACTACCACTTTGTCAGAGAGAGGCTACATGCAGGTGATATCAGCCTTGTCTACTGTCCTACCACCAACAATGTGGCAGACATCTTCACCAAAGCTCTTCCACGAGACAAATTTGAAGCATTTCGCGATGCTTTGAATTTGACGCCCTTTGGTGGCGGATGATCCTTGTACACTTGATCACTCTTCACTCCAGGGGGGTTTGTTGGGTATCTCACACGCCTTACTTACGCCTACGCTCATATGGGAGTGTGCGGGTGATCACTAGGACACTGGGGCACTTTTTACTCTCGGTAGGAGAGGTTTTTTCCCCCAGATTATGTGTACTATTTTGTATGTGCTTGTGGTGCACACTTACGGGCACTTACTGTGTTCGGGTGTGAACAGCCCCTTATAACTCTAAGGTATAAGGGTTATCATTTGTACTTTCAGCTAACACTCTATTCAGTACTATTGCATTGGGTGTCGTGCTCAACTCTGTCTCTCACTCTCACACTGTCTACTGCATTTCAGCTGCACCTCGATCCTCTCCCATCTGACAAGGCCAACTATACTTTTTTTTGGTCTTTTTGAACAATAATACTTAGTTGCCTGTTTGAAAACACTGTCCATTACTCCATTAATGTGCAAGGAAATTAGACTTCATGATAGAGTCTGTTTGATAAAACTCAAAATCATAAAGCAAACCCCATATTAGAAGAGTCTAAATCACCAAGATGAATGCAATTGGCATTTTTCCATGTCTTTGTTGTGCCACCTTATCCCACTTCTGACATTGTGATTCTCCTTTGTGACTTTTAAATACAGTTCCATGATTCTCTTTCTTGCAGAGGGTTGCCAATTGTAGCCTTGGGCAAATGGAAATCTCCAGGTTGGAATGGTCTCCTTATAGAGTTCTATCTAACCTACTTGGATGATTTGATAGATATACTTTTGCAGATGTGTATAATGCTTGAGAACATGGGAGACTACTAGCATAGTTGAAACATGGGCTGGTCCATTTAACCCAGAGAAGCAGTTTTCTGAACTTGTAGAGTGGTGGCTAATTACATCTATGCTTGTAATTTACAAGCTCATTCCTTAACTGTTTGCTCATACAATGAAAGGTATCATGCATCGAGAGTAGCATGCAAGATAGCATGGATTCGTTCCCAGAAAGCAAATAGATGACAACATAGTTAGCACCCTTATTGAATAGGCACAATATGCCCGATAAGATGCATTGATTATGCAAGTAGATGTGATTGACACGTGGCTAGATGTAGTGTCATATCCATAATGTCATTTGGTTAGAAGGTGGTAGCCAAGCTATAGTGAAGGGAGCCCGGGATGTTATTATCAAGCTGAGACTTAGAAGCAGGCTTGGGATCATTGACTTGGATTGCTGGAGTAGAGCTTTGCTGGTCAAGCTTAGTGTTAGAGGCGAAGAGCCTTGGAAGAACTACTGCTGGGGAGGCTGGAAGAGATTAGACAAAGAATAAGATCAGATGGATTTTCTGTCAGATCAGAGCTAAAAACTTGGGGGAGGCTTCGATGTCAGACCTGCAGCTGCTATCAGTGGCACCATAGTCATGCTGGTGTGAGAGGTTGAGCACTAGACCATGATTACTCTCATAGAATGTCAAGAGGCTTCGGAGGGCAATTATTTTACCAAGGACAAAGTTGTTGAGCTAAGAAATGCACTTAGCCACTTAAACAGGCCCCAAACAACTTATTTTATGCCTATTTTAGGCTTATTTGAGTTAAAACCCTGAAATGGGGCGCAGATCGAGAGAGTTAAGTGGGGCCTCCCAAAATTTCTATAAATAGGCAGCCTGCCCTCCACTCTTCCCATCTCGTTTTTGCAGTTAGGTCTTTCAGCTTACTGGCCACACCCTAGATGCAGAGGACATTGCAGTCCAAGCTGGCCATTGCTGTCTACATCAGTTTGGCGCTTGTTTCTCACCTTTTCCACGCTAATCGGAGTTGATTATAGCCAGGCGATTGCTACCGATGTCAGCTTGCCATGTCATCATCCTTGCTGGCGATTACTGATTTGCTGTTGTACGGACAGTTTTCTCTCTTCTATAGTTTTTGCCCTATTATGTTTGGCAGTCTCTCACCTCAGCCATCCGTCGCCCAGCTTGCATAGGTTGCGTTTTGCTGTTTTCTCTCTCCTTACTCTTCGTTTGCAGATTTTCTCTCCTCAGCATGCGTTTGCTGCTGCACACTGCTGTTTGCATCAGATCCAACAAACTTGCTGTTGCGTTTGTTGGAGGCTGCCTTATTGCGTCTCGGGATCCGTTCAGAGTATGACACACTCCCTAGGTTATTACCCTTGCCCTAATCCTCCAAATATAGTTCGTGGTACAATATTCACTCTCTGCTTAGTGCGTTGCATGAGCATTATATATTCAGTAGTCATTCACTTCATCATTCTCTATGTTCATTGTCTTTGAGTTAACCTAACCCTAACCCTAATTGTGCTCTATGTTATCAATTTGTCCTTTGTCGTATGGTTGGTAATGTATTTTCTGTGTTTAGAGCCTTTCTTCACATGGTATCAGAGCCAAGTTCTTTTTGAGAAACCTTGGATTTGATCGGAGAGCTCATCCGTAGAAGCAAGAACAATAGAAGGTTTAGATGACTTCAAACACTGACACACCCCTCCAGACTCCACAGCCAAGCATGTCAAGAAATGAGTAGGAGTGGGCCTTCTAGCTTGCCCCTGCAAGATCTGGCATGGTTGGAGAGACATCGGACTACCATGGAGTTCATCGACCGTACAAGATTTTAGCTGCTGAATATGATCTCATCCTTATGCATGGAGCTCAATAGCAGATAGAAGTTAAGCCTGAGTTTCCTCTTTGAGATTCAGTGCACAAAACTATTGACCATGTAGGTACGATGGAATCACCACTCTGGGTTGGCCATCCTCAAGTGGAATCTGTCACGGATTACACCACTTTCATCTTACTTCTTTTCTCCAGTGTCCAGTATGAACAACCTCGTTTTTGATTCTATGCAATTTGATTGCTCTAATCCTCATGGAATGGGAGATCCTTTGGAAGAAGGAATAATACATAACATTTTTTGGTTTAGAAGTAATGAGGAAGATAGATATTTCTTTGAAAACTCCGGACAAGGTAAGCTAAAGAAGCAAGAACTTGTAAGTATCCCTTCTCTTCTTTTTCTTTAAATGATTTTGTTTCTCATGGTTATATTGGAGTAGGTGTCAAAAGATGACGTACCAGCGAGATAGTAGAGTTTGCAGGGAGGAACACGGAGTGAACTATCAAACATGGAGAAGAGAAGAGATTGCAGGACATTGGAGTACCAGAGGATATACGATGGGGTGTCTGCATTATATGAGGCAGTGATGGGTCATGTACAAGTACCTGGGGGCTATCAGAGAGGATTGACAGTACCATAGGAGTGAAACAAGGATGTCCACTTTCACCCATATTTTTGGTCTATACATAGATGAAGTGTCTGATTACATAGACCGAGGAGGAGGAGCTGGAGCCAGCATGGTAGGGGTACTGATACCAACATTACTGTATGCAGAGGATATTGTTCTCATTTCAGATTCATCGGAGGGATTGTAGTGCCATCTAGATGCTTTGCACATCTTTTGTAGAGATAAAGACCTCACTGTGAACCTTGGGAAGACCAAAATCATGGTTTTCAATACTTTAGCAGCATGGGTGAGTAGATCTATGTACCAGTTCACATTTGGGGGAGACATACTGGAGCATGTGAGGGAATATGTCTATTTGGGAGTCACCTTCTCTGGCCCACGTTTTTTCGTTGAGAGGGGCATTAGAGGCACGTGTGGCACGTGGATACGCAACACTAGGGGCACTCGAGAGTCAATGCGCTCACATACAGTTCCAGGAGCCCCACACCAAACTCTGGTTGTTTGAGACCCTAGTCACACCTACATTACTATATGGAGTAGAGGTATGGGGCTGCAGCTTGTACCATAGGCGTCTTAGCCCACTCACTGATCAGATTGGAGTAGAGAGGGATTATTATGATGGTTGGGATAGCATGGAAAGGTCATTGATCATGATGATAGCACACATGATTAGGAGTAAGCCCTTAACCCACATCCCATTGTTAGAGCAGAGCTAGGGGCAACACCTATAGTTACAGAGTCACTCTTTAGGGTAGTGACCTTTTGGCATAGCCTATGGGAACTTTCATGCCATAGATACTCTAGATTGGCACTAACCTCATCTAGACAGCTAGCAGCAGGAGGCGAGAAGAATTGTTGGTTTTCATAGATGGCTATTTGGATGAGCCTACATGGTTTGGATATTGACCGTCTTCCACCTTTGGATTAGAGCCTTGACAGCCCTACACTTTCTCTCAGCCGATCAGAGTTTGAACCAGGTGATCAAAGCTGATATCTGGAGGATTGAGAGAGCAAGGACATGGATCCATCCACCACTCCCTCTAGGATCGATGGAACAACACTACACATGGTTCAACCCTAGTATAGTTTCATTGTATAGTTATTTTCAATTTTGTTTCATAGGCCACCTAGTTATTTGTAATGTTATCTTTACCTTACTGATGAGATAACATTAGACATGGATGTACTCTGGATTTTGTCTAATGGGCCACATTGGCCTTATGTAGACGTTAATATATTTATTTTTTCTCTCTCTTCTCTCTCTCTCTCTCTCTCTCTTTCTAGCCTCTTCCTCTCTCTCAACCATAGTTACACATGTACGAAAGGTTTCATACTATATCATACTTTAGGTGCTGTACCTTACGTATTAGTTCTATAAGGTACCAACTTAATGGATACATCTTTCCCGTTCGAATTGGACTTTGGGACGAGCTAAATGCTCCTTATATTAATATGACTCTCCCATGAGATTAGGTTATTTGAGATTTAAACAATTTCTCTCAACCTTCTGTCTCTCAAGCCTACACTTTTCTTATATGTATGATCATGCATGTATGATGTATCCACTTCTATCTATGTAGTTATAAGTTGTTAACATCCCTCTTTAACACTTAACCCTTGCAGACCAATGCTGATAGAATGGTGGTGTATCCTTGTGCATGGATAAAGGTAGTTTAACGTTTGACCACCTATACTTTCAGCCGGTTGGGGGGGGGGGGGGGGAGGGGGGTTTCTAAATAGACTAAATAGGAACCCCCCTATCTACTAGTTAGAACAAGCTACTCTATTTACTATTATAGCAAGATGTAAGAGTTAGCATAGGTAGCAGTAGCGCATGTTGCACATGCAACATTAGGTTTTGGCATGTTACCCTCAAGTACTCATCTTATATACTCTAATAGCATTGCTATGTAGACTTGAAATATCTATTCTGTTATCTTTAGCCCAAAATAATCAAGTTATTTTTTTTTTCATACTAATATTATACCGTACCTGATAAAATCTTAAGGTACCATTTAGCATCGTATTTTATCGTACCGTACCATATGGTACTTTTCGTACCTAACAACTATGGTACGGACAGTTTTCTCTCTCCTCGAGCTGTCGCCCTGCTATGTTTGGCAGTCTCTTACCTCACCCAGTTGTTGCCCAGCTTGCATAGGCTGCGTTTTATTGTTTTCTCTCTCCTCACTTTGCGTTTGTGGATTTTCTCTTTTCTCAGCTTGCGTTCGCTGCTGCACACGGCATCAGATCCAACACACTTGCTGCTGTGTTTGCTGGTGTTCGACATCTGGAGGCTGCCTTGCTGTGTTTCGGGATCCGTTCAAAGTAGGACACACTCTCCAGCTCATTACCCTTGCCCTAATCCTCGAGATATAGGAATTTGAGGTGCAATATTCACTCTTTCCATAATGTGTTTGTTGCATGAGCATTGTATATTCAGTAGTGATTCACTTCATCATTCTCTGTGTTCATTGTCTCTGAGTTAACCTAACCCTAACTGTGTTCTGTGTTATTAGTTTGTGCTTTGTCATATGATTGGATTTGTGTTTTTTGTATTTAGAGGCTTTCTTCACAAAAGTCTACTTAGATAGGATCTCCACTAGGAGTTGTAGCAAAGGCTTAGCTCAAATGACTCTCTCATGCTTTACGAGCATCATCTATTTGCAGGCTGCATAGTGAGTTACAGAAAGATCCTAGTAGGTTAGGGTTGTACATACGGGGTGATTGCCATGGGGGCACTAGATCTTTTGGCCCAAGTGTGAATCAACATGGTAATAGTCCTGTGCATCCACAGCATGTGATTGGGGTATCATTGTGCTTGGGAGAGCTCTTTGGATCTTTGTTGGGCTTGGACATTTGTTTCCTCACACCCCTTGAATCTAAGAGATCCCCAATGACTATTAAAGAGAGGTTGAGGCAACCTCGACTTCAACAATCAGGTCCGATGTGAGGCCGGACACACGAGTATAGAGATGCTCCCTCCCTTGAGAGAGATTTTATCATAGATTGCCAGCATTTTTAGAGAGAGGTTCTCTTACGTAGGATTCCCTTAAAATATTTAGAGGCAGTGCTATTAGGGATGCAATGTGGATGTGATTTCCAAGTACACAGGAGGCAGTGGCTACTAGGGACGCAATGTGGATGGGATTTCCTAGTACACAATCTGTTTCTGCTTTTGTATGATAATTATTTTGATTCTTGGTGCATCTATGGTAGTCCAAATGTCAATGTGGACAACTTCTCAAGCTTACAGCTTATAATCAGGCTTCCAAGTCCCTACAAATCTGGTGATGCTAATTATTGTTTTCAACCTTTTTTGTAGTGGGCGAATGTCATGGGATCAAGTTGTACGATTCACAAAATTATGTAAGAAATATATGTCACTGTACATCAATCGTCTGCAATCAAGTTCCGAACTGGCCACAATTGATGATGATGAACAAATTCAGGAGATCGAGAAAGAGTTAGAGGTTGATGTTGCTGTTCAATGGAGGTGAGATCTTTTTATGCTTCAGAGAGAGCTTAACATTAGCGAGCAGTATCACATTGGCTTTGCTCTTTTGCTGTTTTTGTATGGATCATTTAAAAGAAAATATTTACTCATGAGAATGAAAAATTTCCCTGTGGCTGTAGACTAGTTTTTGAATATAAAGTAGCATTGTTGGATTCTGGTTGTCCTGATTCTGCTGTATTAATGTATCTGTTTCTGGTACAGGATGCTGGCTCATTCGTATGTTGACAAAAGCAGGAAAGATATTAACACAAGGAAGCAACAAAGAAAGGGCAACTGGTGGTCATTCATCTGGTACATACGTGAATCAAAGCTAAACACAGTTAAAAATAGTTTTACATGTGGTTGTTCATTTGTTTGTTTCCTTGGTAATCTTGGTCGGAATCTAATGCTTTGGCATCAGACAGTTCACTTTTGCTGGGAAATTTGTTTTTTCTAGAGTACTTGTTTGACTGGAACTTAAACCTGAGCTATGGATAAAACCAGCTGTAGATGGAACTGCCTGTAAATTGTTAATCCGAGGTATGGAGTGTACAAGAGATGAGGTATGTGTTGTTGATGAAAGGCTGCAGGTTACCTTCTCAGGATTGTGTCCCAATGCAAGCTTAACTAAAGGTTTCCATAAAAAGTCTGCTGATGTCGCATACCTACAATGATGTCATTTGTGGGGAATCAAGGGGCTGATGCATTATTTCAAGATCTTTTGGCAGCCACATGAGTTTCAATGTTTCCCACTATAAAGGGATTGTATTTTGCTTGCTGCGACGTGTCACATCTTGAGCAATTATATACAGATCTGTAACATTGTAGCCTCAGTGGAGGTGCACTGTGCAATCGATGACCTGTTCAGAAAAGAGATTTTATCAATAAACACCTTGGCCAAAAAATTCAAGCTAAAAAACAGTTCAAGCCCATCAAGGACAACAATGGTGCAGTATAAGATACCATTCGATAGTCTCGTACAAAGAGCTTTGTGAAAGCCAATCAGAATCAGGAGCTCTGGTGCTATGACCACATGTGGCTCTAGATGGAAGAAAGTGCGAGAGTCCCATGTATCAAGAAAAGCATCCCTCTCATTGTGTGCTTAAACTCAGCTTGTCTTTGCAATCTGCTATAGGAGATGTAGCTAGGGAAGAAGAAATGGGCAAGCTCAGCACCGTCACGTCGCAAGCTCGCCGCCGCGCCACCACCAACCCCCCCCCCCCCCCGGTTGGCCGCCATTGATCCCCCCACTCTCCAGTTGCTCCCTCTATCTACAACAACTTTTCCCTCTCAGGTAGCTCTGCGACGTGATTGGTAGTTCTCTCAGAAGGGACGCACAATGGAAACCTTTTCCCCCTCTATCCACATCAAACAGATGCCTGTTCAGTCAGTCACAGGTTTCCCTATGAGCTTACACCTTGCATCTTGGAATGTGAATAGTCTCCACTACAGTGGGGCACGTGGTTCCAGGAAGTTGATTGTTCGGCAGGAGTTGCAGCCTGCCCTTGCCAGACGGATCGACATCTTGCTTCTATAGCAGCATAAGCTCAACCCCACCTAGGCCCAGCGGGTAGGGAGGGTACTTCCGGGCAACTTGAACACTTACTGGGAACATGCCATAGGTGCCCATGGCAGGAGTGGAGGCGTATGCACCTCTATTGGGCCGAGTCTCACTGCCTATGTACGAGATCACGAGACGATAGTGGCAGGAAGGGTTCTACGGATTAGATTGGATATTGGGGACTTGTGCATTGGAGTCCTTAATGTCTATGCCCCTACAGAGGTTTGGGCATGCAGTAGGTTCTGGGTGGAGATCGCAGATGGACTCCCAAAGGTGGACTCTTGGATCGTTGGAGGAAACTTCAACAACGTGGAGGCTTTGGAGGATCAATAGGGGAGAGGCAGAAACTACCAGGGCATGGCTGGGGAGGAGTAGGAGGCATGGGAGGTTTTTTTGCTGGCAGTCAAAGCACGTGATGCCTGGAGAGACCCTGCCTTCCAAAGGAGGGAGAGGTCGTTGGACTTCTCTTGGGGATATAGGTGGCCAGATGGAGTCCTGCTAGAGCGGTTGGACAGGTTTTATGTGGGAGAGTAGGGAGGCTCTTGTGGAGGTCAGATTGAGCATTTGGCAGGCACCACGTTATCTGATCATTGCCTGGTTCTTCGGACACTTGACCCACCAGCATCCGCCCTAGACACACGATCCTCTCAGATCCTTGATTTGATCTATAGAAGGGAGGAGATCATGAGACAGATAGAGCAGATCTGGACCAGAGAGTGGGACAGGAGGGACCGGATAGCAGAGGAGGTTGCAGAGGTCCTAGCGGAGTCGAGTAGAATTTGCCAAAAGGCAGCCATACAGGCCAGGTAGCAGAGTTGGGAGGAGGAGAGAGCACTCCGGCGGGACGTGGTAGCCACACAAAGATTATTACAGGAGCCACCAGGGGATCCTACCCTCCACACATGGGATGTGCGCGCACGAGCAGCCATGGCTGGCCTAGACAACAGGCGCTCGGAGTTCTCTTTCTGAACCTCAGCAGCCTTCTGGGCGTGGAAGGGGGACAAGATGTGCAGGGAGTTCTTCCAGGTGAACCATCCTCGCACCGCAAGAAAGCAAATACCCAGCCTTCGGGATCAGTATGGGAGGACTCGTTCTAGCCCAGACAAGGTGATGGAAATTGCCATGGACTATTACACACGCCTTTTCCAGCAGGAGACAGCTTCAGCTAGAGGACAGAGATGTAGATAGTATGTATGGGTTCACATTGCGTCCCTCGTCACAGAGGAGATGGGACGCTTCCTCCTAGCCCCCTTCACAGAGAAGGAACTAGAGGAGGCTTTCCATATATAGGATGGGCAGAAATGCCCGAGGGAGGATGGCCTCTCTAAGGCCTTCTTCACTACCTATTGGGAAGTGGTGAAGGACCCCCTGTTGATGGCCTTCCAAGAGATTTTCACTTCAGGACAATTGCCACGGAGTCTCTCGGCAAGCCTTATGAGTCTTCTCCCCAAAGGGAGAGACCGGTTGGAGCTTTCCCAGTGGAGACTAATCACCTTATTGTTAGTGGCCTATAAGGCACTGGGAAAGATGATTGGTAGGCGACTACACCTCGTGCTTCGAGACATGATCCATGACACACAGACAGGCTTTGTCCAGGATAGGAGCATCCTTGACAATGTATTCACCTTCTTTGAGGTGACAGAGTGGGCTCAGCACAGTGGGCAGAGTCTGGCCGTATTACTCTTGGATTTCGAGAAAGCTTATGATAGGGTAGACTGGGATTTCCTAGAGGGCACCATGGTGAGGTTGGGATTCCCTCAGGTTTGTATTCGCGGAGTCTCCGGCCTTTACAGATCGGCCACTAGTAGGGTTCTCATAGGCAAAAGGCGAAGGGAGGAGTTTCGATTGGAGAGATTGGCTCGACAGGGCTGCCCCCTGGCCCCATACGTGTTTCTACTCTTTGCAGAGGTGATGTCTCACTTCCTCAGGTCATGTGTGAGCGGATTACGTAGCCTCCGACTTCTAGTGAGAGAGGAGATTGAGTTGTATGTAGATGATACAATCCTCTACATAGAGGACAATGAGTTGATGCTGGAGAGAGTGAGGTTGGCTTTTCATGTGTGAGCGGATTACGTAGCCTCCGACTTCTAGTGAGAGAGGAGATTGAGTTGTTAGACTTAGAGTATGTAGATGATACAGCCCTCTATATAGAGGACGATGGGTTGATGCTGGAGAGAGTGAGGCTGGCTTTTGACGCGTTCTATTTTGCAGCGGGAGCAAAAATCAATTGGCAAAAGTCGGTTGGTTTCCTCACAGACCCAGACTCTAGCACGGAGTGGGATGTCCACTTGGGATTTAGATGGTTAAGCAAAGGGCAGACCATCCGGTACCTAGGGTTCCAGGTGGGACGTGACATCACTCCTGCCCAACAATTTCTTCTTGTCCTTGATTCTATTCGGAGGAAATTGACCTACTGGAGCACAGCTCGCCTCTCACTAGCCGGCTGAGCCCTAGTGGTTAACCAGGTCCTCCTAGCGATGGCCTGGTATATTGCCTTGTGTTGGTGCTTCTCCTCATCTTGCGTAGTGCAGCTTCGCTGCCTAGTGCGAAACTTCCTTTGGTCAAGGTCGGATGGTTCCTGGGATTCCAAGGCCAAGGTGGCGTGGGCGACCATTATACGGCATCGGTCAGAGGGAGGGCTTGGGATCATAGACCCAGAGTATCAGAGTATGGCTCTCTTGGGGAAGCTAGTTGTCTACGGTCTCACACTAGGCGGGCAGACCTGGAAGGTCTTATTGTAGAGGACCTTCAGGATTGTAGACTGAGGCTTGGCGATGAGTGGAGGCCGTCCTTGAGATGGATCTTCACGTCAGCCCAGATGACCCCCCTAGATCACCTTTTTTACGCAACTTACTCCGGTGTGGCAGGGCCTCCGTAAGGCCCTAATCCAAATCCCCCTAGGCTGCTAGGAGGAGATAGACCGTCAGCCGGTGATCTGGAACCCCCAGGTCAAAGAACGGGAAGGGGCCCAGATAGGTGAGTGCCCCCACATCCAGTGGGCTGGTTGGGAGGCGGGGCCGGCTCATACCATTAGAACATGGTGGGAGGTGTACACGATGGCGGACGAGGAGGTGCGGTAGTGAGTATCAAGCTACCAGAGAGGAGTGGAGGTGAGAAGGGAGATAGATGCAGCAATACCTTCGGAGTGGCTTGCTCCCCCGATACGAGAGTCGATAGAGACGGGGAGGTATGGCAGCTAGGTTTTCACTAGCAAGCATCCCCCTACAAGTGGCAGGTAGAGTGGATGGCACCCCGCAGGGGACTTTCTTCACCGTTCAGGAGGGGGGACGCCTGGCCCTTGACAGAGGGCAGTGGGATGAGGGGATTGCCGCCCTTTCATGGAGGAGGATTCGGGTGGTGGGCCTTCAGGGGAAGACACGATGACTGGACCCCTATGTTTTCTGGAAGGAGCTCAGGGAGTGGCGTCTTTGGATCTGGGAGGGTAGACCACTTGATGAGCTAGAGTGGGACCTAGGAGAGTGGCTATGGCTGGCTTCTGCGGTCACCAAGAAGCCACCTAGGTTCCTAGAGTACATTGCCAAGATTGGTAGACATGTACTGATGCAGGAGGATATGGATTGGGCACCGTCACGTATCTGGCACTGGGTGGAGCATAGCATCACGGAGCCTTTCCAACGGGCCTTCTGGCGCATTGCCTATGGGATAGCTGGAGGCCGTGGAGGGTGTCATATTTCTTATGGCTGGTGGCACATGGAGGCTTGGCGGTGGGAAGTTGGCTTTCCTAGATGCATGAGGGAGGTTGTAAGCGCTGCACACAGCAGCCCTCGGAAACCGTAAAGCATTGCCTTTGTTTATGTGAGGAGGCGCGTCTCGTGTGGGGAGGAGCGTGCTGCATCCTTTGCCCAATAGCACCTATCCTTGGATGTATCTCATGGGGAGCTTTCTGTTGGCATGCAGTTAGCCAGGGCCGTCACCTTTTGTATGAGGCCGGGATGCATGACACAATATTCATTATCGAGGCGGGGTCGTGCGCAATGGTCGGTTTGGAGGCTCTACCCATTCGCTAGGTACTGGAGCCCATTGCAGACCGCTCAGAGGTATGGGAGATTATAGGGAGTCTTACCGAATGGCATATCTGGAAGGTGTGGTGTTAGAAGGCTTTCGGCAGGGAGAGGCTTTAGCAGAGCTCTGGACCTCCATCATCCACTCCCTCCACGGCCGATGGGATCAGGTGCAGGGCGAGTCCAAGGTTTGCCAGGAGCTCCGATGTCACTTCATGCGCACTTGGGGTGGCGAGGACGTGTTCTTCGTGATGTAGGCAGGTAGCCCCAGTTGGCGACCCCCCCCCCCCCCCCCCCCCCCCCCCCCCCGCCTTGAGAGCCTTGTATACATGATGTATTTGTGACTTTGCATCAGCTCCAGCTAGTCTTTTGAGCATGAGCACTCTGTTGTAATCAGTTTTTTGAGTAATATAATGAGCCACATTTTACTTGAAAAAAAGAAGAAAATAAAGGAGATGTAGCTAGGCACACCAGTGCATACTTTTCATTCTAGTGATTTAGCAAGCTTATGTAGCAAGATGGCAGTGATGAATTTGGCCTGAACCAAATGAAGGTTAACAAGTTCAGAGGGTCATGACAGGGTCCTGATTGAAACAGTTGATGATGAGCTGGGTGTATCTGTTGTGGTCATCCACCCACAGACAAACACTATTTCTACAGTATGCTAAGTGAATTTGATCAAATTGTGCATGATTCGTCGACAAGGAAGTAGTTTGTGACTGATGCACCACCAAGATTGGAAGGTGACCACACCTCCTGTTGTGAGTTCTGTGTGTGAACGCCTTTGTTGAAAGTAAAAAAACAAAAGTAAATGGTGTATAAGTACACTAGGTTGCAGTTAGTGTGGTGATGTTGATTATAGATAGAGTGACTTTCACAAGACTTATGTTTCTTTGGTTTCGGTCCTTTGTTTGCCTCTTTATTCACCATCCAACAAAACTTGGCATGCAACGTCTCACCACTCTGTCATGCAACTGTGTATGATCCAGGGGGAATCAATCATCTGATGATTCTATAGAAGCCAGAAGTCTAACTGAGGAGGATTGGAAGCAGATAAATGAAGTCATAGGGTATCAAGAAGGCAATGATAGCTCGATGTTGCCAGGCCAAGGTCCTCCAGACATGCTTCATACTGCGCTGGAGGTGAATATGCATCATAACGCCACAAAACTTGTGGATGAAAATGGTCAGAATATCATGGAGCTTTCTGCTGAGGAACTGCAGTGTGGTGTGAAACTTTATCGCGAGATGAAGTTGATTGATTTTAAACTTGGGTCATACAAGTTATCTTCACCAGAAGGTCTTCTGGCAGAGGTAATGATATACGGGATATGTGCTAGCAGTAGTTGGCTTCAGGAGTTTGGATGGGTGAAAGTTAGATACTTTGGGTAAAGAAGTTCTTAATGGTTTGTAATGCTTTTGTCTTTCCTTTTCAGAGTGAGACTCGTGAGAGTGCAATTGATGGACAATTCACATATCTACCTCTGGACAAAAATGTTGATTGGAGCATCTCTGCAAGGGCACTACCATGCTATATTACTGTAAGTTGAGAGTACATACTGTTGCTTCCTCATTTGCAGACAATACTGTGTTATAATGGTGCAGGTTGAGTTTAGAATCAATTTATTCTGCTCCTGGCTTGTGTTTCAAGGCATCTGCATAATTTTTGGGAATATTGTCTGGCCATCTGTAGAGGGGTCTACAGGCCTCATATCTGAGGACTTTTCTTGTCATAGATGATGGACACTTCTTTCCCTCATTCTCTTGGGATATTCATTGTCAAAGTTTGGGATGTCTTTCCAGTGGAGGAGGGCGTGTAACTCTCTAGAAGCTAAACTTCAAAGGGGTTGAATTGTATGCCAGCTTTTGTATATCTGACACTCATTAGTTTGGTTGCAATCCATGTAGCATGAGTGTATTTGTCTATTGACATTGAGAGCTATTTGTGAACAATATATTTCAGTACGCACTGTTGTACATGTGCTTGAACTTCCCTAGAGAATGTGTCTTATCAGTATGTATCTGACCCTTTTGACAGATGTCAAAGTGAATGATCATACTCCATATTGATGGTTTGAGATGATCTACTTGAACATTTACTTTTTTGTGGGTCCTTTTTTCTTTTGGGAAGAAGATTACTGTTCTCTTATAGTGATGTTGTCCTGAATTTCGTTCAAGTGAATTTATTATTTCCTGTTTATTGTTGCTTCAGTATTTGAAGTCCAGTGTCAATGCAGTCGTGGGTTTTTTTCAAAGTAGCAGTGCAGTAAGTCAAACTGTTGCTTTGGAGACAGCAGTTGCTTTGCAGGTAATGTCCATAATTATATTGAAAATTTATTATATCCTTAAAGGTTAGTTTATGATGACATGGAAGTTGTCCCTCCCATAACTCAGGCTACACTGGATGAAGTTGCACGCAATGCTCAACAACAAATCAATGAGGCTTTAAAAGAGAAACCAAGGTAAGAAGACTTTGATTCTTTTTCAGTGTAGACGGCTTAGGAAGATTGCATGCTGGAGTATAATTTGGAATTCTGAAATAGATGAAACATAGTATTAAAAGAATCAGTGTAGACAGCTTAGGACGGTTGCATAGTGGAGTATAAATTGAAACCTAATTAGACTAGTATTATTGTCTTTGCAAAAAACAAAAGAGGCCGAAGGGTAGGAAACTAATTGTCTTGTAGTCGAATTGCCAGCGAGCTGAAATGATGCAGGTTCACACATGAAATGCACATGCCATGTGGTTCCTGCAGAATGTAAGCATTTGCATATTTATGTACCAGAGTATCACCCATGATAGTATGGTTTTTCAAGCTTTGTTGGCAATGCAGGTTTTCTTTACTTCTTGATATTGCTGCACCAAAAATAATTGTGCCATCTGAGTTCTATCCTGATGGTTTTCAACAGAGCAAGCTTTTACTCGATCTCGGGCACTTCTCCCTGCAAACGGAGGTTAGAGAGAAGTTGACCATTTTAAGCAGAGGTGAGAAAAAGGCAAGATTGTATAATTCTATTGCTGTGTTTTGCTGCAGGAGCCGAGTGGTTCTTTATCTGTCGAGGAAAGTGAACTATACATGCATTTCAAACTGGCATTGAGTGATGTTCAGATATTCTTGATTGATGGCAAATTCAACTGGAGAGAGCACTACAATGTATCAAGCAACAGCCCTGGAACATTGAAATTCAAAGAGGATGATTCTCATCTGTCCGTCCTTGAAAGATGTGGGATTGCTGTAGCATTGCAACAGGTTGCATGGACCTAAGAGTTTGGAAAGTCCTGTTTTCACATTTTAATCCATTGTAGACAGCATGTTTTGTGATAGTCACAGTCACTTTGTCCCCCTTGCAGATTTATGCCCCACATCCTGATTATCCATCCACAAGATTAGCAGTGAGGTTACCTTCTCTTGGATTTCATTTTTCACCTGCTCGTTATCACAGGCTGATGCAAATACTCAAAGTATTCCAGAATGACTCATCAGAAGAATTGGAAAACTCTGTAAAGCCATGGGATGCAGCAGATTTTGAAGGGGAAGTTTATGTATTATGCTGGAAGGTAAGCTGCATTTTGCAGCTACCAATGTATATCCTGCTTATTCCAATATAATACTGGTCTTACATTTTTGGAATGGTATTATCTAGGGTGTTGGAAACAGGGAAGCTGTGTGGCAACGAAAATATGTTGCGTTAGCTGGTCCATTTTTGTACATATTGGATGCACCATCATCATCATCGAGCAAACGGCGTGTTAGGTAATGTTACATGAAGGTGTTTGAGTGGATTACACAAATTTTACTTGGTCTATCTGTGATTTCATTAGAAATGCTCTTATAGATCTCCTGAATGTATGATTCATTGTCTTATCACCAACCAAGGTGGTATATTCTATCTGGGGGTTGCACAACTCTCCTGAATACTCACTTGATGCTTTTTGGCTTTGTTCAGTGTAGGGTTTACCATTTTAGAACATTCCAGGTGGTGCCAGAAGGTGTGCTGATGACAAGCATAAGCATGTGCTTTGTTATATTATGTGTACTGAAATTGACCTATGTGAATATGTTTTCACCATTTAGAAAAATCAATGTGTTATCTGAAGGTGGTGATGAGAAGCATAAGCGTGTGCTTTGTTATACTGCTTTAACGTTTTCATCTTCTTTGAACTCTGCATCACTGTTTAGAAATATGAATGTGTTGGTGATGAGAAACTATTACCTTTGTGAATGTTGGTCATGATCAACATGTGAACAGACGGTGGTGGCTGACAAGGGTAAGCATTCCTTTGTTATACTATGCCTTACAACTGAGGCACTGCCTTTTAGACTTTAGGAGCTTCTGTGGGTAATCCTTCATCAAGGCTCTCCTTTTATATATTAGGAGCTACTTTAAGATATTGTGGTCATTCACAATACTTTAGAGAGTAGGGGATATGGATACTTGCTCTAATTTCATGCCACAAACAAAATACTTCCAGTGTTTCATGTAAGCAAGGCTAAAGCTAAAGAAGAAACTGGGTGATATAACTAATTTCATCTCAGGGGATGAGATAGAGAACTCTTTGATAAACAATCACTTCCACATGAGCCTGAAGGATTTTAGATGTTTGTAATAGATTACTGCTTGGTAAAGTGGAAGGGTTGCTTAGAAGAGAGTTCAACATGGTAGCATGTAAGCAGTTTGAGACCAAGACATTTTTTAAGGGGGAGGAAGTGCCCCATGAATTAATGTGATGATATGGGCAGACACTATTAGGAGCTGTGATCATTTGTGTATTATGGAGGGTACATGTATGGGCTTAGGGGGGCACTAAGTGTGCACATGGGGTGCACACATGAACTTGGACTAAAGCTAATTAAGTTACAGGCTCAGGGCAGTCGATGTATGCAAATAGGGGCCAAAGTGAAGTAAGTTGTTTCTGTGGCAGACGTGCATTGGACTCCCTCAATGTTTATTAAATTGGCCCTAAAAATGGTTCTGCCAATGCTGGCTGGAGAATTTTGACAGCTCAATCTTAAAGGTTCTACACTTTTTATCTGCTTGGACCCTAAAACTGAAGCAGACCACCAAGCTGCCACCTCAAGGGCTGTCACTTTGTACCCAAGTGCCAGCTTTGTGTCTGGAGCGAAGCGAATCGGTGGGAAGGCATCGGCCAAGTGTGTGTGGGGGGGACTGCACTGGAGCCCCCTTGTGGTGGTGGGGGACCAGCTGCTATCTCGAGCGACGCACTAGCTCCATGTGACTGTGGTGCTGTTCTGAATGGATGACTGGTGCTGAACTCTGCTATGGTAATTCTGGTGCCTAAGGGGGGTTTCTCCAGGAGAGAGAAGGCAGTTGCTAGGACTTCTTGAGGATTGGCTGATTTTATGTAGACTATTGGGTTTGCAATAGGGGCGGCCTAACGGGCATCATACGTGGCATGACGCTCTCAGACCACTCATGGATTCAGCTACTTCTCTTCAAGAGAGTTGAAGGATCTCGCTCTAGTGTTAGAATTCCAGAGCACTTGTTCTATGAGGATGATCTTAGAGAGAGAGTCAGTTAGTTGTGGAGATTCAGATCCTTCTCAGTTGGACGAGCTATTACCAACTTGGATGAGAGCTTACAGGAGATTAGCTCCTTGTTCAGGGAGGAGGCCATGAAGAGGAGAGAGGACCTTATGCAGAAGGAGAGATTTACTAGAGCATCATTGGCTCCCCTACATAGGGGAGAGGAGATGGCCAGGGTGTAGATGAGCAGCTGAGAGGATGTGCATTGCCAGAGCAGAGATTGATGCTATGAAGGAAGCCATATCAAAGTATAGGTTTGACATGAGAGCTGCCTTTTGGACTCAGTCAGATGACAGAGTTAATAGGGATTTTCTCGGCACCATAGTGCCAAAACACTCTAGACAGGGTGTTAGGATACTTAAGAGAGCAGATGGATCTTTTGCACAAGGCCCTTTGGAGGCGAGACAGGTGGCTACACAGTACTACACAGCTTTGCTTGGGTCCATTACTAGGCCCCCGAGATATGAGAGGGATAGGGAGACAGTATGGCAGAGTAGGACGATGAAATTAGCCAAATTAGGTTGAGTATAGGGCTCTATTCAATGGTACCAGTGAAGCCATCTATCTGAGGAACTTGCTAGCTATGGTTCTATTTTCTTCTGAGGCATCTAGTGTTGTCTATTGCGACAACTAGAGTGCCATTGCCCTTGTGGGAAAACCGATCATCACACCTTGGACATGGCATGTGGCGGTTTACTTTCACTTCATTAGAGTGTAGGTTAAGTTAGACACTATTCGCCTAGAGTTTGTGCCTTCCAATGACAATTTTGCAGATATTTTGACCAAGGTGCAACATGCTGGTTCTATAGTACCTTCTACCTCGGATCGCCTTGGGTACACCCTTCTCTACTTCTTCAAATTGATGGGGAGAGGGTGTTCCCCTCTTGCTTCTCCTTCTAGTTTGAGAGGGGCATGTTTACTTCTCTTGATAGCTATAGTGATGATGCTTACAAAATTATTTACTCTCAAACATTTATTTACTTTGTATTATACATTATTCATATTTGTAACTTTATTTGCACGCTGACATGATTGTAAAAGGGCGCTTAGGTAAGTGAACAATTCCCTTGCGAGGGCATTGTTCAAGTGGCAGTGTTGCATCGCATTCTACATGAGCATTACAACTTGCATTTTTCTTTGCATTATCCCATGCTTTGGCATTTTGTTTATGTAAATATGCATTTGTGCACATTTATCCCTTTTCGGTCACTCTTGGAGTGGTTGACCTAGATCCACCATACTCCTGGCATTGCACATGTCAGTCTCCAAAGGTAGTTTTTTCCTATGCTTGCATGTTGGCTTTACTTGTCTTGCTTGCTCACATGTCATATCGCTTCTCTCTCCACATATTCTCCATATGATTGGCACAACACACCCTTTGGTAATTCCTCGGCACTTATCCTAGTAGTGTATGGGCTAGTTTTGCTTGTTTTATGCAGGTAGTAGGGCTACCCATCCTTATTTCCGGTACCTTGGAATATATTGACTCAATAGGGTGAACGCTGATTTGAAACCCTTAATTTTAAATTTTGTGACAAACTAAAACAAAGTCCTCTTTAAAAAAAAAAAAAAACTATTGTTGATTCCATGCATCCTTAATAGTACTTGGTAGGCCCTTGGGTAGTCGACAAGCACCCTTCGTCTTATGCCTTGGCCTCTCTGGGGTGACGACTTGGGCTCCCTTGGTAAGATTACCATTGCCTTTGTAGTCTTGGTAGGCCATTGGGTAGCACATGCGCACCCTTTGCGCGATGCCTTGGCTGCTTTGGGGTAAAAGAAAAATAAACAAAAGGGCTTGGTTGGCCTACTTATCATGGCTTAGTTTTGGGCTCAAGAGGGGGTGTTGAGCTAAAAATGCATTAATCTAACTTAAAGAGCCCAAAAGACGTTCAATGAATGAAAAAACCTTATTATTTTAAATAGAAATGCGATCCTAGAGAGTAATTGGGTCCCACATGCCAAACCCTAATTTGGGTGCCCCCAAACTTTCTATAAACAGGTAGGCTACCCACCACTCTTTCCCAATCTCGTTTTTGTAGGTTTAGGATCTGCATCTCTATTGCCCACACTCCGTCTGCGGAGGACCTCATGGTCAAACCTTCCCATTGAGGTCTTCATCCATATGGCACCTGATTCTAGCCTCTCTACCATATTCTCATTGTCACCTACCTCTTGGAGTTGTCGCCGTTACTAGAGTACTGGTGTTTGTTGCTGTCAGGGCATCCACACATAGTTGTCGTTATCTTCATCGTGTCACCATTAGTAGGAGCTGTTGCCATTGATCTTTTGCCTAAGTTTGGAATTTACATATTGCGTTTGTAGTGATTCTCTCCTCTAGGAGTCGTCATCATCATTTGCATTGTCGCCATTAGACTACACGTGGCTCAACATCAGTTAGTTTGCTTTTGCCTGTTTCTTCCCTGTGTACACTCACTAGGTACTTTTCTATTTGTGTTTTGCATTTGCTTCATTACTACACATTGTCATCTGTATCAGTTCAGTTGTAGCAGCTAGGTTTATTGGTGTTCGATACATGGAGGCTCCCTTGTGTTTCGGGATTTGTTTCGGAGTATGACACTCTCTACAGCTCATAACCCTTGCCTTGATCCTAGGGATAACGAGAGTTCGAGGTTCGGTATTCACTGCATAGTGTGTTTGCTGTATGAGTATAGTATATTCAGCAGTAATTCACTTGATTATTTATTGCATTCATTGTCTTTGAGTTACCCTAATCCTAACTGTGTTCGGTGTTATTAATTTGTGCTTTGTCAAAGTGAGCCTCCCTTCTCGGATAGGGTGGTAAATAACCTAATTAAGTACTTCATTACGTCAATTAACAAAGTCACAAAATTGAAATGCACACTTTACCATACAATCTTGGACATTGGCTGCATTTGGCCCCAAAACTGGTGTCCCTTGCGGTATTTCTTTAACTTTTATTGCAAACGGATGGAGTACAACAGAGATCCTTTGACCTTCTTTGCTAATCCAAGTGCCTCTTGTTGCCAAAATTGACTAGCAATCCTCTAAACCAATTTGCCTCTTGGTTTGCTTGGGGATTGGCTTTTACCCTGCTCATTGAAAGATAAATTCAGCTCCAAATCAGATATTAGTTGGCTGGCCTCTAGGGTGTCCATGAAACTCCTCAATTTTAGTTGCTAGAATTTAAGTCCTAGGCCCTCAATTCTAAGCACTATCTTGAGGCAATTGTCAAAACGTTTATTTCTGTTGTAAATTAGGGTTTACAGTATAGATTTACTGAATCTCTTTCTTTGATGGCCCAAATTGTTGGAAAATGCTGAGGTAACTTGAGAGATGGCTGAGGGATGAGAGAGAATGCTATAGAGAGAGATTTCAGAGTTTCATTGCGAGAAATAATGAAAAACTATTGCTATCCTACATAGCCATGAAAGTTGTTATCTATATCTTAGGACCACGAGAAAGACTGCTGCCCCATCCTATATGCTGTCACTTGCTGTAGGACCAGTCCATGGTGGCTACAAATCACATCAATAGTATCTTCTGGCTTTCTAATAGCCTCCTCCTCTCTCACAATGATTGGAATAGACTCTACCATCTCCAGAAACGTTTTTCCACTTGTATGGGTAAGTTTTGTCAAGTGGTAACTTTCTAATCCCATTTTTCAACATTATCGAGCTTATTAAATTATTTTTCAGAATATAAATTTTAAAAATTAATTTAATACTTATTCTAGTACTCATAAAATTAATTTCACAAGCCAATAATTAAATTGCCTAGGCCAATTTGTATTTCAAGTATCCCTAAGCAGTTATTAACCTTAAGACTAACATTAATTAATTAATTAATTAATGCCTAGTCTCTAATGTTACTACCATTGACATTAGTGGTCAATAAATTCGACTTGGCCCAAATCTAAACACCTAGTACCATCTAGTACTTGTTAGGCATAACTTGTTACAACTTTTGCGTTTGACACTTACTGCATCCTTAGGGTCCTTGACCTGTTACCATGAAATAATTCCCATGTGCATCACATGTGCTAAATAACCTTGCACATTTGATAAATAACTTCATCAAATGTTATCAGTAAGATTAAAGCATCTTAAAATTTTACATCGTCATGACATTTGTTATACCATTGGTTTTATGTTTTCTATGTTTAGAGCATTCTTTCACACAGACAACTGTCCTAGGGTTAAAACTGACACCAATTGACCACAGAAGCCCAGTTGGTATAACTTGTCATAACTTTTACCTTTGACACCCACAACATCTTGAAGGTCCTTGACTTCTTACCATGAAATGAATGTCATGTGTAATACATATGCTAAACAACCTTGCACATTTGATTAGTAACTTAATCAAATGTTACTAGCAATATTAAAGCATCTTAAAAATTCATGTCCCGATGACATGTTGTTAAGAAAAATAACTATTCACTTTCCGAGATACAAAGGAAAAATCTTTTCATGATGTGTTGGAAAGTTGTGGGAGCATTACTTAATCCTAAAGGCAAGACAAAAAATTGATAATGTCCATTACTTAATCCAAATGGGAAGACAAAAAATTGGTATTGTCCATACCACATTCGTAAGTAGTTTTCGGGACATCCTGTGAAGCTAACCGTATTTGATGGTAATCAGATCTAAGACCGATCTTGGTGAAAAATGACGCATCACAAAGTTAATCTATAAGGTCATCCATTCGAGGTAATAGAAACTTGTTCTTGATGGTCATCTTATTGAGACCTTTATAATTGACACAGAAATGCATTGTGCCATCCTTCTTTTCAGTGAGAAGAACAAGCGTGCCCCACGAAGATTTACTCGAATTAATAAAACCCTTAGCTAGGTAATCAGTAAGTTGCCTAGCAATCTCATCCTTCTCTTTTAGGCTAAACCTATAAGGTGGGGCAAGATCCATAGTAGGGCCCTCTGCATAATGGATAGGATAAGCTGGGTAGTTCTGCACCAACTGAGAAGAAAGGAAACTGTAAATAGAGCCGTTATCAAACAAAATTGTAATTTGTTGGCTATTAATACAACTGGTGACCTTTAAAAGATCATGTGGGCTAAACACAGTTTTATTATTCAGTAGTTCAGTTGAAGGCTAATTTGTGCTCTCTTTTTGTTTTCCTGCTGCAGCCTGATTGGTAAACAAGTCATTCAAGTGCCTCTAGAATCAATTGGAGGTGTGCCAAATGTGTTAGCAGTATGTGACGTGGGTCACTTCAACAGCAAGGTGAAAACATTGATTTTTCTATGACAAGATCTGAGTTCTCTGAATGTGATATCAATCTTTATTTGCTTTCCTGGAAAACATCTTCATGCTTTCTAAGAATGTCACAAAATGCTTTTTGGTTTAAAGTTTATGGCTACACAATCTGAATCCAGTCCAAAATACTGTATTGTTTCATTAGGTTGCAGAGTCTGCAAGCGCACACTTGCTTCGGTTTGATAGCGAAGATGCAAAGGAGAACTGGCAGGGGCGTTTACAGAGTGCCATTTATCGGTTTTCAGTAAGTTTACTACCAATTATGGATATCTTTTGACATTGGACAAGACTAATTGAGAATGGCTAAATTATTAATAACTTACCTCTGCACCAGAAGTTTTAATAGGAAGAAAGTAACAAAGGCGTCAAGCTTGGGGAAGAAAGGAAAGAAACCAAGAAACAAAGCAACACAAGTTATCATACTTCTATTAGGCACACGTATTTAGCCAGGTTTTAGGTGGTCAACAGTTAAAGTGTATTTTGTTTGTTATTTACAAATGTTTTGCTTGATTTTAGATAGGGCAGGAACAATGAAAGATCTTTAGTAAGAAATTACAAGAGTGTTGACAAGGCACGCTGGACTGGACTTAGTCCTGTGTAAAATGCATTTTCTGTTTTAATGTTTGAAGTACAACACACACTTTCCAAAAAGAGAGAGTTAAAAGTGTGTTTTCTCCAGTTAAAGCCATCAGTGCACAGTTGCAGAACATCACTGCAGTTATATTTTACATTCACAGCTCATATGCACATGTATGTCTGATATCTAGGCATGGTCTTCCCTTATGCTTGATTGTGTGGGCGTTATTTTCTGTAAAAATTTCTGATGTCCTAGCTAATCTCGTAGGTCTGTTAAGTTTGTCAAGCAACTTATATGTGAGCTTCTGATGCAGGCTCCAGCAGCTGTCAGTGACGTCTCTACAAAGAGAGGAAAAAATGACTCAGGAAAGGACAATGAAGATCAAGATCCCCTTGTGAATGCTGCTGACAAGGAGAATCTATTTCTGACAGGGGCGCTTGATGAGCTTAAGATAGTCATTAGTTCTGGATCTCTGGTGAGCAAAAGATAAATTGCTCACAATAATATGTATAGATTTTCACCAAATCAAGACATGTTATTGATGAGCAAAACATAAATTTCTCACAATAACACATGCATTTTCACCAAATCAAGATGACTCTGATTGCTGTCTTTGTGTTTTTCTAAGGGGAGAGCATATTCAACTGAGACGTTACTTTTGGCTAAGGAGCATCCATTGCTAGAACTGCGTGCTTTAGGCAGCAAGGTAAGGATACCAGGTTCCTGATGTTATCAGTTATAATTATTTTTGTGATTGCCAAACTAAGCAGGATTTTGCTTGATGTTCCAGGTTGAATTTGTCATGAAACAATTTGACATGGCAGTTGGAGCGGTTCTGCAAGCCTTCGAAATTGAAGACAAGCTTTCAAGCAAGAAGGGATCCTTTGAATGCTGTTATTTAGCACGTTCTGACATTGTTACTTCAAAACCTTGTGTGCATCAAGATGACAATGAAAGTGGACACCAAGAATACGATGTACAAGGGAAAAAATGTGGGAAGAAGATCTCAAATGAGAGCAGGGAAATGTTTTTTGACACTGAGGAAGATCTTGAGACACATGACAATGGGCACTCCCAGCATGGCCGACATCTTTTAAGAAATACTTCAGATTTCTATGATGCACATGATTCGGATCCAAACTTTTCATCAGAGACAGATCTAATGAAGTTTGAGCGTATTCCTGGCTTGCTCCCAGAGTTGCAGGATTCGAGTAAAAGTGAAAGTCTAAAGCGAGATCAACAGGAGGAGAATTTTGTCAAAGCACAAGTCATCCTTTATTCTCTGGATTCTCCAGCATATGAAAATGTGGATAAAAAGGTCTGTCTGTCTGTCTCTCTCTTTCCCTGGCCCACGCCCCCAATACCGCCCCCTTCCCCCCCACCACCTCCCCCCTTTCTTCTTCCTCTTCTCTCCTCCTTTCCTGACCCCCGACATGATAACACTGATCTTACTGCAGTCCTGCAGTCCATGAGATGGATACTGGGACTGTTTCTTTTATGGTTTCATCATCCTAAGCATTTTGCTCTTCTAGTAAGAGGGCTTGCTTGGAGCCATATGCCTTGCTAGGAATGGACAAGGTCTCCGACCAGTCATGATGCACTGCTGCTCTCCGCCCCAACTGATCACACCAGCCCGTCGCTCACGCCCACGCTGATTCGCACCACCCACAACCCCCCCCCTTAAGGGCTTTGTAGCTATACCATGCTGTTGCTACCGAATGCACCTATATAGGGAGTAGTAGTGTCTCAAAGCCTTGCCTTGTTTCCACTCTATGTGTGATTCCCTATACCTAGTGGTGAACCCTCTTATGTGCGGCGTCACGAGGGTGTAGTCCTGGGATGTGTCTATGTTGTCCCGCTTTTTGGATTGAATAATACAAGAGTATACTTGAGCTCATATATCGTGTTACCTTTCTGTGCCGTGTTGAGTGCGTAACGAGTGCAAGTTTATCACACTTGGTATCAGAGCGACTCTTGCTTGGAGTGAAGGAGTGCTCACGGAAGGAGGAAAGATCCAGTGTCCCGAAGAGATCGAAGTCGTAATGACCCACAGCGCGACGCCCCGCGTCGCCTCGCCTGGCGTCGCGTCGCCCCATGTTGCGACGCCCCCCCGATGCGTCGGCCTCAGCGTGACGCCCCAACCTCGACATCCCACCGTCTGAAGACGTGACGCGGCTTCCCCGCGGCACGATCCACACCACCACAGGCGAAACGCGGCTTGGAGGAACATGCAGATGAAGGAAGAGGAGGAAGAAAGGAAGAAAAAACTAGAAGTGGAGTAGGGCTATAGAGAATGGGTGATACAACAAGAAGAAGAGGAGAAAAGACACAGAATGCAAGAGGAGATGGATAGAATGGGTAGAGAGGAGACATCTAGGAGGGCGTAAGATACAAGGAAAGAGAAGGAGAAAGTAGTAGAATTAGGAAATAAAAAGAAAGATAAGAAGAAGGAGAAGAAGCACCACCATAAAGAGGAGGAAGATAGTGATAGTTCAGAAGATGATTATGGAAAATTCAAGATGCCCCAACCAGCCAAGTACAAGGGAGAGAGATGGGTTGGTTCTGAAGAAATGGATCGCAGAGGTGGACAGGTACTTGAAGTATTCACGAATAACCGAAGACAGGAAGGCGGAGGTGGCAGCCATTTACTTGGAGGAGGACGCTGCCAGTTGGTACTTGCTGGAACAAGAGCAGGGCCACACCATCTTTTCGTGGGAAGAACTCCAGGAAGAATTGAAGGACTACTTTATTCCAAAGATGGAAAAATTCAAAGTGAGAGATGAATGGAGGAACCTCAAGTAAACACAGGGAAAGATGAAAGAATATGTCAGCAAATATAGGCAGATCATGCTGCAGCTACCAAACATGGATACAGACACTAAGTTACATGGATTTTTGTTTGGGATGCAAGATTGGGCTAGAATAGATGTGGAGAGACAGGAGCCAACAAGCTTAGCAGAAGCCATGAGAATGGCCGAAAGACTAGTGGACCTGGAAGGCACAAGAACAGCACAAGGGAACCAAAACAGGTTCAACAACTTCAACAACACCTTCAACAACTCCTCATGGAACCAAAGGCCCAATGCCCCTAGAGGGGCATTCACAGATACAAGGAGCCAAAACACCACCACCACCACGGCCGTGTCACAAACCGCTTTAGGACCAAGAGGAGCAGTAGGAAGATGGGGAAACAATCACTACAGGCCAACCCCCAGCACATTGTATGGGCCCGCAGGATCAAATACATCATGGTGGAGACCCCCAGGCCCGTCTGTCGAAATCAGATGCTTCAAATGCGGGGGTCCACACTACCAAAACAGATGCCCAATAGAAGATACAACGTCATCAAGTGGATCAAGGGTGAATGCAACTAGCGCATATGGAGGAGAAGAATCACAACCATCGTGTATCCAAGAAATCCCAAATGGGAGTGAGGAAAGCATGGACCACCCAAGGGTAGGGTCAGTTAGCGTCCGACCCCAATGCATGGCAGCCAGAGTAGCAGCAGTTCACCATCTATACATCAAAGGCCGAGTGGGCGAAGGAGACCAACCTATCATGGTGGACACAGGAGCAACACACAACTTCATGACACCAGGGTGTGCAGCAAAACATGGATTAAAACTATCGAAGGCCCCAGAAGGATTAACAATAACATTCGCACAAGGAGAAGCCAATGAAGTGAAACAAGTCTTTGCAGTCCAAGTAGAAGCCGACAAGTGGAAAGCAAAACTCAACTTCTTAGTAATCCCCATGGATGATTTTGAAGTGATATTGTGCTTGGAATTCTATGACAAGTATGTCATTGCAATGTTTGGTAAAGGTGTAAATGAAATGATGCTAGATATGCAAGGAGAAGGCGTCAGAGTACCATGTGAAAGTATGCAATTGCCTGGCAGGACCCCAATCAAAGTGCAAATGAAGGAGAATAAGCCAAGAGTATCATGCCAAACGGTGAAACCAACTACAACCCAGCCAAGGGGCCAGACCCAAAATGCACCGGTCCAAGGGACTGTTGTCAGGCCACATATCATGACATGCAGTGCCAAGCAGGTCAAAAAATTAGTCAAACAAGGAGATATGGTCTATCTGTGTATGATTCGACCAATTGAAGAAGAAGAAAATGGCAAGAAACCCAAACAACAGAACAGGAACATAGAGGTGGCAGAAATACTTGAAGAATTCAAAGATGTAATGCCAGCCGAGCTACCCAAGGGTCTACCACCCAGGCGAGATGTGGATCACAAAATTGAGATGATCCCAGGGTCTGCCCCACCGGCCCGAGCTCCCTATCGCATGAACCATACTGAGCTCGTGGAATTGAATAAGCAACTACATGAACTAGAAGAACAAGGATTCATTCGCCCTAGCAAATCCCCCTTTGGTGCCCCAGTGTTATTTGTAAAGAAGAAGGATGGGGGACTTAGACTCTGTGTAGATTATAGGGCCCTTAACAAAATCACCATAAAAAACAAATATCCCATGCCCCTAGTGGAAGACCTCTTAGATAGACTGCACGGGGCCAAGTACTTGAGCCGTATTGATCTTAGATCAGGATACCACCAAATCCGCATAGCCGAAGAAGATATCCCAAAAACAGCCTTCCGCACCCGATATGGTAGTTTTGAGTGGTTAGTATTAGGATTCAGCCTAAGCAATGGGCCAGGCACATTTTGTGGCCTCATGGATGGAATCTTTAGACCGGAGATAGATATCTTTGTCATTATCTACATAGATGATCTCCTAGTCTATAGCAAGACCCTAGAAGAGCACAAGCAGCACTTAGGCCGAGTTTTTGAGAAACTGCGGCAGCATTAATTATATGCCAAGCCGGAAAAATATGAGTTCGCAGTGAAAGAGTTGGAATTCTTAGGCTTTATTGTAGGAGCAGATGGAATCAAAGTGGACCCTAAGAAAGTGGAAGCCATCCAAATATGGCCTGTATTGAAAACTGTAAGAGAAGTGCGGGAGTTCCTCGGCTTCACAGTATTTTGTTGGAGGTTCATCAAAGATTACAGCCTCATCACTGTCCCCCTCTCCCACCTCACCAAAGAAGATCACTCTTTTACATGGGGATACGCGCAACAGGAAGCCTTTGAGCAGATGAAGAAGTGCATGAGCCAAACTCCCGTCCTAAGGGTGCCGAATTTCACCAAACCCTTTGAAATCTCTACAGATATATCCGACTACGGCATAGGAGGTGTATTGGTACAGGAAGGTCACCCCATTGCTTATGAGTCAAAGAAATTTACCGATGCTGAAACAAGATGGAGCACACATGAGAAGGAAATGTTGGCAGTCATCCACTGCCTTAGAAAATGGAAGCACTATGCTCAAGACAAGCATACAATAGTCTTTACCGACAATATCTCCCTCAAATACTTCCAATCTCAACCCAAGTTATCGGTAAAGCAAGCCCGCTGGCTAGACTTCCTAGCCGAATTCGACCTGGAGATTAAGCACAAGCCCGGCTCCACTAACAAGATAGCAGATGCCTTGAGCCGGAAAGTTGACCTGAAAGCTGTCAGTGTGGTCAGCAGCAACTTCATAGAACTCGTCAAAGAGGCCCTAGAGCAAGACCAAGAAATACACAAGATAATTAGAGATGTGGAAGCAGAGAAGACCCCACATGGAATGTACACCTTCAAGGAGGGTATCCTATTTTTAGGCAAGAGATTGTATATCCCCAACAATTTGGAGTTGAAGAAACTCATCCTGCATGAGATACATGATGGAAAAATTGGAGGCCACAAAGGGCAAAGCAAAACCTTGGAGGCCCTTAGGAAGCAGTTCTTTTGGCCGAATATGAAGGAAGAAGTAATAGACTACATCAAAACTTGCCCTACTTGCCAACTGGTCAAAGCACCACGATCAAGACCAGCAGGACTACTATAACCATTACCGGTATCCAATCGCCCATGGGACGTCATCAGCATGGACTTCATTGTGGAACTACCTGAGTCCCATGGATACACAATCATCTTTGCAGTGGTGGACTATTTTTCCAAACAGGCTCACTTCATCCTGGCCAAACCGCCCATGGGACGTCATCAGCATGGACTTCATTGTGGAACTACTCGAGTCCCATGGGTACACAATCATCTTTGTAGTGGTGGACTATTTTTCCAAACAGACTCACTTCATCCCGGCCAAACCAGCACTGAATGCCAAGGAGTTAGCACGCCTCTTTTTCACACGTGTATTCAAACTTCACGGCTTAGCACTGGCCATTGTATCAGATAGAGATGGAAGATTCATGAGCGACATGTGGAAGGAACTTTTCAAGACCCTGGAAACACAATTGAGATTCTCATCCTTCCACCCGGAGACAGATGGACAGACAGAACGAGTCAACCAAGGTATCGAAGATTATCTTCGGAGCTATGTCCGAGTGGACCAGAAAGATTGGGCCTTGTACCTTGATGTCTTGGAATTCCACTATAATAGCTCCATCCACTCGGCAACGGGGTACACCCCCTTTGAGTTAGCCCCTGGAAAAGAAGTCATTACACCACTGGCCTTAGCATCCGGAGCAGCCAAAGCGGAAGATCAAGATGCAGAAGATTTCTTGAAGAAATGGAGAGATCGAAATGCAGCAGCTAAGCAAAGCCTCGAGCAGAGCAAGATCACCATGACAGAGCAAGCAAACAAGAAGAGAAAGACTGTACTATTCGCCAAAGGAGACATGGTCCTAGTTAGCTCCAAGAACATTTCACTCCCCAAAAACATGACCCCCAAGTTCAATCACCGCTACTATGGACCCTACCGAATCACTCAAGCGCTGAATGAAGTCACCTACAAACTGGACCTGCCAGACAGTGTTTGTGTTCATAATGCATTTCATGCTCGTCTTCTGCGCAGGTTCTATCCCGACAACCAATGGGGCCGGCGCGTACCAATGCTCCATTCCAACGGTCCCTTCGAAGTAGAAGCATTCCTTTGACGCCATGAACAAAGAGGCTTCCCCGAATACCTCACCAAGTGGCGCGGGCGTCCTCTCAAGGAGGCCACTTGGATCTCAGAAGCGGAGGCCCGCGAACGCGGAAAGGATGCCTTCGCCCTTTGGCTCAAGGAGAACCCCCCTACCGCTTTCAACGACCCTTGAGCCTCTCCAGAAAACCAAACAATGCGGTTCTCAATCATAGACCCCAAACGTGCCTCCACTCCTCAAATGTAATTGAATCGAGGGTGGACCTGCATAGTAACAATCGGCAAATAACTCCAAAAAACAAAGCCCCAACTTTCCAGTCTAGATGGGTAGACACTGATCAGCTTGCTAGAAAAGGCTGTGTTAAGACCCCCAAGTCCTAGTGCCGCAGACATTGGCCAGTCTGATAGTATAGACTGTGTTAAGACCTCGCGGTCCCCTTAGACCGACAGACACTAACCAGCTTACTAGGAAAAGCTGTGTTAAGACCCCGGATGAGTCAAATAACAAACGCTACCCTTAGATTGCTGAGGATAGCAATCCAGTAAGCGGGGGTGAGTGTAAGGGCTTTGTAGCTATACCATGCCGTTGCTACCGAATGCACCTATATAGGGAGTAGTAGTGACTCAAAGCCCTGCCTTGTTTCCGCTCTACAATATTTGAATCTTTGCCCAAATTGCAAGAGAAGTCTTGCAAGCGATGACTATTAGAAGAACTTCTTTGGAAATGCAACGAAGAATGGCAGAATATTCAAGAGCATTAATATCCCATCTGAGCATAGCTTCTTCATAATTATCCTAGTCGAAATCAGCTAGAAGCGGAGTATGATGCTCACAAGCTCCAAATACAATGTATCCTAGTCAAAATCAGCTAGAAGAGGAGCTAGAAACCCATTGGATGCATCATAACTCATGTTTCTCAACTGTTTTGACTTCAAAACTATAGGAAAGTATATTCTTAGCATAAACCATGGTTGAAACAATCAATGGCATTTACTAACATGCAAGGAATGAGCTATAAATCATTGAAAATTGAGTATCAACCGATCATAAACTAACCACTTTCTGATTTGAGAACTGATCATAAACTGATAGCAAAAATAGATCAGTAACTAATGCAAAATTGATCCCAAAAGTGACCATAAACGGTTCTCAAACTGATAAAAAACTGAGTTGAAACTTATCAGAATTTAATCTTAAAATTGAGGCAAACACTCATGCCCAACTAATCATGAATTGAATCCAAATTTATGCAAAAGTATAGTCTTAGAGCTGCAGTAGCAACCATACTCATTTGTATACATCTCACAGTGACTAGTACATTGAGTAGAGATCCCATGGCAGATAGTGTGTTAGCACAGTACCTTGGATGCATGTTGAATATATCCAATATCCACTACATACGAGAGCCATCCACAACATGCGGAGTGGAAGTGCTACCTCCCCCTTGAGCATCGGGCAATGCTCTGGACCCTTGCCTCGAACCCTTGCTTTGTTGAACTTTATTGAGGCCAAACTAAAGTCGGCTCTAACTGAAAGGTATCTAGGTGAAGCTGCAACAACTGAGGATGGTTTGCCAAGTCATCCTTTTCCATCCACTTTATATCTTTTGGTGAAACAATGCTGAAGCTTCACCAAGAAGCATATGGAAACTTTACCTTTAACTTTACTTGCCTAAAACCTCCGCTAGGTTATAGGCCTTTCTTCCTTTTAAGCATTGTGATGCTTTATACTTTTGCATTGCTGCAATTCCAACGTAACTAATATGCAACATTGCATTCAATTGACTAGCCCCTCATGTGTATTGACATGCTTGGAGCACCAAGTGCATTAGGAAACATTCTTGTTTGCATACTTTGGACCACTGCAATGTGACTGTACATGGGAAATCTGCATACTATTAGCCATTCCAAGATACATTTCCCTATACATTATATGCATTACTAGTAGCATTTTTCCTCATGACCAACACTATATGGAGTATTTGTATTACCAACATCAATACCATGAGTCCTAAACATAGTGGGCTGCACATATGCATTGCCAAACTTGCCACTTTGTGCCCCAACATCATGCCAACATTGTTATACATGGGGTTATGCAAATTACCAGCCATACTAGGATACATTGACCCTTGCACACCATGCATTGGTTGTTGCATATGATAAGGAGTTGTGTCATACATCCTCGTATGCGGTCCCTAACCCACCATAGCACGGAAACTAGTGCCACCAACAAAGTAACTTGATTGCTCCATAATTGTATGTATACCCTGCTATTTAAAAAGGATTGGGTGGGCACTTCCAAGTTGGCCTTGCATATGCATCAATTGCCCTAGTGGCATCGTTTGCTTATGTCCACTACCCACATTTGAAACATCATGCTATTGTATTGGCTCTTCCTTCGATGTATCTTGCTATCTTGAAGCTCTCCAAGATGATTTCCTCTTCTTGCCTTTGCTGCCCTTCTTAAAGGGTTCAAAATGCGCATAAACTGAGGATTATTTGCCAATTGCATAAACATTTCAGCTGCTGTCCTAGTTGATCTTTACACTGGTTATCTAATTTCTCTTCCTCTTGCTGATCATTAACTTCTAAAGGCCTAGAAGAACCCATAGTTTGGTCTAAACGAACAATATCAGCTTGCTGTCCATGTTGCGCACCTTGTCCAAGATCAGACATTGCATTTTTCCCAACACTTTGTGAATTTTCAGATTGAGAGGCATCATCCTTACTTGATCCCATCTCACTATCTAAAGACATTCTTGCTTAATGCTCAGCTGAATACAATCTCAGCCTTAGAGCAAAGAAATTGACCTTCAATCAGGTACCTTGGGCCCCCCAATTCGAAAGAATTGATGGTATCCTAGCAATGAAACTATGAAACTAGCTGTCCTTGAAGAGGGTGGTGAAATCTGATTAAGCACTTAATTACACCAATTAACAAATTCACAAAACTAAAATTGCACACTTTACCATACAATCTTGGACATTGGACAACTTGATGGCACCAAAATTGGAGCTCCTTGCAGTATTTCTCAAACTTTTATTCTAAATGGATGGAGTAAAACCGAGATTCCTTAATCTAAATGGATGGAGTACAATTGAGATTCCTTAGTCTCCTTTGCTGACCCAAATGCCCCTTACGGTATTTCTTTAACTTTTATTCTAAATGGATGGAGTACAACTTCATCTTGCTCCTTGAAAGACAAATTTAGTCCGAAATTTGATATTGCTGGTTAGCCTCTTGAATCCCTTTGAAATCCCTCAATTACAGCTGCTTGAATTTAACTCATAGGCTCAATTCTGAGCATGCATCTTGAGGTGGTTGTCAAACCCTAATTTTTATTGTAAATTAAGGTTTACAACATAGATTTTTCCATCTCCACCTTTGATGGATCAAATGGCTGGATTTTGTTTAGAGAACTTGAGAGATGACTGGGGGATGAGAAAGAATGTTGCAGAGAGAAATTTTAGAGTTTCATTGTGAGAAACATTGAAAAGCTACTGTCGCCTTGCTCAAACTCCCATGAAAGCTATCACCTATAGCTTAGGACCACACTAGAAAGATTGCTGCCCCCTCCTGTATATTTTATTTTGCACTAGAAGAACCTTGGGTTGCTGTCAGCTGCTAGTGGAGGGCTCCAAACTGCTGTCACATGTTGTAGAACTAATCCCTGGTGGCTACAAATCACATTAGCAGCGTCTTTTTGCTCTTTAAGAGCCTTCTCCTCTCTCTTAATTGCTGGAATAGGCTCTACCATCCCCTAAAAATGTTTTTCCTACTTGCATGGGTAAGTTTTGCCAAGTGGTAGTCTTCTAATCCCATTTTCCAGCATTATTCAGCTTATTAAATTAATTATTAAGATGCTATTTTTAAAAATGAATCTAATAATTATTCTATTGCTCAAAAAGTTAATTTCACCAGCGAATAATTAAATTGGCGTAGACCAATTTGTCTTCCAAGTATTTGTGAGCAGTTATTAGCCCTTAGATTGGTATTAATTAATTAGTTAATACCCACTCTAATGTCACCATCAATATTAGTGACCAATACATTGGTCTAGGTCAAAATTTGACATCCGGTACCACCTAGTACGTGTCAAGCATAATTCATTACAACTTTTGTCTTTGGCACCCACTGCATTTTTGGAGTCCTTGGCATGTTATCATGAAATAACTGCCATGTGCATCAAACAACCTTGCATATATGATTAATAACTTAGTTAAATGTTATTGGCAAGATTAAAGCATCTCAAATCACGTCCGAAGAACCTGAGGAAGCACCTTTGTAAATAAATTTGTGAGATTATCATTCGTCTTGCAGTAAACCACATTAATGGTCTCATCCAGGATCTTCTCATGAATGAAATGGTATTGAATCTCAATGTGCTTTAACCTAGCATGAAACATTGGGTTCCATACCAAAGCAATGTAACTCTCATTGTTGCAATGAATTGTTGCAAAACCTGTCTAAGGAGAGCCATACTGTCTCACATGTGGTAGAAGATGTTGCTCAATACTACACCTTTGTGGAAGAAAGGGCAACAATAGACTGCTTCTTGCTACTCCACGAGATGACACTTGCCGGCCCAATTTGAATCTGTCTAGCCTGTAAGAACCAAAGGTAAATCTCAAGTACCTGTTGGATAATGAATACCAAGATTAGGGGTTCCCCTTAGGAACCGTAAAATTCTCATAGCAACATGTCAATGTACCATCTGGGGTTCACTCGTGAACCTGACTAATAGACCTCCAGGAAAGCACAAATTAACCCGAGTGTTTAGAAGCCAAATCAAGGACCCAATCAATTGCCTGTACTGGATAGTATCTACGGTTGGAGAATCTACATGGGCCGTAGCCTTCCAATTCGGATTCATAGGAGTAGAAATGGACTTAAATCTCTCCATCTCAAATGTGGCCAAAAGCTCTCGCACATACCGTTGCTAGGAGATGAAAACCCCCCTCGGAATTGTTAAATCTCACGGCTAAAAAGAAATGAAGAATGTCCATATCCGTCATCTTGAACACCTTATATAGTGCCATCTTAGTCTCCTTGACCTTCTAGGCATGGTCACTTATCAAAATAAGATCATTCACATAAACCACGAACAATGTGTGCCCTCTAGCTGAGGTGTGGACTTACGATTGGGGATAATAAGAGGAACACTGACTTTCCTCGAGGAAATGAGTCTATCTTCTTGTTCCAAGCATGTTGAGCTTGTCTGAGGCTATAAAGGGCTTTCTTTCACCTGTACACGTATCCATCTGATGAGCAAAAGCTAGGAGGCTTCTCAATATAGATCTCCTCCTTCAAATCACCATTGAGAAAGGCAGACTTCACATCAAGTTGATAAATTGGCCATCTCCTATTGTCTAAAACAAGAATGACTCTAATGCTAGCTATTTGAGTTGTAGGTGCAAAGGTATGGCTTTCTATCTTGTATGGCACAGGTCGTCAAACAATAGTTAGTATAAGCAAGCTCAGTAGTATGTGCCTCGTTTGTCCGAGACCACTACAGGCCATCCTGCAGCTGCCACTCTTCAGGGACTTCATCAATCCCTTAATCACGGAGCGTGCCTTGTGCCCAATGAGGAGAAGTCCGGAGCTTTTCTTAGCGCCCACCATTTGCCAAAGTCTCTGAAATATCCATTGGTGGTGGCTCATGTTGGGGAAGCTGGCAAGGAAGTAGTATCCTCATCCAAAGAGGAAGCATCTCCACGAGGTGCGGCTCTAAAGGTACAGTCTTTGGTGCCAAACTCTCTCTTGGATCTCCAAGTACGGGGTGGTCCTTACTCCCCTCTGAGGTTAGAACCTCCACGAGCTGAACATCTTGACTCGTGTAGACATCCCACTTAATGGGATCATATAATCGATAACCTTGGGATTGAGCTATAGCCCACAGACACCTATCTTCGAGAAGCCACTTTAAATTTATCGTGTCATGTCTTCGGGATGTGGATATAGGTGTCACACCCAAAAACCCTAAAATAAGAAACATTAGGCTTAAACCTAAAACATGCCTTATAGGGTGTATGAGGTGCTCCTCACTCCCCTCCGAGGTTAGAACGTCCACAAGCCGAACATCTTGACTCGTGTAGACATCCCACTTAATGGGATCATACAATCGATAACCTTGGGATTGAGCTGTAGCCCACAAACACTTGTCTTTGAGAAGCCGCTTTAAATTTATCATGCCTTGTCTTCGGGATGTGGATATAGGTGTCACACCCAAAAACCTTGAAATAAGAAACATTAGGCCTAAACCTAAAACATGCCCCATAGGGTGTATGGCTGAAGTGGGGGATTTATTAAGGATGTGGATTGCGGTAGTCACAGCCTTGGGCCAAAGATTGAGGTGTCTATGCTCCATCATGGTGCGAGCCATCTCAATCACACTTTGGTTCTTCCGCTCCAATATGCCATTTTCTTGAGGTGTGTTGGTGTTCGCAAATGCTTGGTGAATACCGCGATTCGCACAAAATCTAGCAAGCTCATTAGAAACAAAGTCTTCTCCCTTTTCCCTTCGTAATGTCTTTAGTTTTGAGCTTGATATGTCTCCTCAAAGAGTAACCAATCCTTGAAGTGGAGAAGTCTCCGACTTCAACTGCATTGTTACATGATGCTTCTTTAGCCCAATCTCTAATAACACTCGCTTCACATTTTTACATGTTGCAATGCCTTCTGTTTCTGATTGGATTCTATAAGTAAAATAAATATATTCATACATAATTTTATCCATAATCCTAACAAAAGCATGCAATGAACAAATGTGAATACGACCCAGTGGAAGGTTAAAAATAGGCTTCCATGCGGGGTCTTCTTTATCAAGTGTTGGTATAACACTAGTCACTCTTTGCTAGTTCTTCCTCTTATCCTTTCCTTCCACCCGCTCTATTAAGCAATATAGGTTTTTTTTTTCATTTGCACCATTCAAGTTTCCACATATGCATTTGAAAGTATTCAAGTCTTTTGCAAGGTGCCATTCAACCATATATTCAGCATACCCATTGATTTCAATCAACATCAAATACAAGCTCCCCTTAAGGGACTCCGTCCTCATAGGTCCACACAAATCTATAGAAACAAGCTCCAAGGATGCTGAAGACCGCCTTGAAGGCTTGTTGGAAATGACTTCATGATGTTTTTTCCCACGAATGCAAGATACACTCAGCTTGGCTCACCACAATGTTTGAAACAAGTTGTCCCCTAGAAGCATTTCGAAGGTAATCATAATTTAGGCAGCCAAACCGAGCATGGAAAAGCTCAGATTGTGTTTGAGAGGTAAGAAAAAGAGAGGTGAAGGCAAAAGAAGACCTTAGCTTGTAGACTCCATTCTCCTTATAACCAAACGTAGGCATTTGTCTTGATCCATAATCTAGAATCCAAAAGAAAGCCTTATCAAACTCAACCAAGAGGTTGAGGGCACAAATCTTGTGTTCTGCCCATTTGGAATAAGCTGCATATTATTTGGCCCTTGAATAGGGATAGAAGAGCTATCACTTATGAAAATTTGTCCATGCCAAGGCTGTAAATGTGCAACACCTATCGCAAGAGGAGTTGTGTCAAGAGGTACTACTGTCAACAATCCACTCATGAGGGTGTGGAGTCATCAACGGAGCATTGGAAGCCATTGGGGTTGATGCCTTAATCACCTCCAAGTGGAGGAAGATATCTGATGAGGGAGTAGCTACCTCTCATGAATCCTTTGAAGACTTCTCTTACTTGTCCTTGTTTCCCTTGTTGGGGCAATTGTCATGAGGACATGTATTTTTGAAACCTCACTTAACATGTTGACTAATTTTTAATCACATAATTAAGTAAATGTTGCACATGTGAGGTGCAACTGGGGTTAAAGTAAATTTACGAGCCCGGGACACAAAGAAATCACGGGATGTTAAAGGCAAAAGTTGCTATAAGTTATGCCGCACAGGTACTTGGTAGTATCTGGTGCCAGTTGTTGGCCTAGGTCATTCATTTGGCCATAAGTGTCAGTTGGTGACACTAGAGAAGTGGTGTTTAATGGTACCTAACACCAATTTGATGGTCAAAGATGGTGCAGAGACATTCGGGAATGGAAGTTGCCTAGCCAATTTAATTGTTGGCTAGTCAGATTATTTTTCAGGGCATTGAAATAATTATTAGATTAATTTTCAGTATTTAAAGACTGAAAAATAATATTTAATTATGGAAAATGTTGGAAAAACCATTAGGGAAGGCTGCTGGTCTGATTTGCAGCCATTGGAGGATGTTCTGAGACAGCCAGGGGTAGAAGAAGACCAATCAACAGTAGGTGACAGCATCTACAGGCTGTTGAGACAGGGTTGCAACAATAAATGGTTGAGTTTCTTCAGTTCTTTGCATCTACATGCTGTAATGGCAAGGCAGCAGCTGCGTTTGATTGATTTTTAGTCATTCTTCGCAACAAAACTCTGAATTTTCTCTCTCTACAGCTTTCCCTCTCATCTCCTAGCCATTTCACAGCCTTGCTCCGAAGATCTCAACATTTGGACCCTTGGAAGCTGAGAAATTTTAGATTTCAATACTATAATTCCTAATTTGCAGCAGAAATTAGGGTTTAGTAGCAGCCTCGGAAGTGTGCCAAAAAATGGAAGCTTCAAGACTTGGATTCAACAGGGCTGAAGTTGTTTTTAGCCCATTCAAGTGGAGGGATCCGCAAATAATTGAATTTGGGGCATTTTCCATCTCCATCAAAGCGGGTGAAGGCCAATGGATTGCCGGAATCAAGGGGTAAATCATGTTAAAGACTTGCTGGTGATTTTGTATAGCAAGGGGAGTTGGAATACTGAAAGGGATTGGGAGAATCCCATTGTAAATCAACTCCTCCTTCAATAAAGCTAAAGAAATACCGAAAGGGGCGCCACTTTTTGGGGCCAATCGGGTGTGCATTGTCCAAGATCAGAATGTAAATTTGTATTTTCAGATTTGCATTAATTGTTTGCTGTTGTAATTAAGTTGTAATCAGGGATTTACCACCCATCCACGGAAGGAAGGCTGGTTACAACAATCCTTCTTCCAATGACCTGTCTTGCCATAGATGTGAGAAGTGGAATCCTTCTCTTTGTTCTTCATTGATTTGTCCTCCTCCTTTTGGTCCTTCCTTCTCTTGTAAGAGGACTGACGTGTCAATGCCTCCGATTTGGAAGCATTCTAACCTTTCAATTGCTCCTCTTGGTCCAAAACCATAGGAACCAACTCTTCCCAATGAAGAGTTTTTGACTGCCCTGAAGCAATTAAGGCAGAGTAAAATGCACTGAATCGAGGTGGTAACTAAGAAAGGAGGTATCAGTATGTCCTCCAAGGTAATCGCCTTCCTTGCGTTTTAGACCTACATTTGCAATTGCTGAAGCTTGTTGATATGCTCCTGCATAGAATAAGACTTGTTTGGACTCAAAATCCTCATTTGAATTTCCAGAGACACCCGCTTCATCACAGTCATCTGATTGTACATGTGATCAAGCTCCAGCCATATGTCGCGAGCCATAGTCAAGTGCTCAATGTGAGCAATGCGGATTGGAATGCAGGACAGAGAGAGAGGAAAGAATGGGTGCGAGCATTCAGTTTATCCCAATGTGGTTGTACCTTTATCAACCCGGCTTTCTCATCCGAAGAAAGCTTGGAGGCATCATGCGTTGTAGGATGGTCTATAGCCTTGGTCATGAGCTCCATCAAATCATAAGACTCCAAGATGGCAAGCATCATTATGTGCCATATGCAGTAATTCTCGCCATCAAGCTTTTGATCTGAAGGAAGAACTGGCAACATGGCGACCTTATGGTCCATAATAGCCTGAAACTTGCATCACTTTTGGTCAATCTTGTAAACAGAATGACTTGCACAAAAACAAGGGCAGTCCCCTTTGCATACGGTGCGGGTTTCTACTAGGGCTTCCTCCGCTCGTCCTCAAAGTGTTTCACCTGCCGGAGGCGATGAAAACTCATAATCTACAGCAAAAGGCTGAAAACACAGACTTTCCTCCTTCATGGACAGCAACGACTTGCAAAAAACAGCAGCTTCTCTCCTCCATGCACAACTGGTTCACCGCAGCCTCCAAACGCTGAAAACTCAAACTTTTGTTGCGAAGAATCCTCCTGATCAAGTTTCGCCATGATCAATCAGCCCTTCTCCATTGCTCTGATACCATATCAAAGTGTAGTGAATGCAGAAGCGTGTAGAAAAGATTGAAAGAAAATGAACACGAGAGAAAAGGAGAGAGAAGAGAGACAGAAGAACATAGAGATGTGCAGTCAATGAATGCTGAAATGAAGAGGGCAGATATATAGAGGCTGTTGACGTATCTCCTTGAGGGGTCTCTCTCCCACCAGCACCTGACAAAGCAAGTGAGTGGGACAGGATGCCAAGTATGCCTAAATAGGAGGAAATAAATACAATAAAATAAAATGTAGTCGACCAACAGAGAACTGGCCGACCTGATCAGCAACCAGCTGATAGCATCAGAAATTCATAAAGTAATATTTGCTGACCAGCCTGCTTGCTAGGTGGCATAGTTGTTTGCCCAAAAAGGTGCTCACCTGGCAAGGGAAGCCTTGATGCTAGTAGAAGTGCAAAACCCCAACTAGAGGGAACCGGGAAAGGAATTGCATGCAGCTCCTGGCTGTAGTTCAGAGAGAGCTGATACAAACTTGCATGTTAGTCATACATTGAAATACAAAATCTTGCAAAAGAGATCAAAATTTGCAAGCATAGAGGTGAACAGTGAGATGCTTTAAAAAAAAAAAACTGAAATAAAGGAAAGCAAAGCTTAATGCAATGCAATGAGTATGTACGCATGCAGTGGAAGTCTAAAAAGGGAAAGGCTAGTGTGTGGTTGCCATGGCGTACATCAAGATGGGGAAGTGATCCTAGAAGGTGCAATGGATGTCTTAGGAATGGATTTGTAAAGTGCAATAGGTGAGCCACTAGCAGACCAATTAGCTAATCCTTCAGGAGTAGTGAAAGATATAGGTTGTTGAGGCTGTTCACTGTGTCACATGTCCAATAGCCACTCAGACAAAAGGAGTAGATGATGCAACGGTGGGAGGCATAACCCACTAGACAGGCTAGCAAGGGTGGAGGCAATCACAATAGTCTGTTGTGGTTTTCTAGGTGGAAGACCTTGGGCCTTGGTGTGGCACTCCTCGTCCACATGGCCCAACCTTTGGCAGTGTTTGTAAATTCTATTTTTCTTAGGAATTTGCTGCCACTTGTTGGAGGAGTGTAAACCGAACTGTACGCGATGTGCAAGTACTCTTCAAACTCTTCCTTTGTAAGATGACCATAATGCCTTCTCAGAGCCTCCAATGATGGAGAAGCCTGATAGGGCATCATAGGATTTGAAGAAGAAGGTGCTTGAGACATTATGAGTCAGAATCAAGTCGCATGTGAGACTTGCACAAAGATTAGCGTCCACAATCACTGCAGGATACTCTTTAGAAGAGCATCGACTTTGATACCATGTGAAGATATGCTAGGGTTTGCATTGAGGAAACACAACATGTAAAAAGACTTAGACAATGACAAGCAAAACTCAAACCCTACATAGAAAACTCAAAATGCAAATGCAAATGCAAAACTCAAAAGTTAAACATATAGACAAACACAGAGAGAAGAAACTTTGAAGTGAATGAATGTTGTAAATGAATGTAAGAGTGTACAAAATGACCAAGAGCAGAGCAATGAAGTGTCAGAGAGTAACATACACCGGAGATGGATCCTAAGTGTTGTGACCACCACTCGGAGTGTGGAAGACAAAGAAAGCACCGAACCTTGATCACTAGGGAATCGGAAGATTGAGGTGAGTGTTGTGGATGATGCCTGATGTAGTGGGCTGTAGTAGAAAGCTGCAAATGCAGCAATGATGCAGTCGCTAGGAGGGTGAAGATGGTTGCCAGCTGTTGCTACGGAAGGGAGGAGCCAATGTTGACAGCAGAAGTCGCCTAGAGTTGAGGAAGGGGTGCCACTAACTGTCGCCTAGCTGATGGGAGTATCAAACACAGGTAGGAGGAGGCAGTTTGTGAGGTATCGATGGTGGATGGGACCAAACGCAGCAGAGGAGTGAGAACTTGTACAAAAGGGATAAGGTTGTGTTAGCGTGTCTATTTATAGATCAACGGGTGCCCAAAAAAGCTAGCCGATTGTCGTGTTGGAGGAGAGGGGAATAGCAAGGGTGATTAAGCTCCTTGTTGGAGCTTGCAGAAGGGCTATAGCCTTGCGTATGGCCGCGTGGAGGAAGGGAAGTACCTCTCCCTCTGGCTATAAAAGCCAGGGCTATGGGAAGAGAGGGCAGGAGCTGAGCATAACACTGCCTAGGCCAAGGAAGGAAGAGATTGAGAGGGATCACGTTTCAGTTTGAGGGCTGTGAGAGAGGGCGTAAGGCTGGCCGTGTGGGAGAGGGAAAAAATTCTGCTTTAGCTGGTCGCTGCCGTGGAGGAGAGGAGCTCGCGAAGCTGCCGCCAACACGCCGCCATCTGCCGCCGATCAGGACGCCGCCATCTGCCGCTTTCTTTTTTTCCTCCACGTGGGCCTCCATTTACCCCCAAAAGCTTTAGAAGTTTCTTGGGAAGCTTCTAAAGACTCCTTGGAAGCCCCCCTTCTTGTGGGTTTCTATAAGCCCCCTTTCAAGTGGGTTTAATAACCCCCCCCTCCCCGGGATTTAAACCCCATTCCCCTGGAATCCCCTCCAAGCTCTTTTCTATCACAAATTCCACTAAATCCCTATAAACTCACGTTGGCCGGAGGTTTAAAGCAACCCTTCCCATGGGCCTTTCTTATTGCCCTCTCAAGTTGGTTCTTAAAGCCCAGTTACCCCAAGATTTAACCCCCTCACTGGAGAGCTATACACCCCGCTTCTTCCCTTTTCCGATCCACTAAGACCATTTAAACACACACACCGCCCGCACCCCCCCCGCACACCACCCCTAATCGGGTTGTAAGGTCCTAATCGGGTTGTAAGGTCCTAATCGTGAAATCCCTACTTCAAGGAGGAAACCTATAAAGCCTTCTAAAGCCGATTCCGAAAGACGGTGCAAGCGGTCACAAAGGGAGATTCGCGTGCGAAGGAGACGGCCAAGATCATAAATCTACATCCAAGGCGAAACGGTCGAATTTGAGATGGCTCCTAAGAAGGCATAAAGCGCAAATGCAAGAGGATAATCTCCTAACATCCATGTGGACATTTCACCACAAGTCCAGGTTTTTCTTTCTAAATTTGATTAACGTCATAATATTTCGATTGTGCATGGATTATTTATGAAATTAGGATGCACTTTTTCGATTGAAATACTTTGGATAAATTAAAAGGAAATAGCTTACGATCAAGGAATTGGTCATTTGTATTTTTCCAATGGAACGAATGAAATAACATAAGACGTCTATGCATTCTTAGCAATTTTTTATATGCATTACAGTAACGAATTTAGATTAATTAAAGATCATCTTTTCGAAATTATTATTGTATACTTCGATTAGGCATGGAAAGAATAAATCGCATGTCGCATTATTAGGCATCTTTCCTTCGAAATGATTCATTAAAAAGAAGGTTGCTAATAATCCATAGGAATTTGCAAGACAGGGAAATGGTTCTTGAGCTGCTTAAAGTAGATTAAACTCTAGTTGATTGGCTTAAATCTCAATCAAATATGTAAATAGTTACGAAAGGTTGTGTAATGCTCATTTAGTGTACGAAAATCTCATTTAGAAAAGAAGTTAGAAAAAGCTGCATGGTTCAAATATAAAACCCTAAAGTTTAGTAGTATAAATCTTGAATGCATGTTACATAAGGATTAATTGGAATTATGCTATAACTTAACATATGCTTTGATCTTAACCCAAAAAGTTAGGGTTTGTAAATTAACTTATACGTAGGCAATGAATCATGTGGTTACGAAAGTGGTAGCGTAATTATCTTCAAGAATAGACAAGTAAAATTAGTTTAACCTAAACACCTAAACCCTGACGGACTCGTTTAGGAATGGTTAAATCAATGCAACATATCTCAAGTGCTAACTAGGATTTTAGCACGTTGAGGACGTGACCTAGTCGCTCTTATTGCCAAAGCTGAAACTCCTATACCCTAAAAGACTTGCCCACATTCACGGAATGTAGGGACAATAGGACATACTGCGAGAAATGATCTAGGGTTTTTACCCTAAGGTTCGCTCGCTAAAAGGTTGAAACTCGATTTGAATTTGGAATCTTAGGACCGACAATATCGGCCTAGTGCAATCAAGAACGGATTGTTATGAAGGCATTCTAACCCTGTTTCCTATCTAATCATGATTTCGTGATTAGAAGATGCCATTCGATGGGTAGAATAGTCCCATGGATTAGGTGCAACACTTGGCAATAAGTTGTAGAGTCGCATGATCTTGTGATTTGATCACAAGGGAATGGCCAATTCCTCGGAATGAGGTTGGCAGATTCTTACGCAAGTTATCTTGTAAGAGGATGAATAATCGTCCTGATATAGTACCTTTCTTGGGTAAAGTGACCAAGATACAAGGATTAGATATTTGCTTGGAAGCAAAGGAACAATCAGTAAATTGGAATAACATATATATTGCTAATTGAACTTAAGGTATTGATTAAGTCGGGTTAATAGGGTACGGCCCTAACCCAAGGATATAAGGGTTAGCAGACAAACCCATGGGGATCTTGCCAAGTCGCAATTGATCTCGGATCGAGTGCTGGATGCATTCGGAAAGAAGGATTCACTCCTTTGCAGTTGGCCAAAATAACGACCACTGGAAATGATTGTGCTTGTAACAGTTTAGAGAGCACTGTTTGCTTTGTTTGCTCAAAGAATTAAAGGATGAATGTATATCTAATGCTTCAGGTTGAAGGTCTAAAGGGAGAGGCAGCTTCAGTTACCCCCGACTGCCTGCCTGACCGTAACCAAGGGGGTTGTTAACCGCGCCGGGAAGGTGGACTGAACCCGCTGCGAGAGGTCTCTCCATTGAGCGCTACTTGGAGCAGGAGGACACTTGGGTGCCAGAGGGGGCTCTGGCCGTAAATCCCTCGCTTTCCGGGCCCTGCACAAGAGACCAATGTGACTCGGGATTGGAATCTTGGATTAGTAATCCCTGTGGATTGCTGGATAGTCTTCGGGCGGATTATGGATAAGCTTACCGGCTGGACTTTATAAATGTATTTCAAAGATAATATGATAAGCTATTGAAAAGGAACTTGTTTGACATTGTTTTTCTATGTGAAGTGCTATGATTACGTGAAGGAATCAGTGCCTAACGGGCTAATTAAGAAAGTTGATTGATACATGTCCAACTAAATGTGGTAGGTAATTAGATAACTAAAACAACCTGAGGAAAGTGCAGTAGATGAGGCCATGGGTCCGTCTTACGGATGGGTGGTCCCGGTTGACCAGGAACTTTTCTCAATCATGATGGACAGCAAGAAGATCGTTCAAAGGACACGAATAGCAAGGGCACTGACCTAGAGTCTAAGTTATAATAATTCCGATTTACGCTGTTTTAGGGGAATGGAATGGGACCATGCCTTATGGCAGAGAGGTCGAGCCTTGCATCCCTCTCGTTTCCAATTCTCCTTGAACCAAGTGCAGCGTGAATTCGCTTCGGACTTGGCGTTTCTGCGTAAAGTAGTTCGCTCGGGTTCGACGCTAGTTGCCGTTTAGGAAATGACCATTAGGGAAAACCCTGATTCAGGTCGGTCCTAAGTGGGAACGGCCAGAATACTTTCGCTATGTGGCAGACGCGGAAAGTCCTAGATTGCAAACCCCGTAACATTCCATGGGAGTGCCGGGCGGAGCTTTCTAGACATCCTTTCTGATGGACTGCTAAGAGGGTTTTGGGGGACCATTGAAACTCTTTCGAACCATGCACCACTTTCGTGTTTGTAACTAGTTAAGTGTGTTTTGGGGCCGTTTAAAGATGCTAATCAGCTGTAAAGTATGTTTTAGCTCAACACATAATACTAAGTTTAGTATCCAACTTCCTAAATATAGCTCTCAAAAAATGATTATGAAATTTTGTATCCCAATCAAGAACAATATTTGTTGAAAGGCCTTTCGTATCTAACCAGTATAGGTTCTCTATGAATAACGTACCTAGCCAATTCAAGAGTCTTAACATCAGATGAAGAACCCTTCTATTTGGGTTAACCTATCCCCAATTACTCACATGGAGTCATGCCCCCTTTGTGTCCTAGATAATCCAACAATAAAAGCCATGGATATACTCTCCTATGTTCCAAAAGGTATGTCTAAAGGATGTAGAGGTCGTGCATTTTATCTTACAACTTTATTGACTTGGCACTTAATACATTTGGTACATGGTCCAAGGCATCCTTATATAATCTAGGTCAATAAAACTGCCTCTTAGCAATACTAAAAGTCTTGTGAACTCGTGTGTGTCCCGCACTAGGGATATCATGACACTCAAAGAGACTATCCTGCAGTTAACTCTTCTTTGGGGCACTCTCTAACCTTGTAGAGTAAACAACGATTATCAATGGTAAAATGTTTTCACTTGAACCTACGTTGAGTACTCCCTAATGTGCCTTCTTGAACATTTGTAGATGTTCCTTCATTAATGGAAGCCCTCATTATTGGATCCCCTTTCTCAATGGCTTTCCATGTACTAGAATATGTAGGACCAACTTGGCATTTCCCTTTTAATGATTCAAGTAGATCACTAGTGAGTTGAGTAATATCATGGGCATTCTGCTAAGAGAAATTCTCTATACTATTGTACTTTCTTTTCCTTCATAATCGAACTCCTAAAGAAGCTTGGTCCATCTGGCCTTATGGCCCTTTAAGTTAGTTTGATAAGTAAGCCACTTGATGCTCTCCTGATCAAACACTATCATTACATTGGCACCATGCAAATAGTGCTGCAATTTTTCAATACATGTACTATTTCATGTAATTGCAACAGAATAATGTTGTTGTGTATGGTCTATTTTCTTGCTTTTCAAAACCTAAACGTGAACCTTCTTGTAATAAGACCACATCTATTGCAAAGTTACCTGTGTCAGTTTCAACCATGAAGGATTTTTTGGGATGCACTATATGCAGAGTTGGAGCTGTAGTAGTAGCTACCTTAAGCTTTTCAAAGTGTACTTTTTGGTCTATTCCCCGTATAGAGATTTTCCCTTTCCCTCTTATTTGACTAGTCATGGGGACAACTAGCTCGGCATAATCTTGAACTGTCAATAAAATCTAGATAAACCTAGGAAGATCTGTAACTCTTCTAGGTTCCATAGAGATGGCCTTTCTAGTATTGCCCGCACTTTTTGTGGATCCATCTGAGTCCTTTCAAGAGAATATGCCCTAAATATTTGAGCTCATGAGCAAAGAATTCACACTTGGATTCTTTGGCAAAAAGGAAGTAAAGCTGTAAAACACTATACATGAGCTTCATTAAATTGGCTGGAGCATTGGTAAGAGGTATTACCAAAAATTCATAGTGCCCATATCTGGACCGTAATGCCAGTTTGGAAACATCTTTGGCCTTAATTCTAACTCGTTGGTAGGTAGATCTGAAGTCTGTTTTTGTAAAGCACTGAACTCCTTTTAATTGATAAAAAAGATCCTCAATCCTTTGGCGTAGTTCATCAGACATCCAATCTATACCATCTAGAGGCCAAGATTGGGGAGCATTGCATTTGTAAATGCCTAGTATACTATGAAACTTAAGGGAGATTTTACTGCCTCTTTGTAGATGGCTTTGACCCATGCTCTTTGATCATGGAGTTCACAAATTAGAAATGCTTCAGTCTCTTTCTTTCAGAGCTTTGTAGACAAAGGGCATTTTTGGTGAGGTGGCCAGCAGCACAGTCCCTACAGAGTACCAGGCATAGTGAGTCATTACATACTACTTTAGACATATAACAACATATGCATCATTAGATTGAGCTCTAAAGATTAGGCATAGTAGATGTCCCCCTCTATGAGGCCCTCAACTATGATCAATATACGACAGCATTATCTAGGTCATTAGCTAGCATGCTACTTTGACTTGGATACCTTATGTTCTATATTGAGTGCTCAATGAGAGAGATTTATTGGATGGCATCCATTAAACATTTGATACCTCAATAGCATGGGGCACACAATTCCAACCACTAGGGATCAAGATGGCCTGTTATTGAGATCATTTTATCCACGTCACACATGATAGGTTTATCATACATCCACAATACATGTGTACATGGTTGCCATATGGTTTGAAGTTTATGATTGGTTAGATCTGCACATCATCCACCAAGTGGGGGTAGAAAGAAAGAAAGAAAGATATATTAACGTCTACATAAGGCCAATGTGGCCTATGAGAAAATCCAGAGTACATCCATGTCTAATATCATCTCATTAGTAAGGTAAAGATAACATTACAAATAAGTGGGTGGCCTATGAAACAATATTGAAAATAACTATACGATGGGACTATACTAGGGTTGAACCATGTGTACTATTGTTCCATCGATAGAAAAGAAAAGGAAAGGAAATGAGAGCTAGATTTGATAGAACCATGTACAAAAGTGCGGTGGAGACTATGGGCTGTAGCTGATCTCAAGATCTGCACATGATCTCAGCTATGATGCGGTCCTTAGCTGCTTCGTTGATATACATGGTGGTGAGTCTTTGGTGTCTTGTGATAATGACTCTAATCCGGCTGTGGTGTGGCCTCCTCGGACGTGGTCCTGGTAGATGGGGTCGTTGTGCTCGACTAAGGGAAATGGCTTTATTCAATATGTCTCCATGGTGTGGCCTGTAAGGTGTCTGGCGGGGTGGATTTGTCTTTGCTAGGCTGATAGTGTCAGTAGGGTTGGCTTTGTAGAAGAAGTCTGTCACTGCTCTCTGTGTGTCTCTTTGGGTGAGTTGGCCTCTTGTCTCGCAGTAGTGCAGTTCGGTGCCTCTTGAGCTCTAGGAGGAAAAGACCTAGGCATCTCTTGTCCTCGTACTCCATGACGCGACGAAGGGGTCCAAATCCATCGCGGAAGAGGCAGTGGTACCATCCTCGTATGTCATAGTATATTGTGCATCTGCATATGTAGTGCTCCTCTTTCTCAGGCTCTCGACCACAAAGCTGGCAAGTCGTATCCTCTGCCAGGGTATTTGTCCATCCACCTGTCTCCATCCGAAGCCTATGTGAGGAGGTGCGAATCTGTCTGATAGCAACGTGTACACTATGGGAGAGATGGGTATCCATATATGTTGGCCGAATAGTGAAACGATCATTAGAGAGAGACAAGAAATGATTCCTGTAGAACTCCATCCTCGATCCTAGAGGGACTGGTGGATGGATCCATGACCTTGTTGTCACAATCCTCAAGATATCAGCTCTGATCACCTGGTTTAACTTTGATCGGCTGAGAGAAAGTGTAGGGCGGTCAAGGCTATAATCCAAAGGTGGAAGACGGTCAATATCCAAACGATGTAGGATCATCCAAATAGCCAGCCGTGAAAACCAAGAGTTCTCTTGTCTCGTGTTGCTAGTTGTCTAGATGAGGTTAGTGCCAATCTAGAGTATCTATGGCGTGGAAGTTCCCATAGTCAGTGCCAAAAGGTCACTGCCTTGAAGAGTGCCTCGATAATAATAGGTGTTGCCCCTAGCTGTGCTCTGACTACCATGTAGGATCATCCAAATAGCCAGCTGTGAAAACCAATAGTTCTCTTGCCTCGTGTTGCTAGTTGTCTAGATGAGGTTAGTGTCAATCTAGAGTATCTATGGCGTGGAAGTTCCCATAGTTTGTGCCAAAAGGTCACTCCCTTGAAGAGTGCCTCGGTAATAATAGGTGTTGCCCCTAGCTCTGCTCTGACAATGGGATGTGGGGTGGAGGGCTTACTCCTAATCATGTGTGCTATCATCATGATCAATGGCCTTTCCATGCTATCCCAACCATCGTAATAATCCCTCTCTACTCCAATCTAATCAGTGAGTGGGCTAAGACGCCTGTGGTACAAGCTGCAACCCCATATCTCTGCTCCATATAGTAATGTAGGTGTGACTAGGGTGTCAAACAACCAGAGTTTGGTGCGGGCTCTTGGAAACTGTATATGAGCACATTGACTCTCGAGTGCCAATAGTGCTGCGAATCCACGTGCCAGATGTGCCTCTGGTGCCCCTCTCAACAAAAAACGTGGGCTAGAGAAGGTGACTCCCAAATAGGATCTAGTCACCCATGCTGCTAAAAGGTTCACAGTGAGGTCTTTATCTCTGCAAAAGATGTGAAAAGCATCTAGATGGCACTGCAATCCCTCCAATCAATCTGAAATGAGAATAATATCATTTGCATACAGTAATATCGGTATCAGTACCCCTGCCAGGCTGGCTCCAACTCCTCCTCGGTCTATGTAATTAAACACTTCATCTATGTATAGACCAAAAAATGTGGGTGAAAGTGGACATCCTTGTTTCACTCCTATGGTACAGTCAAACATGTGCGATAGCCCCCCAGGTGCTTGTACATGACCTACCACTGCCTCATATTGTCAAGATTGTGGGAGAGAAGGAAGGAGTCTCGCTTGAAGCTTTCTTGCTTGCACAATGGGGGAAGACACACAAAGGTGGAGGCTGAAAACAGTTTTTCTCTTCTTAGTTGTGTAAGCCAAAAGAACTCAAGTATAAAGAAATAGAAGAACCCTATATATGGGTCTCAAACCAAACTCAACTAACTAAGGTGGCATACTAACTGAGCCACGAACTAGAGTAGATAAGGATAGCTATCATGTAGCTATTATTCATGGGCGGTGTACCAACCGCGTCTGCAACTGACAAGTCGGTGACATAAATACACAACGGTCACCCTGGCTTATCACGAGTGGAGCTCGATATCTCAACACTCCCCCTCGAGCTCAATCCCAGTTCCTGCATACCAAGCAGGTCTCTGAACTTGCGCAGCTTCTCTGCGCCCAATGCCTTCGTGAATATGTCAGCTACCTGATCCTCTGTGCTGACATAAACTAGATCAATAAGATCTAGTAAAACCCTCTCTCGCACATAGTAATAATGCACCTCAATGTGCTTTGTTCTAGCATGATAGACTGGGTTATTTGCCAAGTGTATACTACTCATGTTGTCACAATAAATGACAACTGGCCCATCTGTAGACTGATGCATATCATAAAGTAGCTTATGCAACCAAGCTACCTCACATGCAGCCATTGCTGCACCCCTGTACTCAGCCTCTGTGCTCGACAAGGCAACTGTAGGCTGTTTCTTGCTGCTCCAAGTAACTGCAGCACTCCCAAAAGAGAACACATATCCACTGGTAGATCGTCTATCAGAAATACTACCAGCCCAATCAGCATCAGTGTATCCATGCAACTGTATCTGAACCCCAGTCTCATAAAATAGTCCATACTGCAATGTGGACTTCACATACCTGAGTATGCGTCTGGCCGCATCCAAATGTGGTTTCCTTGGGGCCTGCATAAACTAACTTACCAATCCAACAGCATAGCTCAAATCTGGCCTGGTAATAGTCATATAAATCAAACTTTCTACTATGCGTCTGTACATAGTAGGGTCTTCTAGAAGCTCACCTGCATCTGTGCTCAGCTTCACATTCTACTCCAAAGGAACTAAAATAGGCTTACAGCTTGTCATCCCATATTTGGACAGCATGTCCAATCCATACTACCTCTGCAAGAGCTGTATCCCACTTGGTGATCTAATCATCTCAATGCCCAAGAAATAACGCAGCTCTCCCAAATCCTTCATCTCAAACTTCTGCTTCAATAGCATTTTCACATGAAGGATATCTTCATCACTGTCACCTGTCATAATCAAATCATCAACATAAATGACAAGTAGCATAATACATTTCTCTGTTTTTCTCACATACAGTGAGAAATCTGCCTTGGAAATTTGAAAGCCAATAGTGACAAGATACTGTCCTATCTTGTCAGACCATGCTCTAGGTGCTTGCTTCAAGCCATACAAGGCTTTCTTCAACCTGCAAACAAACTCAGGATGAACAGCATGCACATAACCTGGTGGCTGCTCCATATAGACCTCTTCTTGCAAATCACCATGCAAGAAGGCATTCTTTACATCCATCTGATATAAAGACCATCCCTTTGATGCAGCCATAGCAATGACCGCTCTTACGGTTGCCATCCTTGCAACCGGACTGAATGTTTCTTCATAGTCAATACCATATGTTTGTGCATACCCCTTGACTACTAATCTTGCCTTGTATTTGTTCACAGAACCATCTGCATTGTGCTTCACCTTATAAACCCACTTACAGCCAATTGCATTTTTACATTTAGGTAAAGGTACCAATTCCCATGTAGCATTTGCTTCCAAGGCATCCATTTCTTCATCCATGGCTTTCTCCTATTTTTCTTTTCCCATGGCTTGCTCAAAAGAAGTGGGTTCTGGTTCCTGTATCACTTTGACCATATATGCATAGTGAATGGCTGTAAATCCATCATATTTCAGCCTATCCACAGGATACCTAGCTCTCGTAGACCTGCGCAAAGTAGGTTCACTCCCAGGTGCTCTCAAAACATCCCTGGTCTTCCTTACTCCAGGTGTAACAATAGAAGGAATACCCGACTCATCATCAATGCTCTGTTCTGAGCCACTGGATTCACCATCCACATAAGAGTGACCTACATTCACATCAAACATGGGCTGATCAACCTTCTCTTTTCCTTTTCGTGATATATGCATACCACTATCTGCATTACTTTGAGAAGATTCTCCTGATCTCAATCTGCCTGTCCATGGCGAAGAATGTGAACCACTGCTAGAGGACGCTCCAGGTCCACTAATATTTTGTGACTGCTGCTGTGAATTCTGTGCAGCATTACCATTTTGTGCATCTACATCATCAATCACATTTACTGGTTTATACCAGCTGCTCATCTCATAAAAAACATCTCTGCTCATTGTAAACTTACGAGTAGAAGGGTTATAGCATCTATACCCTTTTTGTTGCAAAGAGTAACCAATAAAGATACACTTCTCAGCTTTTGGATCCAACTTGGATCTCAGTTCATCTGGCACATGTACATAGGCAATGCAAGCAAAAATTTTCAAATGAGAAATATCTGGTTTCCTACCAGTATACTTCTCCTCTGGAGTCATTCCATGTATTGCTGCAGTAGTAGTCGTGTTCATTATGTAGACTGCTGTAGCAACTGTTTCAGCCCAATAAAAATCTGGCAAGTCTTTTTCATTGAGCATAGCACGAGATACCTCTCCAATATGCCTGTTTTTCCTTTCTGCAATTCCATTTTGTTGTGGGGTATGACTGCATGAATATTGCTGCTTTATGCCATGCTCCTGTAGGAACCTTGCAAACTCATTTGAGAGGTACTCTCCCCCTCCATCTGACCTTAGGCATTTTATCTGCAGGCCTGTTTCTTTTTCAACCATCGCTTTAAGAGTTTTGAAATGCCTAAAAACTTCATTTTTCTTTTTCATAAAATACACCCAAACTTTTCTGCTAGAGTCATCAATAAAACTGACAAAATAATGACAACCTCCAAGAGATGCAGCTTTAGTAGTCCACACATCAGAGTGGATTAATTCCAATGGCTTCTCACTCTCTTGAACATGTCTAGGAAATGGTTTCCTTGCCTGTTTTCCAAACTGACAGGCTTCACATACATAACTTTCCTGGCTCTCTCATGCCATGCTTTAAATGCCTTTATTTGCTGTTGATTGGGAACATCAGGAAGAACTGGTTCTTCTTCATTTCCTGCAACAAATTCCCAATATCCTTTTCCCATAAGGAAATTCGTCATTCTAAACTTCCATGCTTGGAAGTTGTTCTTGTCAAGCTTTTCAGTGACAATCTGTGAAAGAGAATCAGATGCCATTACAGAAGACTGCAAAAAATTCTGTCACTGCAAAAACCACAGCTTCACCCTCACAAGGGAAAATCTGCAAAACTGGCGAAAGTGGTATTTGACCACACAGTCACTTCCTAGTGACGATTTTGCATCAACAGGCAATAGGGATGATTCTGTAACTCCCAACGTCTCTGCGCACAAGCATACAATGCAATTTTTACAGTAACTATTCACCGACCTGTAGAACAGTGGCTGCACAGCATAAAACTGAGCCTTTTCCTGAGTGCGTGCAGAAAACTTCCGCCTCCAAAACAGGCCCCGAAATGGCATCAAATAAAAAAAACAAGGTCGCCAAGGGCTAGAGCCCTGTCCCGCAGCATATACTGCCCTCTTGCTTCACCGTGAAGGGCGTCTCAACCTGAGACAATGCACTCCTGCACTTTCCGGCTGTGCTACCTGCAGAGATCTGCTCCCAAAACAGAAGATGAAAGCAACACTGCTCCTCTTACCAGAACACCGCGAGCTTGGCTTGCTTTCTTGAGCTCCTTACCACGAACAAGGCTTTGATACCATGTGAAGATTGTGGGAGAGAAGGAAGGAGTCTCGCTTAAAGCTTTCTTGCTTGCACAATGGGGGAAGACACACAAGGGTGGAGGCTGAAAACAGTTTTTCTCTTCTTAGTTGTGTAAGCCAAAAGAACTCAAGTACAAAGAAATAGAAGAACCCTATATATGGGTCTCAAACCAAACTCAACTAACTAAGGTGGCATACTAACTGAGCCACGAACTAGAGTAGATAAGGATAGCTATCATGTAGCTATTATTCATGGGCGGTGTACCAACCGCGTCTGCAACTGACAAGTCGATGACATAAATACACAAGGGTCACCCTGGCGTATCACGAGTGGAGCTCGATATCTCAACACATATAATGCATAGACACCCCATCGTATATCCTCTGGTACTCCAATGTCCTGCAATCTCTGCATGATGCGTGTACAAGGCATTGTGTCAAAAGCTTTGCGAAAGTCTACAAAGGAACAATAGATCCTCTTGTCTCGGGCTCGTTGACCTTTCTCAATAATGGCTCTAAGTGTGAGAATATGGTCGAGGGTGCTATATCCTTGTTTGAAACCTGCCTATCCTTATGCTCTCTTGCCTTGCATTTCAGCCCACTCACTGAGTTCATGCTCCAATATAGATCCAGATATCTTGGCCAAAGTATGACCGATCATGATAGTCTTGTAGTTGCTAGGAATCAGGGGATCACCACTTATAAATAGCGGAATTATAGTATTGTCTTGACCAACTCATAGGGAAACCTTCACATACTGCGCTATTGAACATATGTGCTAAGATGGGTGGTAATATGTCAGAAGCATGTGAGAAATGTTCTGCTACTAGTCCGTCCCCATCTTGTGTCCTCCCATTTTATAATCTATAAGTTGCATCCCTAACCATTTTCCATGTGAAGAAAGACCACTGTGTTGGCCTACAAGCTTGTGGGCGCTGCATAGGTGGCTGTCCTAGCAGGTCATATAGTTGTCTCCCATAGTCAAGCTAAACATTTGGTGATGTAATCTATATGGGAGGACTATCTTTCATGAAACATCTTCCATGTGCTCTTGCTATCCCGCCCCAAAAATAGCTGATATATCTCTGCTTTTGCTTTTGCTAAGTAGTCTCGTTTCTTCTTCCACACAAGGCGTTTGAAGAACACCTTTGCTTGGCGATGTGTCTGAGTGCCTAGCTCCACTTCTCTCTGTAAGCGGGCTCGGGTGACTACACACTCATCATCATACCATCTATTTTGGGGAGTAGTAGATCGTGTGGGTCCACATCGGGGTAAGGTGTGTGGGAATGCATACATGGCTGATCCATGTATGGCCTCTGCTAAATCCCTTGTACATTCTTCCAACGATCTACTCGAGTCCAATGTATGTAAGCCGGTTTGTAGAGAACCACTGTAGATGTGTGAGGTGTCTTCTGTAAAGTAGTATTTGGGATGTTTAGGGAGGCATGGTGTTTCATGTTTCATATGTACACAAGAGAGGATGGGTTGTCAAAATAGCATGATTTGCTGCTATGCCAATTGGTCTCTTAGATATCTTAAAGTTTTGGAAGTCTGGTATCAATGATGTTGAGGCTATTAAGTAGTCCATAGGACTTGCCCCTCCTTTGTGATTCCAACATGTCAGATCGTTAGATCTTGGCCATTGTGGTAGACTATTAAAGATGGCTAGTCTATGTGCACTTCCCAAAGTCAATAGGTGTGTCCCATAGTTACTCACTTCTTTATCTTGGGCTGTCCTGCGTAGGCCTATTTCATCTATGCCGATCTCTTTGAACATGGCATTATCATGCATATAAAAGTCTCTTTGTGTGTCTCCAGTGCGTGCATTGAAATCTCCTACTAATAATATGTCCCCAATGCTAGCATATCTCATGATATGCTCATAAAGTACATCAAAGGGAGACCCATCTCGTGTGGCATAGGTAGAATTTGCAGGAGGAAAATAGCATATTGCGATGAGTATATCCCGTGGCCTTCCTAATCCATAAATATCGTGCATCATCATCTCTTTTCATTACTTGCACTATTCCGTTGAGTTCTTCCCGGTATAGTATGGCCACACCTCCACAACCCCTAGTGCTTCTTGGTTTTCTAGCTTCATATGTAGAGACGGCTACATATGAAGCTGGAGCTGATGCCCAAATAGTTCAGACATGCCATCTATGCCATCTGTAGGTCAAGATAGAGGAGCATTACCTTTGCAAATTCCTCGTTGAGTGTAAGATCTGAGGTAGATTTTACTGCCCCTTTGGAGATGGCTTTGGTCCACTTTCTTGGATTATGGACAACACCAATTAGAGATTCTTTGGTTTCTCCTTTCAAAAGTCTGACATTCTTGTTGAGAAGGCTGGCAACACATCTCATAGAGTGTACAATGCACCACAAGCTACTACACACTCTTTCAGTCAAGACCTCTAGCAACACGCACCTAATCTATTATATGGTGGCTACAGTCTGTTGCAAAATTTCCTGGAAAAACCAGTATTGAAAATTCCTACAAATCGTACATAAAGAATCAAGCACACAAGATGACAAATCAAATAAACAAGACGGAAGCATACAAGCGATTTCCACAAATCATATATAAAATCTACTAAGTAGAATGCTCACAAAATTGAGAAGAACATTGTGATGGGTGCTGAGAACGGCTGTGGGTCTTCCCCTATGCGTGCTTGTTATGGCCCCACATGTATTTGTGCTATGGTATGTGCACATCTTTGTCGTATGAGGAGGAGGATAAAAAATAGAGGAGCCATCCCGAAGAGAGTGACTCTGCTCTACATGAGCATGATTATGTTGAAGAAAGAGTATGACTTGCTGAGAATAGATAGCTTTTGCGAAAATTAGAGATATGCTTGCTTTGCACACAGTTAAAGGGCTATTCATACTCGAGGGCTCACTTTAAAAACTAAATAATAAATTACAAGCTGTGATGATATTCTACATCCTTCTAGTGCTTAGTTGCTAACTAATGCAAAACATTCTAGAATAATGCAACTAAATATTCTAAAATATTTGGACCTAGATGTTGTGCTCATTTTTATTTCAATATGTATCACTTGGTAAATATATCATTAACATGTATATAACGTTTTGGGTCTCATAGGATAATTTCGGCCTTTCAAAGATGTAAATATAGTTATTTTTTTCCTTCTTTTGTGGAACTTGATGCTTTGATATTTAACAAATCCTGCTCCTGTTTCACTATTCTTGCATGCTGTACCTTTTTTCAAAGTATACTCGTGCACCTGAATTGGCACTGGAATATATATTTTGTCTTCCAGGTACTGGTCTCACTTGCGACACTATCATTCTTTTGCATCCGTCCAACAATTGTGGCACTTCTTGATTTTGCGGATGCAATAACTGCTGATGTCACATCCAAGAATAGAGACTCAAAAGTTTCGGAGAAAAGCTCACATGACACATTGGCTGCTTCTGAAAATGATAACAAAACCTTAGAACCTTCATTTGAGCATAAAGTTTCTGTGATCAAGGGTCTTCTTGGTTCAGGGAAAGACCGTGTCCTGTTCTTGCTAGTGCTGAATATGCACAAGGCAATGATCATACTAAACACAGAGGATGGAGCTCAACTTGCAAGCCTAGATCAGGAGGATCTGAACTGTGAAATACAGGTAAATCTCGGCTCAGTAGTAGAATGGATGCAGCTTTGATTCTTGAATGCCTGGTGGCCAACCCTTTTTCTTTTGGAATGATACTTAAGCTCATCTTGTAGAATCCTGACACTGTTTCAAATATCTGCAGGTCTTTCCTTCTTCTTTTGGCATCATGGCTTCACTTGGGAATCTTAGGATTACTGATGGTAGTGTGGATAGTGAGCAACCTTATTATTATATTTGTGATACAAGGAACCCTGGCAGTACTTCATTTATTGAAGTAAGTGCTTTATAGATGCTTCAAAAAGAGGGAAAAATGCCCTCAATTTTAACGTACTAGACATCAGTTTGGATTACCTTGCAATAATATGTCTAGTTTGTTATCTTACTTTCTACCCTTTTTTAATAGCTGGAGTTCTTTTCATTCAACAAAGATGATAATGATTATGAAGGTTACGACTACAGTCTTGTTGGAAAACTTTCTGAAATTCGATTTGTTTACTTGAATCGCTTCATTCAGGAGGTAATACCTCAGCTGAATCAGTTGATTATGTCATGCCATAATATATTCTCAATACTAGAAGGTTGCATGATCTTAACTGTGATGCATGTGTTATTTCTACAGATTTCAGCTTATTTCATGGGCTTGGTCCCCCGGAGTCCTGGTCATGTTGTGAGAATTGATAACAAAGATGTGGAGAAGATTTTTACAGAGTCTGAGGTGGAAGGAATGCCTGGCATAAAGCTGGATGTCTTGTTAAGAAAACCAATAATAGTCATGCCTCGGGCAACTAGAAGCAGAGAGTATGTAGCCTGGGATTAGTTGCTGATTTTGGTCTACCTACCTTGGCGTTTGTGGTGCTAAACTGCTAATGTGTCTTCAAAAAGTGATAAGGTCATTTGAAATGTTTTGCAGTTTTATAGAGTTGGACATATTAGAAATCAACATCAAGAATTCTATAGAATGGATAGGAGATAAAGAAAATCCTGGGGCGATTAGGCTGGATACGACACATCTACGTGTAAGACTAGAGATTTAGCTTATATCTGTTACTGGTGTCTCTTCTGTGCGCTGAAAGTGTTTATACTGTGCAGATAGAAGACATACATATGTTGGTTGGTTTGAAAGGAGAATCTGGTGAAGGAATCATAAATGAGGCTCGTGGATTATCTTTAAAAGTAACCAGGACTTTACGAGATTTGTGGCACCAATTACCAGGGGTTGAGGCTTGTATAAAAGTGAGGATTTGGATTAAACTCCAATGTTGCACGATATAGACTCTTTGAAAAAAAAAATGACATCTCTTGGAAATTTTGCAGGTAGATGAGCTGAAGGCAAATTTATCTGATAAAGAGTACCAGGTGATTACAGAATGTGCTCTAAATAATCTGTCGGAAAAGGCTAACTTGCCACCAGCCATTATGCTGCCAAATGTGAATGGGGGAGGCCAAAGTGAGGGTGAAGATGAGGAGGGAACTGGAAGAAATCAAGATTTGCAGAGATTAGAAGTTGCAACAGATAGCAAGACAGATACATTTCATGTAGAAAGTCAAAATGATGGAACATGGACGACAATAATTGTCATTGCAGACATCAAGATGGTGGAACTTAGCTTATTCAAGGGAACTGCAAGGGAACAAGCATTGGCCACAGCACAGGTAATTAGTGTACGCAGTCCTTTCTTCAGGTTTTGTAGAATACCAGTTGCGAAATCACAACCTCTATTGTATACTTGCATTCCATTTCATGGTTTATAACAAGTTCCAAGAATAAGTTAAATAAGTTGCTTGGTTTTCACTAGCATCTTAAATGTTAATGTGGTGAGTGGAAGCCATGGAATATTGATATGCAGAGAGGAAGATGAGATGGAAAGCTTGCGATAGCCCAAAGTGTTAAGAAGACTGCTAGGGTTTTGCACTGAGGACACACGAGTGTACGACCACGACAGAAACACAAAGAGACAGACACAGACATAGAGGGCAAAACTCAAACCCTAAATGCAAAACTCAAAACTCAAACCCTAAAGGCAAAACTCAAAACTCAAACACAAAAACTCAAACACAAACAGAAGAAGGGAGAGAGAGAACACAACTGACGTCCACCGAAGATGGATCCCAAGTCTGTGACTACTAGTCGGAGTGTAGGAGTGCTGAATAGTGAATGGCAGCAGGCTGGTTACCAAAACGCAGGAGTTTGGAGGTTGGAAACTGGTAAACGCAGCAGTGTACCATCGATCGAGGGACTGGAAACTGAGCACAGTCTATTGTAAACAGCAGGCTGAAACAGTGTCTGAGAGTGTCAGGGCCTGCAATGCTGAAAACGCAGGCTGGCTGACCTTGGAGATGATGGACAGCAGGCTGAACAGCAGTCTAGGACAGTTTGGAACAGTCGCCAGCAGCTGAGAGCTGTCGTCTACACCAATGGACAGGCTGAAGATGATAAGGCTGCAGTCAATGATGGCTGGACAGTAGATCGAGGCGGGCTGCAGGCTGGAAACTAGGCGCCAACAGCAGAGCAGAGGGTGTGTGGGCTGGTGGAATCTGCAAAACAAGGATGATTGCTGAATGGGAGCAGCCTGTCTATTTATAGATGTGGAAGGGTGCCCCAAAAATTAGGGTTTTCACTAAACTTTCTCGAACCGCTCCCCATTTTAGGGTTTTCACAGAACTCTCTCAAACCGCCCTCCGTTTTAGGGTTTTACTCTAAAAGAGCATTTTTAGTGGGTTTTGGTGCTGTTTAAGAGGCTAATGAGCAAGTAATGCATATTTTAGCTCAACACCCCCTCTCAGGCCCAAAACTGAGCCGAAAGGTTAGGCCAGCCATTGTGATGTTAATGTACCCCAAGGCGTCCCACCCCAAAGCAGCCAAGGCATCGGACAAAGGGTGCACGTCGGCTGCCCAGTGGCCTACCGAGACTACAGAGGTGATGGTTATCTTACCAAGGGAATCCAAGTAGTCACCCCAGAGAGGATAGGGCATCGGACAAAGGGTAGACGTCGGCTGCCCAATGGCCTACCAAGCCCTACAAAGGCGGATGGAACTACATGGAACTTTTGTGTGTTTTTTTTTTTTGGTGAATAAGTGTGGTAAATTTTATGGGATGTGGCCGATTGAGTAATAGTGACCTAGAAGACGGGAGTAGGGAGGGTATACCCAACACATCACAAAACAATACAAGCTAACCCATCCACTCAGAGTGTCGATGTCGAGGAAAAGTAGGGTTTGAGGTATCCATGTGATGAAGAAGGATGGTGGTGTGGTAACAACAGCCGCCGGTGGAAACATCTTAGGATCTGCTCAAGTGGTGCTCTACACAATGAGATGCAAAGTATGCGACATGCTGAAGAATGCTCATGCAGCAGGTGCCACTTGGACAGTGTCCCTTGGGGAAATTGTTCACTTGCCCAAGCGTCCTAGTACAAAGATGATGAAATCATGCAATGCAAAGGGTAAAGTATAACTGGGAGAAGAAGCCGATGTCGAAGACAGTGTTGAAGCTTGTAGAATACCAAGAAGGGTAGGAATCTCCTCTCAACCTGGATGTAGATGCCGAAGAAGGAAGAGGAGCCTGATGTCGGTCTTCGTATGGTGTCTAGTACCATAAGGAATGAAGAGGAGGAGGAAGCATTGCAGCTGGAAGAGCTAACTAGAAGTCACCGCCATGATAGCATCAAGAGAGATGCTGTATGATCCGTCTCGGGAGGAGAAACCTCCATGCTGGTAGAAGAGAAAAACTCCAAGGATGATGAACCATGAAGGAACGGTGCGCATCCCAAGTCTCCAGCCCAAGTAGGATTGGGCAAACCTGCATGTTAGCCCTACACTGAAAACAAAACCTGCAAAGGAGATCAAAGTCTGCAATCACAGAGGTCGGTAGTAAGATGGTCCAAAAACAAAACAAAACAAAAATAAAAAGCTAACTGAAGGAACAAGTGCAAAGATACAAATGGGATTGTGTGTGTGAGTAAATGCAGCGGAAGACTTAAAATGTAGAGACAAAAATCGTATGGACCCGACTGTAAGAGTGCGAAAAATGAATGCTAGATTGACCTAGGGTATTTCGAAAGGACCTAGAGACATACTAGTCTAAGAAGGTGGCCACGATCACGTACGTCTAGTAGCAGGGCTCTGCCAAGGGAACGCCTGGCGAGGTTGGGGAGGAAGGTGAGATGGATGCATGAAGTGCAATGGGATCGGAACCTGTAGACCAATCAATCAGTCCCTCAGGGGTAGTGAAAGAGATGGGATGTTGAGGTTGTACTGGAGCCACATGTGCAGCAGCAATAACGGGTGCTGAAGGAGCAGATGAAGCAGGAGCGGAAGGTGTAGCTGCTGTTGGGTATCTCACACGCCTTACTTACGCCTACGCTCATATGGGAGTGTGCGGGTGATCACTAGGACACTGGGGCACTTTTTACTCTCGGTAGGAGAGGTTTTTTCCCCCAGATTATGTGTACTATTTTGTATGTGCTTGTGGTGCACACTTACGGGCACTTACTGTGTTCGGGTGTGAACAGCCCCTTATAACTCTAAGGTATAAGGGTTATCATTTGTACTTTCAGTTTACACTCTATTCAGTACTATTGCATTGGGTGTTGTGCTCAACTCTGTCTCTCACTCTCACACTGTCTACTGCACTTCAGCTGCACCTCGATCCTCTCCCATCTGACATTTGGTATCAGAGCTGTCCTCAGTCAGCAGCCAGGAGTCCCCGTCAGTCTTGCCCCCGAGTCGCCAGCTCTAGACCTGCCCAGTACTACCCTGCGCGCAGCTCACAATCAACACGCAACACTGCCCTGTCCCAGAGCGCCACCAGCAGGCGTGTCGTGTCAGCTGCAGGTGCTGACGTTTGTCAGCGCAGGCTTCTCACTACTGTCGTCCACGTCAGCAGCTGCCCGTCAGCAGTCGCTCGTCAGCTCGCGAGCAGCTCCACTTCGCCAGGGCCCTGTTTCGTGCAGGCGGAGTCAACGCCTGCTCGCGACCTGCCTGCCCGCTTCAGATTCGCGCAGCCCGCCAATCTGCCTACCGCCGTTGTAGAGCTCCACGTCAGCCAGTCCGCCCGCCCGTCAGACGACCTGCTCCACGTCAGTACTCTGCCACACGACCAGGTAAAATTTTCAAAAATTTTATTATTTCAGCCCAGAATAAAATTCTGGAAGCGGCGGTTCACACGCAGTTGGCACAGATTTACTGGAAAAGTAAATTTCATGCAAATTTCTGACTGAATGGTCAGAAAATTTTGGGGCTTTTGTGTATTTGGAGGACAAATGCATTTAAACTGCTGATACAGTCACAGACCGACTGTTTTTGACAGAGATTTTGGCAAAATTTTGGGGATTTATTCATAACAGTGTTGCACTGCACTGTTTGCACATTGGGAAACGTGCTGTGTCTGTCTGTGACACATTGAATGCACATTTTGGGGCTTTTGTAACAGACATTTGTGACAGAAATTTTGGGCAGAAAATTTTGGGGCTTTTGATGTTTTAGTGCTGCTGAGCACTAATTGCACCTTGGAAAGCGTGCATCAGTGACAGTTTTTGTGACAGAGTACCCTTTGCACATTAATTGCAGACTTGTGTTTGCTGCAATTTCTGGAAATTTGCAGATTTCCAGCCCGTACTGCATTGACATTGCTCAATTGCCTTTTGGGAAATAATGGCAAATCAAGGAGGAGATGTATTCACCTATGTGTCCAAGGAAGACCGATTGGATGGGAACAATTATTCCCTTTGGTCTTTCATGATGAAGAATGTATTAGTGGCCAAAAATTTGTGGGATTATGTCAGTGGAGAGGAAGCACGACCGGGAGTTGTGGCTCCCGCTACTCCTCCTCCAGGAGGACGTGCAAGAGGGCAACCTCAGCCCCCTCCACCTCAGCCCGCTCAGCCACTTCCCCCAAGAACTGCAGCTCAGAAAACTTGGGATACACGGGATGCACAGGCTATGTCGCTGATTGCATTGGCAGTTCAGCGTTCTATCATTCCTCATATTCGTTCAGCAGCTTCTTCACAAGAAGCTTGGTTGATATTGGAGCAGATGTTTGCAGGAAAGAATGAGACTCGCATCTCTTTCTTGAAGAAAGAGCTAGAGACTCTAAAGATGAATGAGGGTGATTCTATGCAGGATCATCTCAACAAAATTCAGGACTTGCGGGAGCAACTCATGAATGTGGATGAATACTACTCAGATGCGCAGCTGATTTCTACGACATTGAATTCACTGCCTTCCTCTTACTTGGCTTTTCATACTGCCTTGAACCTGACTATGAGGATTTCGAAAGAGCCCATCACTTTCATTCAGCTTGTCAGTTTGCTTCTAGAGGAGGAACAAACTAGACGGAACAGTGGTGTGGATGGTATAGCCTCTGAGCAGGCTTTTATGTCAAGGCAGAAGGGTAAAAACAGCCAAGGGAAAAATGCTTCGCAGAGTTCTGGTAGTAGTAACACTTCACAGACAAGTCAAAAACAGGGGGGCACGCAAGCCAAGAAAGGAAAATGCCATTACTGCAAGAAGCCTGGCCACTACATCACTGAGGGCAGGAAGCGCATCGCCAAAGAGAAGAAGAAGGAGTCAGGGATGTCTGTTTCTGCAGCTCCTTCCACTGCTAGTGAGTCCGCGTCCTTTGTTGCAGACAGGGACTATTGTTTTTACACTTGCAGTTATGATGTCTCTTGGGCTGATAGAGCATTTAGCTCTACAGAAGATGCTGACACTTGGTTCTTTGACAGTGGTGCTTCACGGCATATCACATCTCGTAGAGATTTGTTTGCTTCTCTTGGTGCACCTCCCGTTGGGAAGTCTGTTCAGTGTGCTAATAATGCATCATACCCTGTTCGTGGTATTGGGGAGATTCAGCTTACAGCCATTGATGGCTCTATTCTCCGCCTACAGGATGCTTTGTATGTGCCTGGCATTAAGAAGAATCTGCTTTCCATTTCTTCTATGGCACGTTGTGGTTTGCAGGTCACCTTTGATGATGACCGTTGCATGGTCCGTGACAAGGAACACATGACATTGGTCTTGACAGGTTCTCTGTGTCATGGGTTATATGAGTTGGATGCTCTTTCGGTAGATCAGTCTGCATATTTGACATCCACTCTTACTCCTGCTATGTTAGAGGCAGAGTTATGGCATGCTCGTTTGGGGCATGTAAACTATGGCAGCTTGATGCTATTACAGCGTACTCAGATGTTGGATGAATTACCTCTCTTGGAGAGACCTCCTGAGCATTTATGCGAGGGTTGCATTTTGGGGAAAATGCATCGTTTCTCTTTTCCCCGTGATGTTGCTTTTAGAGCAACAGCCAGATTGCAGCTTGTGCATTCGGATGTTTGTGGGCCCATGCAGACACAGTCATTGGGTGGTTGTTACTATTTTGTAACATTTATTGATGACTTTACACGTTTGTGCTGGGTCTACTGCTTGAAAAAGAAGTCAGAAGTGTATGATGCATTTTTGGCTTTCAGTGCACTTGTGGAAACTCAGTCTGGTTGCAAGATTAAGACTCTCCGTTCGGACCGAGGGGGGGAATACATGTCCTCTATGCTGAATTCTTATTTGCAGCAGAAGGGCATTATCCATCAGTACACTACTGCATATACTCCACAGCAGAATGGGGTAGCAGAGAGGAAAAATCGGTCACTCATGGAGATGGCCAGATGTATGCTGAAGGCAAAGAGTTTGCCTCATAGTTTTTGGATGGAAGCCGTCATGTGCGCTTGCCACATTTTGAACAGATGCCCTACCAAGGCCTTGAAAACCGTCACACCTTTTGAGGCTTGGCACAGCCGCAAACCTTCTGTTGGCCACTTCCGTACTTTTGGGTGTCTTGCATATGCCCATATTCCACAGGTACTTCGAAAGAAGTTGGACAACAAGGCTGTAAAATGCATCTTTATGGGATATAGCAGCGAAAGCAAAGGCTACAGACTCTATGATCCCGTGACCAAGAAGGTTTTTGTCAGCAGGGATGTTGTATTTGATGAAAAATCAGAATTATCCTTGGCTGGTTTTGATACATATCAGGCTGCCCGTGATGTCTTTGAAGGGCTGCTGCCCATCACGTTTGGTGATTCAGCTGGTACTTCAGCAAATGAACCTAATGTTCAGCCAGCTGCTCCTATGGAACATGCAGTAAATCAGCACATTGCTGAAACTGAAATTCAGCAGGAACTTGTACACAGTCAGGAAGCAAGACAGGTGCCTAGATGGTACACGCAGACTATGAGAGATAGTCATTTGGAAACACCCTTGGCTGGTCGTACTCGAAGGCAAACTCGACTGCATGATTCAGCACATTCCATGGAGTTTGTTATGGCAGCATGTACTCATGATAATGAGGAGCGTGAATGTTTTGAGGATGCACGACATAGTGTGCATTGGATGGCAGCCATGCAAGCTGAATTGGATTCTATTCATAAGAATCATACTTGGGATTTGGTGTCTTTGCCAGTTGGCAAGCGTGCCATTGGTACGAAATGGGTCTACAAATTAAAAAGGAATGCAGATGGATGCATAGATAAGTACAAGGCACGGCTGGTAGCTAAAGGCTACGCACAGAAAAAGGGCATTGACTATGAGGAGACCTTTGCTCCTACCTCCCGTATGACGACCATTCGGTCAATGATTGCCTTGGCTGCACATTTTGGTTGGCAAGTGCATCAGCTGGATATAAAGACTGCATTCTTACATGGGGAACTTCAGGAAGAAGTGTATGTACAGCAGCCCATTGGTTTTGCAGTTGAAGGCTCAGAAAATTTAGTATGCAAGCTGAGAAAAGCTCTATATGGTTTGAAACAAGCTCCACGAGCTTGGTACGCAAAGATAGATGCCTTCTTGCTTAGTCAGGGGTTTGTAAACAGCCCATCTGAGTCTACCCTTTATGTACATAAAGAGGGGGGATCCATGCTGATTTTGTGTCTATATGTAGACGACCTTTTGCTCACTGGAACACGTGCTGATCAGATTTCAGCATTCAAAAATAATTTACAGCAAACTTTTGACATGTCTGACTTGGGTATTTTGCACTATTACTTGGGCATCCAGTTTGTACATGATGCTAGAGGCATTGGATTATGTCAGTCAAGGTACATTGGGCAACTTCTTGAGAAGTTTGGCTTACAGGATTGCAAGCCAGTTTGTACACCCATGGAACCTGGGCTCAAACTGTCATTACATGATGACAGTGATTTGTTTGATATCCATACTTATGCTCCAGCAGTGGGATGTCTCATCTATCTATGCCACACTCGGCCAGACATAGAGTTTGCCGTTTCAGTTTTGAGCAGGTACATGCATCAGCCTCGTATGTCGCATTGGCAAGCTGTGAAGCGTGTGTTTCGTTACTTGCAGGGTACTAGAGCTCTTGGATTGCTTTATGCCAAGGGGGGACCACTGCAGTTACATGCTTACAGTGACTCTGATTGGGCTGGTGATTTTGATACTCGTCACTCCACTAGTGGCAATTGTTTCTTTCTTGGCTCGTCATGCATTTCTTGGCTTAGCAAGAAACAATCCACTGTTGCCACGTCGTCATGTGAAGCTGAGTACAAGGCAGCCTTCACTACTGCAGTTGAGTGCGTATGGCTTAGACGCTTACTTGCTGATTTGGATGTATCTGTTACGGAGCCTACTCCTTTATATACTGACAGTCAGAGTGCCATTGCAGTGGCACGGAACCCTGTGTTTCATGCTCGCACGAAACACATAGAGATTCACTACCACTTTGTCAGAGAGAGGCTACATGCAGGTGATATCAGCCTTGTCTACTGTCCTACCACCAGCAATGTGGCAGACATCTTCATCAAAGCTCTTCCACGAGACAAATTTGAAGCATTTCGCGATGCTTTGAATTTGACGCCCTTTGGTGGCGGATGATCCTTGTACACTTGATCACTCTTCACTCCAGGGGGGTTTGTTGGGTATCTCACACGCCTTACTTACGCCTACGCTCATATGGGAGTGTGCGGGTGATCACTAGGACACTGGGGCACTTTTTACTCTCGGTAGGAGAGGTTTTTTCCCCCAGATTATGTGTACTATTTTGTATGTGCTTGTGGTGCACACTTACGGGCACTTACTGTGTTCGGGTGTGAACAGCCCCTTATAACTGTAAGGTATAAGGGTTATCATTTGTACTTTCAGTTTACACTCTATTCAGTTCTATTGCATTGGGTGTCGTGCTCAACTCTGTCTCTCACTCTCACACTGTCTACTGCACTTCAGCTGCACCTCGATCCTCTCCCATCTGACAGCTGCACTGGACTGTGGAGTCGCAGCGGTCTGCTGAGGCTTTTTAGGTGGAAGATCTTGCGCCTTGGAGCGACACTCCTCGTCCACATGGCCTGCTCTCTGGCAGTGTGTGCAAAACCGGTTTTTCTTAGGGAGTTGTTGTCAGATAGGTCTTGATTCTTTGGTTCCATCGCAGGAAGAGGAGTCACCCTTTGATTGGCTTGCCTTCGTATCTAGCGAGTTCTTGCCACTGGTGGTTTTTCCTCCTGAAGAAGAAGCAACCAATCCCCTCTGCTCTGAATAAGGTTGTGATGAGGATTTCTTGTGGACTTGATCATGCAGCCTTGCGTAACGCAAGAATTGACACTCAAACTCGTAGAAGTTTGGCAATTGAGGTTGGGAGATGATGTGTTGAATGAAATTGAAGTATTTTGCAGGCAACTTATTCAAGAAGAATGTAACCTGATCGTCATCTGACTTTGGAGAGCCAGTAGTGGCGAACTCGGCAAGTAACCGCCTATAGTCAGCCAGCTTGACTTTCAGATCATCCCCTTTCTTAAGAGAGAACTATTGAATCTCAAAGTCAAGATTGATGCGACGAGTACGATCACGAGCCGCATAGCAGTCAAGAAGGTGACTCCAACGCTCTGATGCGAGCGGGAAGTGCTGCAACTGAGAGTGAAACCTCAAGAAGTAATCCCTGCATTAGCTCAACATTGGCTGTAGCATTGCGGACTCTCCATTGACGGATGTAGTCAGGGTGAGCTAGAGTCGAGGGTCCGGCATAGGCTCTAGACCAATGATGAGGTTCCAAAGATCCTGATACTCAAGCACTTTTTGCATGAAATTCGACCAAGTAGTGAAATTTGACCCATTAAAAGGTGTCTTATCCGTGAAGGCATTCCTGGCTGTTGCAACAGGAGTGGCAGTGCTAGGAGATGGATAGTGTGAAAAAGTGTGGTGGGGGTAGGATGGGGGAGTGAAGTACACTTGGGAATGGGCCCTAGAGTGCCCACCAGACATGCGAATAGTGTGCAAGGTGGATCCATAGGTAGGGATGGGCTGACTAGGCATGGGCATGGTAGCCACATGAGGAACCCAAGGAGATGGGATGGGAACACGGGGAGCAGAAGATGTGGATCCCTGCATAGGTGTAACCCAAGGAGAGAGTGAAGACGCACCATAAGTTAAGGATGGAAACCCTTGCGTATGGGTGGTCATGGGAGATGTGAAGCTGGGGATAGTGAGGGGGATGCCCATCACACTCGACCCAGGAGTGATGGGTGTGCTCATTTGCTGAAAGGTGAGAGGCACTCACTGTGCTAAAGGATGGCATTTCCCCCAAACAAAGTACCATGGTGCAAAGAGGTAGAGAATGGGGTGAAGGAGAAGGTGCTAGGAGCGGAGATGGTAGATCCAACCCCTAGGGTGTGTGATGCAGATGTGGAGTATAATCCAAGATTTTGGAAAGATGATGAGCGATGATCAAGGTGTGATATAGAAGAGGGTGGGATGGGAGGAAAGTGAGAAGTGTGTGTAATATGCTCAAATGAAACAGAAGCTATAGATGTACCTGAATTTCGTCTGCTTCATGAGCCCCCTCTATTGAAGTTCACATATGTAAAGCCATGCGGATCCTGTACCTCAAAAGAAGAAACAGGCGAGGGTTTTGATTCATGCAACACAAAAGAATTGTACAAACCGGACATTGGACCTGGCAGAGATGATGAAGATGGATCGCCAGACGTTCCGAATGCCGTATGTTCTCCATGATCGGAGAGGTGGCCAGCCTCACCAACCGGTCCGAATGTGGTAGTAAAACTGGTAGGAGGGATGTAAACATCAACGTACTTGTTGTGATAGTGTCACAAGTCTATAGAAATAGAATTTGTATCATTTTTCATTAATTTGTCTATATAATGATTTATTAAATTTGTTTTCTTTGCACTAATTAGATATAAAGAAAAGTGCATTGGAGCTGGCCACTGATGAGTGGTCACAGGTTATGGTGGACCCACACGGCGGGTTAGAGAAAAGATAGTTTACACTTCCACCTATATGGCTCGATTGGGCGCCTGTGACCAGAACTCACGCATATCAGGGTTAGACTCGCACACAGAAAGGATTGATGCCTTGAAGTGTGGGCTAGATCCACTAGAACAGACAGTTACAATCAACAAGATGGTATGATCATGAAATGCTTGTACAATGTGCATGTGTGGGCTGAAAGCTTGAAATGCACATTTCTTTGCATAGGAAAGTCACATGAAGATTTTGATACCGTTTTTGCGATGTACACGGAAAAAGCTTTTATATGACACCCATATTGGAGGGGGGGGGTCCCTAAATTTTAGGAGCCTCGAATTAGCCTAAAAATGCTAGTCCTAAAAAATAGGGATGCCATTCTAAAAATAGTAAATTCTGTACTCTGACTGTGCTTATTAAATTTGGTTGTTTCTATTCTTGACAGTATTCAGCCCAAAAAGGAGGGCCATAGAGAAGAGACAAGTGTCAGAACACTTGTCACACAAGTTTCCAAGTGTCCCACCACTTGTCACATCTCATGACATGTGGCTGGACACTTGTGTTGTGCTACTCCACTTTTCCCTTTTGTACTAGCTCTTCCCTCTCCTATAAATAAGAGCTCGTTTTTCTTCATTCAGCATCATTTTTCTTTGTTGTAAACTCATGTACAGCACCCACAAATAGCCAAAAACTGGCCACATCCATCCCCATCATCATCCTCCACTTCTCCATTATCAAATTCCTCCATATTCCCTCTTCTATCACTGCTATTTTACAGGACAGCAAGCTTGTAAATTCATTACAGCATCTCCTTCTCGAGCTCCTTCTTCAATTTTAGCAACAAGAAGCAAGCCCTATCCATGTACTGCTGATCAACGATGAAGAAAGATTGATTTTCCTGCTTTCTTCTCTCATACTGTAAAGAAATCAATTTCTATCATTGCATAATAGATAATGCATGTGTGTTTGTACATCTTTGCATGATCTTGTGAGAGTGAGAATTACTTCTCCTCACTCTCAGGTTGATTGTAACTAAGCTCTTTCCTAAGGGAGTTGGGTTGAGCAGAAATACATTCCTTCGGGGAGGGGGGAGGGGAGGGTTGCCCATCTTCAACCCTCAATCTTTTCTCCATTACTTTTACATTTTCATGGCTATAATTTTGTGAGCAATTTTTATTTTCAGCTTTAAGTGTTCATTCTCTTTTATACTAAATCTCGAAAACAAGCGAATATCATAATCGTTAAGCATACTACGTTGTTCGGGGCATTTACAGATAGTATTGGTTAAAGTCCTCTGTCATGTTAGTGAAATCTGGTGAAGGTGGAGTGTCGTTCTCCTCACCGAGTCCATAATACCGTCTCAGGGCCTTCAATGATGGAGAAGCCTGATAAGACATTATAGGAACTTGAGAAGGTGTCTAGGACATTGTGATTCGGTTATGAGTCGTATTGTGTGCCTTGCACAAAGACTAGCTCTTAACAATATCCGTAGGATACTCTTTACGAGAGCAGCGGCTCTGATACCATGTTAAGAAGACTGCTAGGGTTTGCACTGATGACGCACAGAGTGTATGACCACGACAAAAACACAAAGAGATAGATACAGACACAAAGGGCAAAACTCAAACCCTAAATGCAAAACTCAAAACTCGAATCCTAAACACAAAACTCAAAACTCAAACAGAAAAAGAAGAAGGGAGAGAGAGAACACAACTCTGAAGTGGATGAATGCTGTAAATGAATGTAAGAGTGTACAATGTGCTCAAGGGCGGAGTGTGACGTCCACCGAAGACAGATCCCAAGTCTGTGACCACCAGTCGGAGTGTAGGAGTGCTGAATAGTGAATGGATGCAGGCTGGTCACCAAAATGCAGCAGTCTAGAGGCTGGAAACTGGTAAACGCAGCAGTGTACCACCGATCGGGGGCTGGAAACTAAGCACAGTCTGTTGTAAACAACAGGCTGAAACAGTGTCTGAGAGTCTCAGGGCCTGCAATGCTAAAAACGCAGGCTGGCTGACCCTGGAGATGATGGACAGCAGGCTGAACAGCAGTCTGGGACAGTTTGGAGGAGTCGCCAGCAGCTGAGAGCTGTCGCCTACAGCAATGGACAGGCTGAAGATGATGTGGTTGCAGTTGATGATGGCTGGATAGTAGATGGAGGCGGGCTGCAGGCTGGAAACTGGGCGCCAACAGGAGCAGAGGCTATGTGGGCTGGTGTAACCTGCAAGACAAGGATGATTGCTTAATGGGGGCAGCCTGTCTATTTATAGATGTGGAAGGGCGCCCCAAAAATTAGGGTTTCCACTAAACTTTCTTGAACCACTCCCCTATTTAGGGTTTCCACTAAACTCTCTCAAACCACTCCCCGTTTTAGGGTTTTACTCTAAAAGAGCATTTTTAGTGTGTTTCGGGGCTGTTTAAGAGGCTAATCAGTTAGGTGGCCAAGATAGGTCATCTAATAAAGGGAGCAAAGTTGTGCCTTGATATTTGCTATGGTGGTAGAATTAGAGTGTGTGATCAACATATCATCTACATGTAAGAAAATATACCTGACCCCCTTTGAAGTAGTTTTGATATAGAGATTTGGCTAATAAGGGGTAAAATGAAATGTGTGTGATCCAAAAAAGTCATTCGTTCTATTGAATCCAAGAATGCGTGCTATCTTCAGCCCATAAAGGGCTTTTTGCAATTGAAAGGCCTTATCTCTATGGTCAAGACGGGAAAAGCTAGGAGGTTGCTCCATATAGACCTCATTCTTCACATAACCATTTAGAAAGGTGCTTTTGACGAACATCTCATAACTGGGTCAATCATGATTGGAGGCCAAAGTCACTAACAAATGGAAGAACGGCAAGTACATTGTAGTTGTGAAGGTTTTTGCGGTTGCTTTTGTTGAAATCCTTGCACCACAAGCCAAGCCTTAAATTTATGAAAGGTTCTATCAGCTTTTAACCTAGTTCTAAAGATCCATTTAGTCTTGATGACCTTCTTGTGGTCCTGACAATCCACCTAAGTGTAGGTCTCAATCTAGTTAATGCTCTTAAAGTCCTTTCCTATGGCCTCTCGACATTGGGGATTCAATGCAACTTGCTAATTTTTAAGATGAGTGTACGCTATGTAATATGTTGTTAAGATAGACGGAGATAAAGTAGTAGGCACGAGCCTAGTAGATCTTCTAGGGCGCTCTGAGATTGTATCCGATGGAAGGATCCCCGAATCCCATATAGTTTGCTAGTTACAGCAAAGTAACGAGCCCTTGGGAGGGAGCCTCAGAGTCGAAGACTCCGTAGGTGGGTTAGGAGAGGGGAGAAGACTCGACATAGATGAGGAGATTGCCATATGCTTTATTGGGTGGGAAAAGATGGGATTTCTAGCAAGGGCAATGGCATTCTATTAATATCTATTGTTGAAGGAGGATGAATATGGAAATGCATCTCCAGCACTGTTCTAGCATCATAGAGAGTCAGTACTTGGCTTTGGTAGAGGAAGCAACAATAGTCTTTTGTTTTTGCTTCTTATTAGACCAAGAAAACTAGGTTGAGGTCACCGGGTGGTGATACTTTTTACAGTTGCTTTTCTTATTTACTTATATAAACATTTTATTTTTCTTTTCTTTTGTTGCTATTGCTTTTTACCCCTAGAGTTCTCTTGGAATAAGCGGGATCTTTGCATGGCCAGAAGAGATAGCCATTGGGACAAATTGGACTAATGGTTTGTCTGAGCCTTAGGACCAGTTTCATATTGAATGGGCATTGAAGAATAGAATGCCAGTGGTTTGGGACTGTGTGCTTAGCCACTGGAGATAGTGCAGGACAATGAGCCTGGCCAAGATAGAAGATGCACATGTGAGAATACTCACGGAATAAAAGTCACTGTAACTGAGCCACATTATACTTTTGATGTGGTCGCAATGATAAAAGTTGCATAGAATAACTTGAGGAATGCAGGAGTCACCATCTCTAAAATTTAGGGAGTTACTATTTTTGGACCCAAGAATCTGTTCGCGTCATTGTCTTCGTTTTTACACGAGGATTAATTCTCTGGTTTGTGCCGAGGTCAAATTTTACACTGATCATGGAGAATTTTAGACCGAAAGGTTTAAACGGGAAAATTGTTACATGTATGCCATGTGGCACAAATTCCTAGGAGAGAGAGAGAGAGAGAGAGAGAGAGAGAGAGAGAGAGAGCATTAAAAAAAACGTAATAGGCATAAGGGACAGATGGGAGAATGAAGTTTGGAGGAGTTGAGGGCAGATTGCTGCAAGAAAACCAGCCACGGAGAGTACTTCTACATCTCTGACTCAAGCACGGAGGTAGAGCTTGCTCCCTCTGATCACCTCTCTCTCTATTCTTAGAAGAAATGCTTTGCATGATGGATTGATTCCATCGAACGTACAATTCTGTGTTTTTTTTCTCTGCTCATGGTGAATAAGAACAATGAACTCTGCACATGCTGAATCGTAAGAACAGTGAACTCTGTTCATGCTGAATAAGAACAATGAGCTCTGCACATGGTGAATCGTAAGAACAATGAACTCTGTTCATGCTGAATAAGAAAAGTGAACTCTGCTCATGCTGAATAAGAACAGTGAACTCTGCACATGCTGAATCGTAAGAACAGTGAACTCTGCTCTTGCAAGAACAGTGAAGTGTGCACATGCTGAATCGTAAGAATAGTGAACTTTGCTTGTGCTGAATAAGAACAGTGAACTTTGCATATGCTGAACAGTAAGAACAGTGTGCTGGACAGTAAGAATAGCGAATTCTGCACATGCTGGACAGTAAGGGATGTTGATCTGGACATGATGTATTGTTCCTATGCAGTTGGGATTTACTTAGAAGTGATGAAAACCAATAGTTCACAGGTTATGTATTTTGGAACATTACCATTTTTGTAATTTTGTATCTTTTAATTGATAAAGAAATCCCGAGAGGGGCGCCAGTCTTCGGGGCCAATCTGGTGTTGAGCGAGGGAGGGAGGTCTCTGTTTATGTGTGTGTATGTAAAGTTCAGGTGTTAATTGAAGGAACTACCACTTTATGCGAGTCATAGATCGGTTGCAGTTGATCCAAGAGAAAACATGTAGCCACTGTGGGAATGTTGAGCCAAAAATTCATCACCCACTATTCAGTGCTTTAAAACAGCCCCAAAATAGTAAATTACCAAAAGCATAGTAATAGGGAATGGTTGCCTGAGGCCCTCGAAATGTAGAAACGCTGTTCTAGACGGATTTTCCGAAGGTGATAACAAAATGGGATGGGGGACATTCCCTGTCCCATCCCCAACAGTTGTCTCACCATCTTGACCATCCCCTTGTCGTGGCCCTTGACAAGGAAACCTTTTTTTTTTGGGGGGGGGGGGGGGGGGGTGTGTGGGTGCGGGGGGAACTGCTTTTGGGGGTGGTTTCTTGTGTTTTTTTTTGCGGTTCAGTTTTTTAGACTTTTTCCAAGGAGTCTAATATGTAAATTATTTTTGTTTCTTGCCCTTTTGTCACATTTACACACATACAAAATCAGCATACTCTTGTATGAAGTCATTTGTGATAGATTGTTTTATCGTGGTGTATGAACATGCATTATTGTGTGTAAAAGTGTGTGTTTAGGTGCGAACACCTTTTACACCACTTGGCATTTAATAAGGCATGTTGGTCCATCGTCATGAGCTCAATACCCAACAGTGGTATGAGAGGAGTCCATCTGAGTTGCTGTGCTGTTCATAACACAGCAACAACAAGAACTGAGAGGAAGAAGCTGAAGCTTGAAGAAGAAGAAAGAGGAGAAGAAGTCTGCCCAATCTTGAAGAAGAAGAAGAAGCAGCTTACCTGGCCTGTGTTGCTTGTCTATCTGCTTGCTTCAACTAAGATGCACCGCTCAATACTGCCCCACAGCAATCGCCTTGCTCCTGCATCCGGATTCACACTGCTTGACAGCTGGCCACCTGCCCTGTGGCAATCGCCTTGCTCGACAGCCTGTCACTTGCCTTGCAGCAATTGCCCTGCTCCTGCCAATTGACACATGCCCTGTCCACAAGCATATGATGGTCTGCCTGTCTGCCTGTTGATTTCCAGCATCTCCTCCATGCAGGCCTGTTGCCTGTGCCGCCTACGCCAGTTGTACCAGCCCTGTCCGCCACAGCTCCCTGTGTAGAGCTGCTGTCCCAGGTGCGCCACCACAACTCCTTGCGCTTCTTCCTTCATGCACTGCCAACGCTACAAGCGCCCCTCCAGCCCTGCACCGACTGGCCCTGGTCAATGCCCACCACTCACTAGTCCTTGAGCACCTGCCCTGTGCGCCACCGCCGCCAGCTCACAAGAGCTTTGAACTGCCAACCACAATTCAAATCAAGGAGGTAAAATAAAAATTTTAAAATCAGGTTTTTAATTCAGATTTGATCTACTTGAAGGGGCTTGTGCCCGGGCAGCATATCGCTGTTTGTACAAGTGTCTGGGACACATTTATCGCAAATATTTTGTGAATTTCAAATCAGGAATTTGGGGCTTTTGATGTCAGCTTAGAGGTTGGCAAATGTACATCAGTGACAGTCTGTAATAGACGGAATTTGTGCATTTCAGGACAAGAAATTTTGGTGCTTTTGCATTTTTTGTGCTGCTGAACACTGTTTGTACCTTGAATAGCGTGTACATTATTAGACAGTTTTTGACAATGTGCGATTAGATTTGCTAATTATAGCAAGGTTTTTGCTGTAATTTCTGGAAATTCTCAGATTTCCAGGTTAGTCCAGCTTGAAGTATTGCTCGTGTTCTTTGATCAATGACCATTACCATGGCCAATCAGGGAGGTGATGTATTCACATATGTGTCCAAGGAGGATAGGTTGGATGGCAACAACTATTCTCTATGGTCTTTTATGTTGAAAAATGTGCTGATTGCAAATAATCTTTGGGATTATGTCAGTGGTGAAGAAGTTCCGCCTGGAGTTGTGACTCCTGCTACACCTCCTCCAGGAGGACGTGAACAAAGAGCTACTCAGTTCCTCTCACACCTAGTCTTGGTAGGTCACTGGGCGATCGATGTGCACCCTTTGTCCGATGTCTTGGTTGCTTTGGGGTGGGACGCCTTGTGGTAAAAATGGACTTGAGCTTTTCTTCCAATCCCTTCTTGGGTCTAGTTTTGGGCTTGAGAGATGTTGAGCTAAAAATTCATTACCGATTAGCTCTTTAAGATAGCCCCAAAACTGTAAATTACCAAAAGTCTCACTAAACAGGGAGAAATTTTGTTGGGTTTGACTCAAGCTTATGCTCATAGAGGAGTTTCGGTGATTGCGGTAGGACATTGGGGCACTTTTTGCTCTCTGTAAGAGGCTTTTCCCCCCAATCACATTATTCTCTATTTGTGTGTGTACGTTACAAAGTTCGGTCACTTACCGCCCTTCACATGCTTTGGGGTGTGAATGCACCTTAAGGCACTTTCACAACCCTAAGGTCTAAGGGTTGTACTTTGTACTTGACTTACACACTTGTGAATGAATTGTGTGCCAAGTTGTGTCTCTTCTCTCTCTCTCTCTCTCTCTCTCTCTCTCTCTCTCTCTCTCTCTCTCTCCTGTCTACATCTTGTGTTGAGCTGATGTGTGCTATCTCCATCTTCAATCAGATTTGAAGGATCGCCAAGCTCCTCATCAGCCTAGCTCAAGGTTCATCGGGCTCACCCGGTCCAGCTCCTTGTCACCTCTCAACCAGCAGGAGCAGGAGCCGCCAGCTGGCTGCCACCACTCAGACCTGTCCTGCAGCATCACAATTGCCTCCCGCCCGTCCTACAGTGCCAGCGCTGTCTGTGCCTCTCCAGTCCTGCTGCCACCAAGTCTTGTGACGCCCCTTGTTCTGTCCAGTGCCGCCTATCGCTAGTCCTAGCCACCTTGGCCACTGTGTCTAGCGTCGCCTCCGCTAGTTCTTTCTCCTGTCGCGAGGACCTCCAGCTCCACCACCAGCTACAATGCCAACTTTTGTTGCTCCTCTATGATGCCGCCACCAGTCCCAACATATCTAGCTTTCACTTAGCTTGTCTTGGGCTCCTCTCGGAGGTGATAGATATATTTTATCATTTTATTTGGGAATCAGAGCTACAACAAGGGGCTTTTGCAAGAAAGGTGCATTTCTGCTTTATCAAGTGCTTTTGGGCACAAATCGCAGAAATGTCTTGGAATTAGATTCAGAAAATTTGGAGTTTTGAATGTTGGGCAGACTTTGGCACATGTATTTCTCCTGTTGCTGTCAGCTGCCGTCAAGATCTCCGGCTCCACCACCAGCTACAACGCCAGCTTCTGCTGCTGCTCTAGGTCTCTGCCACCAGTCCGGGCAGTTCTGGCTTTCACCCGGCTCTTTGACTTGACTCAGAGGTGATAGGTATATTTTATCATTTTATTCGGGAAATCAGAGCTACAGCAAGGGGCTTTTGCAAGAAGGTGCATTTCTGCTCCAGCAAATGCTTTTGGGCACAAATCGCAGAAATGTCTTGGAATTTGAGTCAGAAAATTTGGGGCTTTTGCATGTTGGGCAGACATTGGCACATGTATTGAAGATTCAGTCTGAAATTGATTGAAATCGCAGCATATAAAATGATTGTGAGGCCAAGCAGCTGTGTACTGAGAAAGTTAACACATGAAGGAAGCCACACTATGAAGTATATGTTGCCAAAGGTTAATTGTTAAAACCTAGGAGGAAATCCGAAGTACATAGATCGATTAGACACCATATCAACTTACTTATCAGGAATCTTTAGAAGTTTAGCAAAGATGAACTTCTTTGAAGGTGTGTGAAAGAATTAAATTATGTCACAATGGAGGAGAATGGAGGCTAAGAGAGAACATGGATCTGATTATGTAATTTGTTTAGAATTTAGTGCATGTTTTTTCTGGGTATCATCATTTGTTGGCTCAAATCATGATTTTGTATTAACCTTGCATTGTTTAAATATGAAAGATTGTTCTTGGACCCAGCTGTTTGTTTACCATTAAGACAATTGTATTTTGTGCCTTTTGTCCCCCTCTCCTGTCCAATGATACCACAGCCATGTTGTATTAGAGTAGCCTTGAGGCTTCTTAAAAAAAGGGTGTTTTTGAAGAAGATTCTTCTATTAGTATGTGTGGATCCCAAAGGGCTTCAACATTTTGGTTACAAACTACGAAAAGAAAAGCAGAGCTCATAAGCAAGCCTTTCTAAAGGGTATTGTTCTGACACGAGATAGTGGAAGTAAAAGAGACACTAGTGGCGGCTGGGCTAAGCCACTTAATCTCCTCCTAGAAGACATGGCTCCTTGAACATGACTTCACTTTCATGGTGGAGGACCGATGGTCCACTTCAGAGGGAGGACTTGGATTAGGTAGAGTTGATGGGTTGCAGCATTAAAGGATCAGAGTAGTGATACACTGTGGGGAGGAGATGGCAACAGCTACCTGGACCTTGTCACCTGCGTGATTGATGGATGGAGACATTGGGCTTATCAAAGGGAGCCTCTTTAAAGATTACATTGGGATCCAAGAGTGTGGGTTTGGAGAGATCCATTCCATGAGAGACCATGGAATGTGGCCGCCTTTAGCTACACCACCAAGTGGGGGTGGAGGATTAAGACGAGTAGGATCAGAGCACAGGTAATAGCCACTCCTTAGAAGCACAAACAAGGTATCTCAGATAATTTTTTGTTGGACTTTCGGAGGAGGTTGGATGAGAGCTTTAGGCCTAGCAGGATCTCTTTTGAAGGAGCTTAGCTGTTGATACATGGCTTAGGTATCGCAGGGCTTCAGTGGCATGTGTGAGATGTGCTGAGTTACAGGAGACATAGAGGCACTATCTGTGGGACTCTCCCATGACTTAGGAGGTTTAGAGGAGAGTCTTGAGGATAATATTTCACACCACAACAGAGACTATGTTTACGACCTTTGGGGCGATGTCTAGGGTCACAGACAGAGCCCAGCATGTGGATATGAGGTTTTTCAGGGAAGCCATTCTTTTCTCATGATTGGCTAAGATTTGAATATGACACTCCAGCTAACTTGTAGGTATAGTGGACTTAGGGACACTCTTACAAATGGGAGGTGATTGCTATTATCATTGCCTAGTACATTGGGACAATGTGGTGTAGCCTTGCTGTAGACGCATTCCTTCCCCCTCCCTCAAAAAATCCAAAAAAAAAGAAAGAAAATAAATTTCTATAGAAAATAAATTTCTATCAAAGACACATTAGCAATAATCATCTCAAAGGTTAATAAACTGCACAAAGTTCTCAGAAGGAAATGAGAAAAACATATAGGCCAATCTAAATCTTTACAGACAATTGAATATTGTAATGGAGTGTCTAGAAGAGAGGTACGTCGGATGTAGGAGAATAATGATAGATTGAGGATTACTGATTTTGCATCACAGCTCCTTTTTCCCTCAGAAAGAAGAAAGTTGTATTAAAAGTCTTTGGAAGCAAATATCAGCCCTGCAATGAGCTACAAATATAAGCAATTAATGGAAAGTCTAGTACTAGGCCTGAGTGAATAACCAATCATTGTAAATTGTTTTGCAGGTTAGTGGTGTGTGGGTGGCATACAGAACGAAATCAAATGAGGAGTCTAACATTATGGCTTCTTTGGAGTCTCTGAGTGTGAAGGATGATCGTGAAGGGACTGAACCAGTGTTACAATACATGATTGGGAAGGCAGATGATGTAGAGCACCTTGTCTCAGAGGGCCCCTTTGACATGAAATCTCGAGGAAAGACTACTGCTTTTGAAATGGTTAATGATGATTGCCATTCTCCTCTAACAATGCTTGTCATGGATGCAAAGCTTAGCTCCACGACTCAAATGGTTTCCTTGCGTGTCCAGCAGCCAAAATTGCTAGTTGCTGTGGATTTCCTCCTTGCTGTAGCTGAGTTTTTTGTGCCATCCATTCACACCATGGTGTCAGATTCAAAAGACATAGATGAAGAATCATTGAATTTCAAAGATGGTATTTACCTTGATCAGCCTGTGTACAAGCAACAAGTGAGGGAAACTAATATTTCACCTAAACGGCCTCTTATAGCCGACAGTTTAGCAATTGATAGGTATGTCTATGATGGAAGCGGCGGCTCAATTATTTTGCAAAATGAGAAAGGAACAGATTTAGATGGGCCTCCTGCAGATCCACTCATCTTCATTGGGAATGGAAAGCACTTGCGATTTATGAATGTTATCATACAGGTTGAGAGAATATGTTGCTCAGATGGGTTATAACTATTATAAATTGTTAATTTGGACCTCACCTATGTTGTATGTTTGTAAGCTTGCAGGGTGGGGATTTTCTGGATTGTTGTATCCTTCTAGGAGTGAATAGTAGCTACACCATCTTGGAAGCTGATGGAGTCTTCCTGAAATTTCGTTCAGAATATTCAGCTGAAGAAAGTAGCAACTCAGAATTTGAAACAGATGATAAAGCCCCTCAGGAAAACGTTGAGGGTTCTGCTGTGAAAGAGATAATGTTTGATTTACAGGTATAAGACTGCATGATATCATGAAAGTGAGCTCGAGTCTGCCTTATAGTTTAGAGCTCATGAAAGAGATAATGTTTGATTTACAGGTATAAGACTGCATGATATCATGAAAGTGAACTTGAGTTGGCCTTATAGTTTATAGCTCAGTTCTTTAAGGAGTCTCAATTGTGAAGTCTTATTTGATTATTTGCAATTTTTCAGTGATGCCTTCTTGCTATGGCATGTAGATATATCAATGCAACGAACTGCTAATATTATAAGTTTTGTGAACTTGGCTCAGTAATGATGTAATGCTTATATTATGTGCTAGGAGTGAAGTTATGATTGTTAATTGATGGAAAAACCTTTGCTTTTCAATTAAGGCCTCTCTGTTTTGTTTGCTCTGCAAATCAATTGGCTCTAAAGCTGGTATCATTAATTTTCCGCAAAGCTTTGGCCATTAATTTGCATAAATTTGAAATGATTACTTGTTAGACAAACATTTTGAGTCTTGATTTCACATCGTTTTATTTGTGTGGTAAACTTTAATGAGGTTTTTCCATGTTTTGTTGTGGGATGCAGATAAATGAACTCAATGAACCATTAATACGTATTATGAACAAAATGGGCATCTAATAAGTATTGTGAACAATGCTTAATAATGAGTTTGTGATGGGAATATTCATCCTCAAATGGGATATGATCATATTCTGATGGTGCAAAACAGTTTGGTAGAACATCTTGATCGTTAATTGCAGAAACTAAACAGTTTCTGATGTGTTTATTTAAAAGCATCGTTTTATCTTCTTCCTTTAACAATCATATCAGAATGCCTTTTTGCCATCCCTTACATCTTTACGAAACCGAATATCTTTATAGAGCCATCCTCCTTGCAATTGGACATTTGGCCAATCTGATAGTCACCGTGGCCAACATGATGTCAGTTACTTCTGACTTTGGTTCTTGTTTGCAGTCAATACATCTTTCATGGCATTTTATCTTTTGAATATTGTGAGGGCATCTTGAAGATGCTGCTGTCTTTTGCGTTCACCATGTAATTTGTGATTCAGCCGATTGAAAAATACTTGGCCTTGCCCAAGTTTTGGTCCCTACCGAGCCTCAATTTTAACTTCCTAATCTCTATGAATGTGAGAGTGTTTGAAACTTGCTAACCCTTCATAAACTTTATTCGAAGACATTAAATAATTTTATTCTCAAACCCCTTCAACACTGAAAGTCATTCCAAATGGGCAATCATGTCTCTGCAAATCTGTCCTATGTACTTATGGCACTTGTCCTCCACAACTTATGGGAATGGCCTCCACTGCCCAAGCTAGTTTTGTGAATCTTCATGACTCACATTCAACATAGTCTCATATGTGCGCAACATGTGTACAACTTAATTGTCCTGAGAGAAATAAGCTAAAAATTCACACGTCCATGACATCTGGAATGGATAGGTCAGGCATACAAATGACTTGAAGATAGGTGGGCACATGTAGATTTACTGGTTGGTTTAAGAACCTGGTCTTACTCACTCAATTGGACTTGGTGTATAGATTCAGATCCATGTGTCATGTGCCTAGCAAGAGATCTTTGCAGAGGTTAGAGGAGATCACACATTGAGATATGGTTTTTAGAGGGCCTGAGATATTTCCTTTTTTAATTACACGTTTGAAGTATGGAGGAGGATCCAGATTGTTAGCCCTTTTCTGCAAGTGTGTGCAATTCGGATAGTTAGTGCATCATGAAGCCATTCTGCATGGATTTTGCGAGGAGATTGGACGATAACTTCTGACCGTAGAAGCTATTTTTACTTGTATGCTCACACTCTCGCATGAGCTTAGTGGTAGGGGCTAGGCTTTTTATTCTTTGTGCCAATGTGCATTGCAAAAAAGACCAGAGTCACAAATTCTGGAGATGGGCCTCCTCAGAGGCACTCAGGGACAGGTAGCTACTTGCTGAGAAGTGGCCTGCATCACTCTGACAAGAGCTTGGTTTTACTGTTAGAGGCAAATGGGTTTGACTCCAAGGTGATTGAGAGAGCATACAAAGGGGTCACTTGGGACTCAGGCATCTTTGTTCAACTCAATCCCTTATGTTCCTGCTGTTATACACCTCTGCAGTGGTAACAGCGGCCAGCTGGGCAACCATCTTTCTGCATGTATTTAGCCTCTGCTTTTGCATATTTTCACCTTGGGGTTTTCAGCTGATGTATTTTTAATACAATTTTGAAGTGTTGGGAACAATATCAGTTTAATTATTTCTCAATTACTAGACAAAGGTTTAAGTAAGAAAGGTGATTCCTTTGCTGATAGGGCTATAACCACTGTCAACATTTGGAGTGGTTTTACGCCCAGTAATCATGCATACACAGCATAACTTGGGAGTAGTTAATTATCACATTGAATTTTGGGTCACTTGCTTTGGCAGGGTTATCCAATCATCCCTTTTTGGTTTATGCTTTGGGCAATTTTGCAGGTGAGGTATGGCATCTTTATGATTGGTGCATTTGTGTGCTCTTTACACCATCTGGGCAGTAGAGCATCATAAAAGTTCATGGTATAGATGATGCTATGGTTCTGGCTTGCGGAGCTTTGCCTGAAAAGTCTTTAACTAAGTGCCTTAATCTTGAAGAACAAGAACATTCTGTATTTGAGTATTTGAAATTTTTTGACTGTGTGAAAGAGGGACATTCTGTATTGCACTATTTGAAATTTTTGACCATGTGAAAGACGTACATTCTTACATCAAGGATGTTTCTTTGCGATGAAGGGAATATAAAAAGAATGTAGACCTTGATATTTATTTATACCTACTTATTGTTAGTTATGTATGCCTTGATATTTGAATTCTAAAGTTTGAGGCTGTATGTGTAAAGAATACATTTTTGTGGATATGCTATAGATGTAATGTGCTGTGCAATCTGTTTCCTTTCTGTTTAGTCCTGATTTGATCTTTATTGCACACAGGCTATTGGACCAGAGCTCACATTCTATGACAGTATGGATGGCAATACAGCTCAGCAAGTCATGGAAAAGCTTATTCGGGCAAGAATGGATGTGTTTTCAAGGTGAACTCTTGATCTTTCCTTAAGCTTTGTACTGCACATTTTCATTAGCTGCTTGGAAATTGTTTATATTGTAGTTCATCATTCTCAATGTTGTTATAGGAATTCTAATGCATCCCATCAACGTGTTTGATCAACTTACACTTAACAGGTTTGTACTGAAAGGAAGTGACTTGGAGTTAAATGCCAAAATTAATGGGTTATCAGTTGAAGCAAGCAGTGGCTTGAATGTGGTAGAACCAGTTCATGCTGAAGTGAAGTATTCTTCTGTATCTGGCAAGCAAGATGTTCATGTAAACCTTTCAGAAGTTTATACAAATTTCTCATTCAGCATGCTACAACTAGTTCTCAAGTTGCAAGAAGACATTTCATCATTCTTGCGAATTACAACAAGGACGGCGACTGTACAATGTTACCGGTTTGACAAGATATGGACGGATGAAAGTAAGTAATCATTTCTTTGAGAGAGGCCCATTGTTACTAGGTCAGTTGGCTCAATGATTTTTACAGAGAAAACTGCCCCCACAAATACCTGACATTTTGTAACTCTGAGCAGGAAAGACAAGTGAGCAATGCATCACATTTTGGCGTCCCCGTGCTCCTTCTGGTTTCGCAATCTTGGGGGATTGTGTTACCCCCTCGTAAGAAAAACTTTCTCTTTATCTATAAATGTTGATCTGTAGCACGCATGCATAATATTTGTTCGACTTTGGCTTGAGATTTACGGATTTTGGATGTGTAACAGGGATGAACCCCTTGCCAAGGGGGTCCTTGCAGTGAATATGAGCCTTGCTTGGTTCAAAAGGCCAGTGCATTTTGAAAAAATTTGGTCTTCAGAGGATCAGGAAAAGTCTGAAGAAGAAAGTACAGTTTGCTGTGTATGGATGCCAATTGCACCAACAGGATATGTCTCCTATGGCTGTGTTGTAACAAACACTAAGAAATCACCACCTTTGTCATCTGTTGTTTGCATTTCTGAGAGGGTCGTTACAACCTGTTCAATGAAGGATTGCATTGCCGTCAAGGGTTTGACATTGTACTTCTTTATATTCTTACTTTTATTTTAAGAGAGATCAAATTTGTTCCACTTCAGATCTTCTGTGAAAAGGAAATGGAATGACTCCATTGTCTATGCATTGTATTACAGGAGAGAAGGTGTTGATGCATTGTCATTTTGGAGAGTGGACAATTCCTCAAGTACCTTCTTTTTAACATCAGGATTTAGAGATGTATCAAGAGTCCCATATGAGCTTCGGCATGTGAAGATGTCTCGAGAATTCCCAAAACCTCAGGATAAAGAGTCAAAATCAATGTTGGGGATGCCCATAAGTACTGGAGCTCAGAGCAATGATGATAATGCTGAAGATAATCAGCAGGTTCAGTTGAGCACCTCAGAGTCTCAGATACTAAGAGACATTTTGGAGCCTATACCAAGCTTTAAATTGGTGTGGTGGAACAAGAATGCTGATAGTAGTAATTGCAAGATTTCGATTTGGAGACCAATTGTACCTCCAGGTTGTGTCTTTCTGGGTGATGTGGCTGTTGAAGGGTATGCATCATCCTCCATATTATGCAAGGTTTAATGGTGAACTAGTAGAATTTAGAATGAAGAAAACTTGTGTGCACTGTGTAAGCTACATTTTCTATCTTGTTGTAGTGATACTTCTTCTTAGTAGAAGATAAGACACTATTCTTGCAACCAGAATATAAAGGAGTTCAGAGCTCGATTCATGCTTCCATGATTTGTATTTTTCATTCAGATATGAACCTCCAAGTGGGGTCATGGTGGTGCGGGGTCAGCCTGATGTGGAGTGGTGGGAAAAACCATTGTATTTTGAGGAGTATGGGGTCCTGAAACCACAATGGGCTGTACAGAAAGTCTCCTTTTGGTACCCTGTTGCTCCGCCCGGTTATTCTGCAGTTGGTTACATTGCAGCACTGGGTGATGATATTGATCAAGAGCTTGGTGAGTTGGTTGGTTGTGTTCGAAATGACCTCTTGCAACAAACACAATTCTTAAGCAAGCCGTGGATGCCTAAAAAATTCAGACGTGGTGATGAAGTTATGAGCATTTGGCTGGTGGATAATGTGGTAGTGATCTCTACTATGATATTAAGGGTTTCTTGTTTTAGAAATGCTTTTCTTTTAAGGTTCTGAGATCAATTGTGGATGCCTTGACTGCTTTACCGTTTTCTGTTGAAAAAATGTTAGGCACATACTTTTATTGTCCACAAGGGTATGAAGCCGCCACCTCGACACATGGCACTAGCAATTGTTGATGAGGAGAAAACTTGTGAGGTAGAAAATCTAGGTGTTGATGCAGAAGTGAAGGCTCTCTCAGTGGTGATCTATGATGATTTTCGGGGTTTGGTATGTCCTCTTGATATTTTCAAAGATGCTGGGCGCAGTGATACTTTTGTTGTGAGAGAGAGACATGATCTGATATTGGAAATTGTCTGTCTATTGATTGAATTTCATGTTTGTCCATTTTACAGATGGCTCCACTGCTGAATCTTACTCTGTCTAGCATAAATGCTAGCTCACATGGAAGATTGGATGCTCTATCCTCAACTGTGAACTTCTCATTCTCTGCACAGAGTTACAATGGAAAGTGTTATGCTTGGGAACCATTGATTGAGCCCTTTGAAGGTTTTGTGAGGTGAGAAATCATTATTTAACACCCAAAAAAGAGCAGTCAGTATATGAAGTGGTTATGCCTCTGGCTGGCTCATTTATTATGATTACTTTTGATTCTGCCACGGTGGACAGCAAAGATGGCAGATCAGTAGACATACATGTGATCATTAAGTACACATAGAGTTGGAGTCTAATGTCTTTTCACGTTGACTTGCTGAAACAGATGCCTGTATTGCTTCCCAAACAGACAAGTGGAGCATGCTTTGGGATGGAAGGAGCCTTAGTGGAGAGGGACCTATAAGATGCTTCAGCAAGCAGGCCTGAGGCTAGGTTGTGTCACTTTAATGGCAGTCTGTGAGCCAGGTGCCTTACCTGCTCTACAAGGGCAGAATCCATGACATTGATGTATGACATCATTTTTATAACACTTGGGTCTGCTCGTGGTTTGGTTAGAGCCATTTTTCCCATTTAGGTGCCTGCTATGTCCAGCTCAAAGGTTTGGGACCTTTTTGGAGCCTCACAATGTGCCATATTTTGAGGGCCTGTTTGCAGCTAGTCTTCAGTAGAGAACCCTTCAGTATGTGCCAGCATTGGCAAATCTCTGGATTTCTATCATACTTTCCGATTTTGGGATCAGCTATAGCGGCATTCATGTTGCTGTAGGGAGCTCAGAGAACTGTTCCTCCATCCCTGTAGGCCGTGTGTGTGTGTCAGCCTTTCTTCATGCTGCAGTATTGTATGCTCCCTTGTCTCCACACACCTTTGCCTTGGCTTTTCTGCCCCAGATTGCTACGAGAGACTTTATCATTTGATGCATTCTGGGAAGGCTCTCATTTTCTGCTGCAGCTTGGCTGTTTACATTTTCTGCTCCAGCATGCTGTTGGTGATGCTTTACAGATTCAAGTCAGCACACTGGCTTGTCAGAAAACTATCACTTGTCCGACCTGGGAGCAAGCTGATAGACAACCAAACTTTCGATTAGTTTCCATGTAGATCATGTGCAATGTTAAAGCTCAACAAGAATCATCAAAGCTCAAAAACATATAGCACCACACTCAAGAGCTTCACGTCAGCTTTCTTGATTTGTAATTTGAGATATTAGTTCTACCCAACAAGAGATGGTTGCATTACATTGGTTCAGATTGTTGGAAAAGATAGAAACCCTATTTGTGCACCATCCACTGTTAACAGCATTAAGCATGATATTGTCTTCTGCCTATTGAACACTATATCTGAACTCAGGATCAAACGTCCTGCTTGGCTGAGGGAAATTTCCTTAGGAAAGCCCAGTGGGGTTGCCTTCTTTACATGCTAGCTTTGTAAAGAATCCTGTGCTTTCCATGATGGGCCATCTACATCCTCCATCTTGCTGGTTGCATCAAGCAACTGGAAAGCTGAAAGCCAATGCTCACTTGAAGACCTCCATGTGGTAGAATCCAAAGAAGAGTGGCCTACCTTGGCCTAAAGTTCTCCTTGGATCCCGTCAGATGTCTGTTGAGAAAAGGTGAGTGAAGTGTAGTCTGTACCATTGTAGCGCAACAGTTGGAATGGCCATCATGCTTGTTCAAATCCTGCAACATATTCTGGTTACGTACCGCAAAAAGGGAGTTTCTGGATTGTAGTCTTTTTTTTTCCCCCCAAGAAAATGTGGCTAAATATATTACTCAAAAAGCTGATTACAACAAAGTGCTCAAGCTCAACAGAATAAACTGGAGCTGATGCAAAGTCACCACTACATCATGTATACAAGCCTCTCAGGGCGGTCTAGGGGGGATGGGGGCAAGGAGCCATGGGGGAGGGTTATATCACCAAACGGGACTGCCTGCTTGCAGCAGAAAGAATAGGCCGTGGCTGCCCCAGGTACGCATGAAGTGACCACGGAGATCTTGACACGCCCTAGACTCACCCTGCGCCTGCTCCCATCAGCCGCGGAGGGAGTGAATGATGGAGGTCCATATCTCTGCCAAGGTCGCAAGTGCTGAAAGTCTCTCTTTGCCGAAAGCCACCTGGCATCACGCCTTCCAAATATGCCATCCAGTAAGACTCCCTATGATCTCCCATATCTTTGAGCGGTCTACTGTGGGCTCTAGTACCTGGCGGATGGGTAAAGCCTCTTGACGAACCACTGCACATGACCCTGCCTCGATCATGAAAACCGTGTCTTGTATCCCGACCTCATACAAAAGGTGACGGCCCTGGCTAACTGCCTGCCAGTAGAAAGCTCCCCATGAAATACACCCAAGGCTGGAGGCTATACGTCGAAGGATACGGCATGCTCCTCTCCATACAAGCCGTGCCTCCTCACAAGACCAAAGGCAATGCTTTGGGGTTTCTAGAGGCTGCTGTGTGTAGTGCTTACAACCTCCTTTCTTCTGCATCTGGGCAAGCTAGCTTCCCACCGCCAAACCTCCATGTGCCACCAGCCATAAAAATACGACACCCTCCTCGGCCTCCAGCTATCCCATAGGCGGTGCTTGAAGGTCCGTCGCCGTGATGCTGTGCTCCGCCCAGTGTCTGCTGCGTGACGGCGCCCAATCCATATCCTTCTGCATCAGTACATGTCTGCCAATCTTGGTAGTGTATTCTAGGAGCTTGGGTGGCTTTTTTGCAACCGCAGAGGCCGGCCATAGCCACTCTCTTGGGTCCCACTCCAGCTCATCAAGTGGTCTACCCTCCCAGATCCAAAGGCGCCACTCCTTGAGCTCCATCCAGAAGACATAGGGGTCCAGTCGCCAGGTCTTCCCCTGAAGACCCACCACCCGAATCCTCCTCCATGAAAGGGTGGCAATCCCCTCATCCTGTTGCCCTCTCTCAAGGGCCAGACGTCCCCCCTCCTGAATGGTAAAGAAGGTCCCCTGGGAGGCGCTGCCCACTCTACCTGCCACTTGAAGAGGGATGCTTGCTGGAGAGAACCTGGCTGCCCATACCTCCCCGGCCTCTATCGGTTCTTGTATCGGGGGAGCAAGCCACTCCGAAGGTATTGCTGCGTCTATCTCTCTTCTCCTCAACTCCACTCCTCTCAAGCACCCTGATACTCGCTGTAGCACCTCTTTGTCTGCCATCCTGTACACCTCCCACCATGTCCTGATGGAGTGAGCCGGGCCGGCCTCTCTGACAGTTTGTTAAAATGGAATTCCTCGTGGTTTAATAAGACCTAAGTACAAGGAAGTCCTTGGTAAGCCTGAATTCCTCATGGTTGAAGAAATGATTTCTTCCTTTGCATCGAGATTCTCTTTCATGCATCAGAAAAGAACAGTGGTTCAAAAAGTGCATACACATGTGATTTGTTTCCTTATATTTGTTTTTTGGCATTTCAGATCTTGTGCATAGTGAGCACACTTCATTTTTTGGTTGTCTGCATTTTTGAAGCCCTCTAGGGGATTGTTGAGATTGATCTGTTGTATTATCATCTTAATAAAGAGCTGTTCTGTTAGGGGATTTTTGTGAACCTTGGTAAGCCCGAATTCCTCATGGTTAAAGAAATGAATTCTTCCTTTGCATTGAGATTCTCTTTCATGCATCAGAAAAGAACAGTGGTTCAAAAAGTGCATACACGTGTGATTTTTTTCCTTTCATTTGTTTTTGGCATTTCAGATCTTGTGCACGGTGAGCACACTTTATTTTTTGGTTGTCTGCATTTTTAAAGCCCTGTAGGGGATTGTTGCGATTGATCTGTTGTATTAGCATCTTAAGAAAGAGCTGTTCTGTTAGGGGATTTTTGTGAACTAATTAAAAAATAAGGAATTCTACACCTAAAGAAAAGAGTGGCTGTTACGTTGATAAGTATCTCTGTTCTGTTGTTCCAGACATGAGTTCAAACAGAACTTGTCCCCTGTGGGACCACATGGGATGGACACACGATTGAAGTTTGTTTCTACTACCTCAGTCAATGCTAACGTTTCTGTAACAAACCTAAATATGCTGCTGGAAGCTTATGCCAGTTGGAACAAGCTCTCTGAAATGATGGAAATTACTAAAGGCGGCTGTGTGGTAAGTCATCTCAGCTAGTGTGAAGAATAAATATTCTAGCGTGTATGGTTCATGCCTTTTTCTTGTGTCTATGTGAGAAGAAAAAAGAACATTGTTTTGTGATAACATTTTTTACATACAAAAGGGTGTCATATAAAGGGGTTATTTACAAATTGAATTAAAAAAGGAGTGTGTTTTATTCAAGGAATATTCACAGACAAGGATATTTATAAATAGGCCTTGAACACACATGATATAAAGGATATATATATAGTGAATCCCCCAAGAGAGCATCAACCTCTTGAGTCCCAGAAAAATAAGATGTTTTCGTAGGCAGTAGATCCTTCTTTACAAGAGAAGCTAGATGATCTATTAGAAGACCAATCTACTAAAATATGATAAACACAAAATGGTGACATATAAAAGATACCGTAAATGCACGTGTTAAGAAGCAAGCACGGGTAGTTCACGGTTTTTGTCGTTGTGGAATCTTAAAATACTGCATTTGTGACTGTGAAGGTTGAAAGAGCTACTTCTACGGTGAAGAAGTCTGCTTTGGACTTCAGGCGTAAGAAGAGTTTCCAAGTGATTCATCATAACAAGCTGGTTGAGGATCTTTTGATACGTTGCATGGATATCAATGGAAAACCCAAAATAGTACCCCTGCCATCTGGCCAATCAGCAGCCTTAGATTTGCCCACTTCTAGCGGTATATTAGATCCAAATTTAAAGGGAAGTGCAAGCAGGTACAGGATTGTGATGATTCTGATTGGCTATGCAGAGGTATGATTAGCATGAGTGGACAAGGAAGTATTTCAGCAATACATGATTTATGTGTTTTGGTGAAATGCTTATGTTTGCATTGTGTTGAGTGTGCCTATACTCGGATTTGTAGGTGCTTCATGATGGTGAATTTGGGGAACAGAGATACATGGCAACGTTGCGCATCTATCCTCAATTGCAAATCTCTGATAACCGTCAGCTAGAACTGCAGAGTGCACGGACTCGGGCTGTGGTGCCAAATGCTAAATCAGAGACTGGTACAATTTTGGTTGAATGGAACGAAGTTTTCTCCTTTGAAGTGGGATTCGAGGTGAGAAGACTTATGAAAATAGCTGTATTTTTTGTGATTTATCATATCCTGCTCATTATCTGTCTTGTTTTGGAAGGGGGCCAGGAGGTGGGGTGGTGGTTTTGAGTTTTGCGATATGATGCATTCCTAATAGTTTTGCAAGTATTAACTGCATGTAGGAGACCTTTTTCTTCCCCTTTTTTTGGGGGTGAGGGGGTTTTCATATGTTTTGGAATTGTTTTAGCAGTTATGAATAATGATAATTGTATTATTCTGACAATTTCTATAACTTCTTAATGGGACTTTATGGGGCCAATCATACCAGCCAACACATTGTATTTTCACAGGATTAATCTTGATATATCTGATGTCTGTTTTCTGAAAGAGATTGTCACTGGTGGTGGCTTAAGTCACATTTGGGGCAAGAAAAGATCACACTTTAGGCTTGAAAAGAAATTGCCCTGTCAGGCGTATAGAAATAGGAATACATTCCCAAGAGGAGGATACAGGGAATGTAAACATTAATTCTTTGCGCTGGCTAACTCCTGTAGGAGAGGAATCACTGATATGCTAGAAGGGCACCTGCACCTGTGTTCTTATTAACTAGTCTTGCTTGGTTAGCCCTTTTTTGTTTGACGTTGTATGCAGTCCTTTTTCTCCAAGTTTTCTTGATAGTGTTTACGTGTTGCAGGGGTCATTATATTTTTATAGTGTTTTCTTTTGGTGGGGTTTTGTTTCTTTTTTTTTCCGCATGTTGCTGATATCATTGTTTTTTGGGTGGAGCTGTTTGTTTTTTTGTTTGCCTTTTTTTGAGTCATTACAAAATAAAATTTGTCTGTATCTTGCCTCTTTCTTTTAGAAACTGATTTTGTTCCAGAATGATGGTGTGCAGAAAGGCCGCATTCAGATCAGAAAACCTTGACAGTTGAGGTAGAAATATCTTAGGGTGGGTGCGTGGGTGTGTTTTTTGGGGGGGGGGGGGGGGGCGGGGGGGGGGGGGGGGGGGGAACGTGGTTTTGTGTGTGTGCGTAGTGTTTAAACAATTTAGAGGCCAATGGTGATGAGTTGATGTGAAGTTGCCTGGGCCACTAAAAGAGGATCTGCTTGTTGTATGAGGATAGCAGGGGAGCATCTGCCTCTTGGTTTCAGATCACGAGGCACAATTGATCTGACTCCTGAGTACATGGGAACTCATGGGGCTTTAGGAGAGTGCCATAGATGGAGGGCATGTCCAACATACAGTATGATAGTTCTGGACAACCAGAGGGAGTTAGGTCATATTACTAGTTTACCATTACCTGAGAACTGGTTCATATGGTGCAGCCCCAAGTAACTAATGAACAACAAGGCTTTGTTGAAAGGGAACTGTGTGATAAGATTGTGTTGACCAAATATAGTGGCCATTCATTATCAGTGGTGGCTGATTTGGAAGAGTGGACTTCAAAGTTAGAGTCCTATTTTGACATTTTCCCTAGGTCAGATGACCAAAAGATTCACTTCGCTACACTTCACCTTGAGGGCTTTGCTCATACATGCTGGAGGTAGATAAAGAGGGAAAATCAGTAGATTGATAGTTGGGAGGAATTCAAAGCTAAGATGCCCATGCTAGTCATGATTTTACTCCTACATCTACCATTTTGATTATCTATGCATCCAACACCTCTGCACATACTCCTATGCACCAAAGTTATCCAGACAAATGTGGAACCTACCTAAGTGATTCCCTCCCACTTCTCATGTGAGGGAAGTGTGACATGTGGCACAAAAGATCCCGTGTTTCATTGAGCCCCTTTAAAACAACACACTTTTTATAATTTAAAAAATTCACTTTATACCACCAAAATCCTTTTTTCTACAAGGTATAAGTGAGTTGGCACACTTGCTCATATAGTTGCTTGGGGGAATTTATGACTTTAGGGGAGTCATAGTTGTCAGGTACGAAAGGTGTGATATGGTACGGTATGATAAAATACGGTACTAATGGTACGATATTAGTATGAAAAAAAATTAAGACGTTTTTTTAAATAACAAAAACCATAAATCATTAATTGATAGATAATAGAATACGTGTTTAAAGTGGAAATAGCCATTTCATTACAGAATAAGATGAATACATGAGGGTGACCATTGAGGTGCATGGGCTGCGCAAAATATGTGATACAACTACAATTGAGTATATCTGATACAAAAAAAAGAGAGACCTATGAATCTATGATGAGGCATCACTCTCATCATCATCATCATCAAAACCATCTGAGTGCTGATCAAGAGAGTTTGAAGATGACTCCTCGGCATCCGATGATGAGACACACTCATACACATCCTCATTGGTGAGGTCACCATCATCATCGAATGATGGCTTCCTAGGTGGCAGTTGTGTAGGCAAGGGGGTGATGTCATCATGAGGCACAGGATGTGAGCTACTAGAGCTTTGCCTTACATATGTCTGCAAGCCACTTGAACCACCCCTCCTTATTGATGGAGGGCGTCGAATGACTATGCCCCTACTACCACCTACTGGAACTCCTCGCCCACAAGCACGTTGACTGCGAGTGTCATGAGTATCTGCTGCTATAAGCTCTCTCTATAGAGCTCTGCAAAAATCATCTCCTTCTCCTCGTCCACCTCCTTATGTATACCTCGAAGAGTGTCACTCGTCAACTTGAATGTACCAACATTCACCTACACAATGCGGTGATGCACGTAAGATTGATCATTGTAAATGCTAAAGTCTAAATTGTAAAGTATAAACTTCAAAGTTTCAAGTTTAAAAGTTAAAACAACAAATTTTAAATGTTATGGTTTAAGTGTTTAAACTTTAGTTGCTTCGGACTACCCATGCTCATCATAGCCCTCATCATGCGTAAGTTAGTGCGGCAATAAACTAGCCGTTCTAACTGTCGTGTGCTAAGCTAATTGCAAATCTTTGTGTGAATGAGAGAATAGGCACTCCAATTTCTCTCACATGCACCCGAAGAGCAATCCTAGGCAAGGACCCTCATGGCCGAGGGCTGAAGGGTCTCCAATGTGTATCCAAAGTTTTGCCACCAAAATAAAGGCTTCACAAGTGATTCTTTCCTTCAACAAGTGGGAGAAGCAAAAGCCACATGTTCTCTTTGATCTGCATAGCATCCTAGCTCCTCCAGCACTGCATTGTGGTCATCCACAGGGACCACACGAGTCAAATAAGCAATAGAGTGCACAGTGGAATGCGGAAGACGACGGAGGAAACACTCAAAATCAAGACAATCTGCGAATCAAGCACACACCGAATGACAAAGATGATAGATCCGAACGAGGTGTAGACGAGATAGTCATGCTGGTATGGAGACAGTATGACGGTAACGCAGAACTTGAAGACAAAAATGAAATGAAAGCTTCAGGGACAAGATTAGAACTCTCTGAGTAAAAAGTGCTTGCTCTTGTTGAAAGCTTGAACTTGAAAATACACTTGGAAGTATGTAAGCTTATGTTACAATGAGTTACAATGTGAGCCTTATATAGACCTTGGGTGGAGAAGCAATTGCTTTCCCGCGTAAAGAAATGGGAGTGGGGTGAGCTGTAAAGAAGATGCCTTTAGGCGGGGACCGAAGTAACCTTTTGTTCCCTATTTCATTTGGTGTCTTTTCTGTTAGGTAGCCGGGTACATGCTTTAAATCAGTCCTGATGGTGAAAGGGACGAATTCTATGAAAAACCGAAAGGCTTTAATGGCCTTAATCATGGCGAGGATTTCTCGCTGATAGGATGGGTAGTTCTTTTGAGTAGTGGAGAATAATCATGATGCGTATTTGCATGGGCGTAGCTCTGAAAATTTCTCCTCACAGAGACATGCACCCCAGTTGGAATCTGAAGCATCCGTGTAGAGGATGAGAGGATGACCACTTGGCAATCTGAGTGGCAGGAGATTGCTGATCAATCTCTTGATATTCTGCACTGCTACAGTGTGGATGTCTTGCCAGTGAAAATTGTCCTTCTTCAATAGAGGATACAATTCCTTGGAAAACAAGGCAATATTGGGTATAGATGAGTTGACCCAATTGAAACAACTGAGAAACTGTTGAAGCTGTTTAACAGAAGTTAGCTGATTTGGCATATCTAGAAATTTCTTTGAAATATGGTCTTGAAGCTTGATTTGGTTAATCTCAATACCCAAAAATTCAGTGGATATTTGGAACATGACTAATTTGGTTGGTGACAATAACATTCCTGCATTTTCCATTGCTTTAGCAAATTCCTGAAGATAATTCAAATGATCCTGCACAATGTCTGAAAAGACTAAAACATCATCTATATAGGTCAAACAAAACGGGAATTTTCCAAACACTGAATCTGTCTATTCTTGGAACTTAGTTGGAGCAATCTTAATGCCGAATGAAAGGATTGTCCATTGATAGTGTCCCTGAGGGACGTAGAAAGCGGTCTTGTACCGGTCTTCTTCCTTTAGGGGCAATTGCAAAAAATCAGATTTAAGATCAAACTTGATAAATATACTTGCTTTTTTGATTTTCTTTAACAACAAATCTTTTAGTGGAATTGGGTGTCCGTGCTGTCAAGATTGTGGGAGAGAAGGAAAGAGTCTCACTTGTAGCTTTCTTGCTTGCACAATGGGGGAATACACACAAAGGTGGAGGCTGAAAACAGTTTTCCTCTTCTTAGTTGTGTAAGCCAAAAGAACTCAAGTACATAGAAATAGAAGAATCCTATATATGGATCTCAAACCAAAGTCAACTAACTAAAGTGACATACTAACTGAGCCACGAACTAGAGTAGATAAGGATAGCTGTCATCTAGCTATTATTCATGGGCGGTGTACCAATCGCATCTGCCAACTAACAAGTCGGTAGCATAAATGCACAATGGTCACCCTGGCATATCACGAGTGGAGCTGGATATCTCAACACTCTCCCTCGAGCTCAATCCCAATTCCTGCACACCAAGCAGGTCTCTGAACTTGCGCAGCTTCTCTGCGCCCAATGCCTTCGTGAATATGTCAGCTATCTGATCCTCTGTGCTGACATAAACTAGATCAATAAGACCTAGTAAAACCCTCTCCCGCACATAGTGATAATGCACCTCAATGTGCTTTGTTCTAGCATGATAGACTGGGTTATTTGCCAAGTGTATACTACTCATGTTGTCACAATAAATGACAACTGGCCCATCTGTAGGCTGATGCATATTATAAAGTAGCTTATGCAACCAAGCTACCTCACATGCAGCCATTGCTGCGCCCCTGTACTCAGCCTCTGTGCTCGATAAGGCAACTGTAGGCTGTTTCTTGCTGCTCCCAGTGACTGGAGTACTCCCAAAAGAGAACATATATCCACTGGTAGATCGTCTATTAGAAATACTACCAGCCCAATCAGCATCAGTGTATCCATGCAACTGTATCTGAACGCCAGTCTCATAAAGTAGTCCATACTGCAATGTGGACTTCACATACTTGAGTATGTGTCTAGCCGCATCCAAATGCAGTTTCCTTGGAGCTTGCATAAACTGACTTACCAATTCAAGAACATAGCTCAAATCTGGCCTGGTAATAGTCATATAAATCAAACTTCCTACTATGCGTTTGTACATATTAGGGTCTTCCAGAAGCTCACCTGCATCTGCGCTCAGCTTCACATTCTGCTCCAAAGGAACTGAAATAGGCTTACAGCCTGTCATCCCATATTTGGACAGCATGTCCAATCCATACTGCCTCTGCAAGAGCCGTATCCCACTTGGTGATCTAATCACCTCAATGCCCAAGAAATAACGCAGCTCTCCTAAATCCTTCATCTCAAACTTCTGCTTTTATAGCATTTTCACGTGAAGGATATCTTGATCACTGTCACCTGTCATAATCAAATCATCAACATAAATGACAAGTAGCATAATACCTTTCTCTGTTTTTCTCACATAAAGTGAGAAATTTGCCTTGGAAATCTGAAAGCCAATAGTGACAAGATACTGTCCTATCTTGTCAGACCATACTCTAGGTGCTTGCTTCAAGCCATACAAGGCTTTCTTCAACCTGCAAACAAACTCAGGATAAACAGCATGCACATAACCTGGTGGCTGCTCCATATATACCTCTTCTTGCAAATCACCATGCAAGAAGGCATTCTTTATATCCATCTGATGTAAAGACCATCCCTTTGATGCAGCCATAGCAATGATTGCTCTTACGGTTGCCATCCTTGCAGCCGGACTGAATGTTTCTTTATAATCAATGCCATATGTTTGTGCATACCCCTTGACTACTAATTTTGCCTTGTATCTATTCACAGAACCATCTGCATTGTGTTTCACCTTATAAACCCACTTACAACCAATTGCATTCTTATCTTTAGGCAAATGTACCAATTCCCATGTGGCATTTGCTTCCAAGGCATCCATTTTTTCATCCATGGCTTTCTCCCATTTTTCTTTTCCCATGGCTTGCTCAAAAGAAGTGGGTTCTGGTTCCTATATCACTTTGACCATATATGCATAGTGAATGGCTGTAAATCCATCATATTTCAGCCTATCCACAGGATACCTAGCTCTGGTAGACCTGCGCAAAGTAGATTCACTCCCCGGTGCTCTCAAAACATCCCTGGTCTTCCTTACTCCAGGTGTAACAATAGAAGGAATACCCAACTCATCATCAATGCTCTGTTCTGAGCCACTGGATTCACCATCCACATAAGAGTAACTTGCATTCACATCAAACATGGGCTGATCTATCTTTTCTTTTTCTTTTCGTGATACCTGCATACCACTATCTGCATTGCTTTGAGAAGATTCTCCTGATCTCAATCTGCCTGTCCATGGCGAAGAGTATGAACCACTGCTAGAGGACGCTCCAGGTCCACTAATATCTTGTGATTGTTGATGTGAATTCTGTGCAGCATTACCATTTTGTGCATCTACATTATCAATCACATTTACTGGTTTATACCAGCTACTCATCTCATAAAAAAAAAATCTTTGCTCACTGTAAACTTACGAGTAGAAGGGTTATAGCATCTATACCCTTTTTGCTGTAGAGAATAACCAATAAAGATGCACTTCTCAGCTTTTGGATCCAACTTGGATCTCAACTCATCTGGCACATGAACACAAGCAATGCAACAAAAAATCTTCAAATGAGAAATATTTGGTTTCCTACCAGTATACCTCTCCTCTAGAGTCATCCCATGTATTGCTACAGTGGGAGTCCTGTTCATTATGTAGACTGCTGTAGCAACTGCTTCAGTCTAGTAAAAATCTGGCAAGTCTTTTTCATTGAGCATGGCACGAGATACCTCTCCAATATGCCTGTTTTTCCTTTCTGCAATTTCATTTTGTTGTAGGGTATGACTGCATGAATATTGCTGCTTTATGCCATGCTCCTGCAGGAACCTTGCAAACTTATTTGAGAGGTACTCTTCCCCTCCATCTGACCTTAGGCATTTTATTTGCAGGCCTGTTTCTTTTTCAACCATAGCTTTAAGAGTTTTGAAATGCACAATGGTCACCCTGGCATATCACGAGTGGAGCTCGATATCTCAACACATGCCCAATTAGATATTTGTTCATTGGCTTGTAATTAATGACCATTCTTTTCTTGCCTCTTTTCTGTTCGGAGTGCTTGTTGACGTAAAACGCCTAACAAGCCTAGGGGGTGTTAGTTGGCTCAATCAAACCTTTTGCCAACAAAGATTCTATTTCTTCTTTGCATAATACTAAATCTTCTTTTTTTCATGTCGAGGTGAACTACCTTAGTGGGGATACCATTCTGCTGCATAGACAGAGATATAGCAAATTTTCTTCTCTTCTCTCTGAACATTAAGGGGTCTTCATGCATGAATTGCTGAAGATGCTTTTGCATTTCTTGTATCTGGCCATCATATTTTTTTTAATTCTTGTTTTATCCAGTGTTTCCTAGCACTTATTTTGGTTGGGCTGATAGATTCAGTTGTAGAGTAAACTGATCTATCAACTTTGGGAGTCAGGGCAATTCTACCTTCTTTCCATTGTAAGAAATGCCAAAACGATTGGACCAAAATGTATAAGGAACAAGATGCTGGAGAATATCAGTGGCTATCAATAAGTCGTACCTCATTTGATGCATGAGCGGAATCTCAATAGGTACTTTGACCTTTCCAAAATGGAGGTAAGCTTGAGTCACGTGGATGAGCGTGATCTTCTTCTTGTTGGATAATTCAACAATGATTGGAATAGTTGCTTTGATGCACTTCTTGGGGAATAGCTCAAATGGAGCTATAGTGAGACTTGAACCTGTGTGAAGTAAGGCATCTACATACAATGAAAACTGGGGCATATTCTTGAGTTGAACACATACCATGGGGATAGGGCCTCCTGTGTCCAATGCATTGACTTTGAAAGTCTGTGACTTTGATAGTCTAATCTGATTGATTGGATCTGATGGTGGTGAAGTAGCTGTAGCCTGAGAGGTGGATGGTATATCGTGAAGTTCTCTCAATATAGTTGTATTTCCTTTTGCCAATTCTTTTTAACTAGAAAGAATCCTTCTATACACCTTACAGGGTGAATGAATTTCTTGCTGCATCTGAGTAAAGGCATTTACCATTTCTTCGCCTGTCTGCTGGGTAGAAGTGGTTTTGGATGATAAGGACTGAAGTAGTTGTGATGCTGTCTTTGGGTGATGCATGTTTTCCAACTTATATGGTAAGAACATATTTGCCTGATTCTTAGTCTCAAGCCGTAGAGTTCCTGGCTTTGGTAAGTCGTGTGGATTATTGAAGAACTCCTGTCTGATTTTGTTTTTGTGTTTCTTATGCTTGGATGACGATGTGTTTGAATCATCCGATACACTTGATGACTCTGTAGAAACAACCTTGATGTGCTTTCCTTTTGATTTTTGGGAGAAATCATGTTTGGGGTAAGAAGTAAAAGCTGATGCTATGAAATTACCTTTCTTATCTCCTAGGAAATAAGTCTCGTGAGCATTTACAAGATGAAAAGTTGCTGAGTTGATTGTATCATCATTGGTATTCTTTGTGACATTTGATACTGTGTCTTCTTCTGAAGTTGTTCCTTCTGAAGTATCTTCATGTGTTGTATGTCAAGATTGACATTGTTCTGATTCTTCTTCTGATTTCTTTTCTGAGTCCATCTCTGACTCTGTGGTGGAAATACTTGACTCTAAAGTACTTGATTCTTCTTCACTTTCAAATGCATCATTATATGAATAAACACTTTCAGTGTCTGTAGAGCAATTTGACTAGTCTTCTGTTGAGTCAGATTCAAAATGATGCAAGTTGATTTTAGCTGAATTATTAAGTTCTTTTCCTTTCTTAGTACACTTGTTTGCCAAGTGTGTAGGACTGCCACATATGAAGCATTTGAGATCCTTTTTCTTGGAATCTTTTGAGTTCTCCTTGTTATGCAGATATTTTCCTTTTTTGTATCTGTAGGACTTTATAGAATGTCTGGAATGCTTGTGTGCATTGTCATAGTCTTTTTTGCTGAAAGGTTTGTAATGTAAATAATTCCTGTGATATTGTGATGAGTGTTGATGTCGAGAGGAATGCCGATGTCGATTGTTGTGCTTGTAGCTGTTATCACAGTTACATTTATCACATCCAAAATCTATTTCAAATTTATGGGCATGCTTACTAACAGATTGTGGAAATCTTTGGTTTAGTTGGGTTATCTTCTGAAGGTGACAGACCTCCTTGATTCTCTGCTCGATGGTCTGAATGATTTGATCAACACCGTCTGTAAAATCTTTGCTTTCAGTTTCATCTTTTGTTTACAATAGAAGGGGATAGGTTCTGGGAAAGAACAAACTAAGTGCTCTTTCATTGTGTTATCATGTGCACCTAATCCTTCGTATAAGAGATCTTTCATATAAATAAGATATTCTTTGTATATGCGTGGATCACACAATTCGGATTTAAGGAATGTTTCTCTGACTTCTAATACATCATCTAATTTGTTTCCTACTAACTCTCCTAGTAGTAGTTCGAAAAAGATTTGAACAGGGTCAGGGTTTTGTACAATAGCTAGTTTTACTTGTGGGTGTATAGAAGTCCACCAATGCTTTAAACCTCCTACGAAACCATGTGTGACTGCATTGAGAATGCCGATCTTGCTTGTTTGCGGTTTTTCCACTATTCTTTGACCGACGTAGGCATACATCATGTAAATCAATAACTTGATTTCTTTTGATGTTTTCCCATTGATTGACCAAATAGGGAATGAGCCGATTTTTTCGGGTACCCCGATTTTCCTATAGAAATCATTATAAGAAGTCCTTGAGGTGGAAGCTATTCTTGTGGCATTCACTGGTAAAGTTGGAGTAGCCAAAGAAGATTGATGGTGATGACTGCTGTGAACATTCATCTGAGCTCTGAGGATAGATGTAGGGGAAGATTTGGACCTGTGAGGGTTGATTGATGTGAACTCTTCTTCTATCACATACTCTCCATCTTCATCTGAAGATGTGATTGCATATGCTCTATTCTGCTCAAAGAAAGCCTGGTCGTGGTAATATCATGTCGGCAATTCTGAAGAGGGAAGATGAGGTGGATTTTGCTCTATGCTCTCATCTAAGATTCTAGAATCCAGTCTTTTATGCAGGTGACGAGTAAGTTCATCATTGTTTCTTTCTTTTATGTAGGTGATGAATTTTTGGGTCTGGAGATTAACCAAGGTCAAATCAAGCTTCAAGACCATGTTTTAAAGAAAATTCTAGATATGCCAGATCAGCTAACTTTTGTTAAACAACTTCAACAGTTTCTTGGCTGTTTGAATTGGGTCAACTCATCTACACCTAATATTGCCTTGTTTTCTAAGGAATTGTATCCTTTATTGAAGAAGGAAAATTTTCACTGGCAAGACATCCACACTGTAGCGGTGCTGAATATCAAGAGATTGATCAGCAATCTCCCACCACTCAGATTGCCAAGTGGTGGTCCTCTCATCTTCTACATGGATGCTTCAGATTCCGGCTGGGGTGCATGTCTCTGCGAGGAGAAATTTTCAGAGCTACACCCATGTAGATACGCATCAGGAATATTCTCCACTACTCGGAAGAACTACCCATCCTATTAGCAAGGAATCCTTGCCATGATTAAGGCTATTAAAGCCTTTCGGTTTTTCATAGAATTTGTCCCTTTCACCATCAGGACTGATTTGAAGCATGTACTCGACTACCTAACAAAAAAGACACCAAATGAAATAGGGAACAAAAGGTTACTTTGGTGGTCCGTTTGGATGTCACATTCGAGCATGTGCCAGGAATAATAAACACTGTAATCGATTTTACTTTCCAAAAAACCACCTTGAAGAAAAGAAAAAAGTAAAATATGCTTGCTGTACTATATTCCTGACTGTCTTTTAACAAATCCAATTCTTTGTTCCCGCCTAAAGGTATCTTCTTTACAGCTCACCCCGCTCCCATCTCTTAAGGCGGGAAAGCAATTGCTTCTCCACCCAAGGCCTACACATTGTAACTCATTGTAACATAAGCTTACGTACTTCCAAGTGTATTTTCAAGTTCAAGCTTACAACAAGAGCAAGTAGTTTTTGCTCAGAGAGTTCTCATCTTGTCCCTAAAGCTTTCATTTCATTTTTGTCTTGAAGTTCTGTCCTGCCGTCATACTGTCTCCATACCAGTATGACTATCTTGCTTGCACCTGTTTGGATCTATCATCTTTGTCATTCATTTTGAGCTTGATTCGCAAACTGTCTCGATTTTGAGTGTTTTCTCCATCGTCTTCCGCATTCCGCTGTGTACTTTGTGCCATGACCGTTGGTGACTTGTAGGCCGGATGTACCAATGCGGCTAAACCATGGATGGACTTATGCGTCCACGCCCATCTCCTCTCTGCTATCTCTCAAACATGTGCACGTTGTGTCTGTGTGATTACTGTACAAGCACGTGCCTCCACCAATGTCGCTCTAAAGAAGTGAAGGAGAAGGCCCATGATGGACCCCTCACAATCACTCATACGTAACACTCTATAAAAGAAAGTCGCGACAATGACAACGGTACGGATTTTTTGCCAAAACTGCTCATTAAGGTACAAGCGCTGTATGGCTTTGGCCTCCTTTGTTTCATGCTCATTCCAGTCATTCCATAGAGTGGACACCACTGTTTGCAAGGAGAACTGCACCTCATAAAGGCGTTCTAGCAATAACGACATGTAATCAAAGCGAGTTGAAGAAGGATTTTTCAACTCCAGTGTGCTTTGCTCATGATACATGACAAGCACCTTTACCTTTACCGTGAAGAATGTGACAATTGATGTAGCTTTGAAGACCACCCTTTTCACCCACTTGAGCTTCCCAATGTCCTCCATGAGCAAGTCCAAACAATGACTTGCACATGGAGTCCACACAATCGCAGGGAACTTAGCCTCAAGCAAATGGCTGATGTGCCGACAATTTGATGTATTGTTGGTAACAACTTGCACGACATTTGAGAGGCCCACCTACAACCACAATTTACAAATTACAAGTATACTTATTACTGACAATAGTTGGAAATTGGAGGTTAGAGAGAGAGAGAGTCTAGAGAGAGTTGAAACTTGAGCCTTTTAAGTCTCAAGTTTCAAGTTTCAACTTTCAAGATTCAAGAATGAAGAGAGATGTGGCCTGGGGGTTGGGGGCCTTACGGCTCGGGGGAAAAGAGAGAATCGAGATAGATCATAGATACATGAGAGAAATTAATTATTAGAATAGGGCGATAGATAGTTATGCATAAATGAAATTTCAATTATGAATCATGATATTATCATAATGAAATAAGTGAAACCAATTTTGAAAGGCAATTCGCAATGTTTACCTCAATGATAGCTTGTCTAATGTGGCGGTAGATGAATGCGCCCGTTGTTTTCCTCCCTCTCTTGCTGGTATCTACGGCCGGAAAAAAGTAAGTACCGAGTGGAAATGAGATGAGTATGTTGATGGTGCTCCATTTCTTACGATCGCTCCATCCGTCGGTGAGAATGGAGCAACCATATTTTATCCATGTGGCTCGAATAGGATCAAGGGATCTATCAATCCTCTCCTTCTCTTCATCAATCTTTTTCGTCCTCATGGCATTGTATGTGGCACCGGTTCATCCTTCACATGGATCCACATTGTCAATGACTTTTACCATCTTCCATTGCTCTTGCTTCAAGACATTGAATGCAAGATTGCACTCAATCACCATGCGTGTAATTTCAATGTTCGCAAATCTTTGTCTTTCTTTAAGAAAGGCAATTGATCCATACACATGACGGGAAGCTTGAGAGAGAGAGAGAGAGAGAGAGAGAGAGAGAGAGAGAGAGGATTGTCTCTATTGGCACTGCATGAGCCTCCACTCTTTGTCTTTTACTGGAGCTAGATGCGGATGTGGAGCCCCCGTAACCAATGGTGAAGGCCTCTCCCGCATTGGTTGAAGATATGCCCACATTTGATGCTTCCTCATTAGTAGGCATAGGAGTTGGTGCCGATAAGCCACTTCCTTCTCCTCTTGTGTATCCCCCTCTCATCTTGGCGAGAATCTCCTCCATGATGTTTTGAGGGATCTCGTTGTATGGAGCAACTTGCTCCCCCGCCTTCGAAAGATGTTGGAGAAGCTGAGTTGCACCACTTGTATAGCGCTTCTTGCAATACTTGCATGTCCAATGGTGGGAGTTGGACTTCTTTGTATCGCTCTCCACATGGATCGCATGCAAATTGAAGGCCTCGTGGTTCTCACGAGTCATGGTGCCGATGACGAATAAAGAGGCCACAGAGAGAGAGAGAGAGAGAGAGAGAGAGAGAGAGAGAGAGAGAGATGCTTGAGTCTCGACTCTTGAAATTGGAGAAAGGGAGGGAGACTCGAGAGGCCCGACGGTTGGGGTAAAGTTGAAAGAGCAAGAGTGAGAGAGAGGAGATCAGAGATGAGAATGGCAAATGCTTTGATAGGGTGTGACCCATGGATGAGATTTGAGAATGGCAAATGCTTTGATAGGGAGCAGGAAGGAGGGGATGGGAGGTGAGATTCGAGAATGACAAATCACAAGTCCATTCAAGAATCAAGATCCAAGAGAGGAAGATGAGAATCGTAAGTGCTTGCTGAATTGGTGTGGAAGCATGGAGGAGAGGAGCACCTTTTGTGGATGAGAGAAGGGTCAAAGTTCAAACAGTCAAACAGGGGTCAACGGTCAAAGAGAGGGCTGCCAGCTGGAAGGAATCCAAAGAGGGTTGGGGGGGGAGTGAATAGTTGGAAAAGGGGGTGGCATGAAGTATCCAAGGCTTCCTAGCCCCTCAAAAGTGCCATGCAGGCAGGTGGAATGCGCAGGAGTAAAGGCGGGGGGTGTAGGAAACGCGGGACACGGGATTGAGGACTCGTAGGCCAGGTGGCCCAAATAGGCCCAGAAAAATGTATGAATTCGTAATGACATATGTACCGTATGTTGTTAAGTGTTCCACCATTGGCCCATTTATCCTATGTAGATTTGATTTTATTTATTTATTGGTCTACTTTTCAAAAAAATGAGGAAAGGCTCTTGATGTTGGATCAAAAGGAGCAAATGACAGAAGAAAAGATGAGAATTGGACAGCATCTTGCCCAAAATGCAGGAACGGATGATTGTATGTTGATGTGCCACTTGAGTCCATACTTGGGAATGAAATTCCAGACCTCTCTAGAAATTGGGCAAGAAATAAAATGATGAGCAGGAGTCTCGTCACATATAGTACAGAAGACACATCTACCATCGGTAATCTTGTGATGGTGCAGCATATCCCCTTGAGGCTTGGGGAGATCCTTGATAAGAATCCTCCAAATAAAAGTTTAGAACTCCACAATTGAAGCAATTGATCATGCCACTTAGCTTAACTATTCCAAGAAGACTGAACTTTATTTGCCTTCTCGGTCACCCATATCTTATCCTCAACCAACTTGAGCGGCTAAAGCTTGATCATGTCAGGAAGTTATCTGGGTGTTCAAAGCCAGTCCTTAAGGTTCGCATGTAGAAGCCAGCCCTGAGATTTCCAATACATAAACTCATCATGAATGCATGAAGACATCTGAATCGAGCAATGTTTGAGGGCCCACATCCAACCTAATGGGATACTTGAAGTATCTAGTGATCTCTCCCTGAGAAACAATCCCACCCTGCCAACACAAAGCATATAAGTGCTCTCTACACCCAAGATCTCTGCTGCCTCCCTCAAGCCCTTAATGTTTGAAGTAAGAGACAAAGTGTTTGAAGCGTATTGTTTCAAGTCTCAACACTAATTGTAGGCCTTGAAATTGTGTAAGAATTTTTTGCATCCTGTGTAGCATTGGACATACATCCACAATGCTTTAGTCCAATTAGTACTGTAACATTGGATGATAGTAATCAGACGCTGGTGGATATGAACCCTAACTGGGGTGCTCTGTTTTGTGGAAACTAAGGTTCCATTTTTCTTTTTAATTGCACAAGGCAAATGCTTCATGCTTTCATTGTATGATGAGATACTGACAGAATCTTTACTGATTCAGAATTTGTATTGAAGAATGGTACTGAGAGTTTACTATGCTCACAAACTACTTTCTACTAGTACTTACAAGTGGGCATTGGTGTGGAATATGCAGGAACCATGTGTAACAGAGATGATGGTGACAGAACTTGCAACAGGTATCGCTGCTAGTTTTTCCCTGTACTGCACGGTATTGTTCTGAAGAATGACATTGGTCGCGCATATTTTTAAAAAACTTATTGCTTGCTGAACAGGATCAGCTGTTGGATACTGCTCATTCACATTGTCACCTGAAGAAGATAAATCTATGGAAAGAAAAGGAGAGGATGAATCTAGACCTATTTGTGTGTATGAGATGCAAAGTAAACCATTAGTATGGCCGGACAAACTTGAGGTAATCCAACATCTTCATGTGCAAACATGTTGTCCTAGGTTTGACCACATTAGTTATGCAGGTTTTGACATTTCTATCGTCAACATACAGGACACGAAAAAAGAGATTATTAATGGAAAAATCAGCTATGGTATCCACTTCTTTCCTGAGACACTTGAAAAAGACACAAAGCCTTCCAGGGCATCCTTCACGTCAAGTTTAAGACCAGGAATGATCCAGGTCTCGTATAGAAGTAGGGAATGTTGGACTGACATTGGTTTGAATTATGCAGCAAGAGCGGCTTGCTGGCAAATAGGCCAGGATACCATAGCTACTGAAACGGTGTTGGATGATGGAAAAAAACAACTTATTTTCAGATCATTGATCGTGGTGGTAAATGCTACAGATTTTCCTGTCGATCTTGCTCTATGCTTAACACAACCTAGCGGAAACACAAATGCACGGGACTCAAATCCTCTTACTGTTGCCAGTAGCACTCGTTTGGACAAAGGCAGCTCTGACTCAAGCAAGGGTGAAACTGAGGAAGTTTTTGAAAATGAACGCTATCAGCCTCTTCTTGGATGGGGAAGCACATGGCCCGGACATTTTCTACCTATGGATCCGAAACATTGGAGCAAACGTGACTATTCTTGCCCAAACCAGGTAAGAATGTGTTAAGGACTGCAGTAAAAAGTTTCAAACACAGGAAATGGTGCAGCTACTGACGTTGAAGAATAGTGATCACCTCATGTTTATTTCTTGCATTGTTGTTGCTGCTGCTATTGGAATATGAAGCTAGTACTGTTGTGGTTGTCAATTATTTCTTATACATCTCCTATCTTTGAAATACTTCTATCAATTTGAAGTTCCTAAGGGTTATGAATCCCTTAAAAGAGTATTAAAGGAATCCATTTAGAAGAACTTAGTGCATAACAGAGGCTATTGAAGGTTAGTATTTTGCAATGCAGTTCTCCTTTAAGAGAAGAGAAAAGCGGGAAAGAGATGGCCTCAGAAAACACTGCTAAGTAAATATACAAAATGATCATGTATAGGAATTTGATAGTATATCAAAGTTACAAGAGAGACTCTAATACAAGGGCTGAGTGTACAGCCAATCAGGTGGTCTGTAATGCCAAACCATACTGACAGGGGATGGCTATTTTCTAGCTTCCCATTCTAGTCCCATCCCATCCCAATACCATTCCAGTCCTGTCCCCATGCTAGAGCCCCCTCTTACCTCCTTGTTTTTGTGAGGTCCTAAAGGCTCTCACGCTAAGAGTCATCTAGTAGTCCTGGGTGCAAATCAAGTATTGCTGCTTGAGTCCCTATATTCTGCAAAATTGATTTCCATAATTCAAAGAAACAGCCCAATCGATCTGCATATGCGACTAAACTTGCTTCTTGATGCAAAAAGTTGTAGTTCCAGGTTAGGGAGATCTAGCCCTCTGTACTGTCTATTTATTTTCACTATTTGCATGAGAGAACTAGTTCCAGGATCCAAGTGGAAGATCAAATCTGACTACATGCAAGATGATAGAATTGACTATTTGGAGCTGAACATGCAAAGAACAGGTTGTATAGGCCCAATGCTTGACATGCCTTGCAATCTTCTTTATGATGTAATCAGGGCTCTCTCTTTCCAAGAGACTTCCGTTCCGAGTATGAATTCCTAGTTGTTGAAGACTTCACCCTTGTTAACAACCTTGGATTGCTAGGTGACAGAAGCTAAATCATTCTGTAATAAGCTGACAAGGGATAATTTATTCTAGTTAAGCTTGAAACCTCCATCGGAAATGAATAATTAAACAGCTTGCAATCCCTTGCAAAGCATCTGGAAGGCCTTAGAAACATAGAAAATCGTTGGCAAATCTTCGACCAACAATTTTCTTGCAAAAATATTATGAGCCAAAATGGAATCCTTAACGCATATTTTAAGATCCT